>NC_039360.1:130426437-130735484 GCF_003573695.1 Papaver somniferum | reverse complement strand
GATATGGCATGACAATTTGTGTTCACTCGCAGCAGAGTAGCACGAATTTTCAAGTATCAAGGATAAGGTCTTTTCATAAGGTATCCAATCAGAAAGCATGTTGCTCTCTGGCAATGAACTTAAAAGAACTCCGCGTCAACACATAGAATTCAATCAATTACCCTGACTAATTTGTAAAAGTTAGGATTTTGCGCCTCGCACAGTATATCAAACCTTGCTTGTCGAAATTAAGCCTAGGTAAACTAGGTGATTAATCTGCCATGGATTAGTAGGTGCAAAATCTTTCCCAGAATCAGAAAACAAGGAGCCACAGGATAGGAGCAGCAACAAAGGGAGGCGTGGCCATGCCTTAAGCCAGCCGACGCCATTTTCCATCGGCCACACCCCATCCTAAACCGACCCTATTTCCCTCGACCAATCAGGTCGCCTTAAACTCGCCACACACACACATAAGTTGTGGTTGGGCCCATACTTGCCGGACTCATTTCCCATCGGCCAATCAGGTCGCTCTAAAGCTGCCACACTCACACCAGAAGTGTAGCCACCCCCATGCTTCGCCGACCCTCTTTTCTGACCAATCAGGTTGCTTTAAACTTTCCACAGTGTTAAAAAGGGGAAACTGCGCCATATGGTCACGAAGCCAATTGGATTTCCATAAACCGCGCTAACATGCCAAACGTTCCATGTTGCGCCAATGAGATGAGCAGCATGCTAACATGACACTTTGTGGCAGCATGCCAAACCATGCCATAAATCGCGCCCTGCGTGCTAACCTACCTCATGTTCGTGGCCAACGCCATGATAAGCTTAAATTAGGGTTTTCTAGTCAGAAGCACGACTCTACATTAACCAAAGCCCTAATTTCCAGTCGCGCCACAAATCATGCCACTTCGACCCCACAACATGCCACAAGCCATGTGGGACCCTGGAAGCCCTAGGAATGGTGCCATATCATAGCCACCAACGACAATCCTTACTCCTGTGGTCGTTTCCACACCATGGCCTTGCTATAGTTCCTTTGGCACAGCTATGGCACCGTTTGCACAAAAGTGTCGCCATGCCGCGTCCGCATGCCACACACACTAATTAGGTTTTCGGCATGCCAAGCCCTAATTTAGGAAAAGTTTCTACGCCAACCAAGCCAAGTAACGTTCCCCAGAGCATTGGGATTGATGTGGCAACAAGGCCAATGTTGCCACGCCACATTTCGGATCTAACACCAATGTGCCAAATCTAGCGGCCATGGCTACGCCAGGCGCTACTTGCATCATCGTGCCACTGGCATGCGCCAATTATGTCAGCCACGCCACCGTGCCGCAGCGCACGTACTAATTAAGGTTTCGATACACCAAACCCTAGTTTACCTAAAGTCGCTGTGCCAACTAGGTTAAGTGATTATCCTAAGGCCTTAAGTTTAACTTAGCAACATGGCCAGTGTTGCCAGAGCCATATTTGGGTCTAGCACCAATATGCCAAAACAGCTGCCACGACTATGCCACTGGCATGCCGCTATGCCATGGCTACGCCAGACGCCACTATGCCAATGGCGCCACTTTGCTATACGACAAGATATGGCCATAATCAATGGACATACTTTCTCATGAGATGCAATCTCAGACATCCAAATTCGCCACCGAACTGACAGACTTGTGGCAAGTTTTAGGTGACCAGCCGCTTCAATCTCGTGGCCATGGCTATGCCAGGTGCCACTTATAACACCGTGCCACTGGCATGCACGAGCTATACCAGTCATGCCGCAGTGCCACTGGCATACACAAAAAACGCCATTGTGCCATTACTAGGCGCCAACAGAAGGTAGCCATAATCAATGGCTACCCTTTCTCATGAGATGCAATCTCAGCCATCCAAGTTCTCCACCGAACTGACGGACTTGTGGCAAGTTTTAGGCGACCAACCAAGACGTGTCTAATAGCATCACATGCTATTTTTCCGCGTCAATACTCTTGACTTTGACTTGCCGCACATAGCAACCTGCTACACGTTTTCCACGAAACACTCGAGACATCAAACATGTCACAAACTGGGGATACTCATCAGGGTATTGGTTTGGCGGTTTACAGCGTGCGGCGTGCAATACGCCCATTATAAGAAAGTGTCATGAAGCGGGAAAATTAGTGACGGCAAGAAGTAACGGGTGTAAGCGGATCCAATTCCTTCATCATGGAAGCATGGGTTTCTGACGGTTATACGTTACTCCACTCTTCCATCACCCAATCGTTCCCACTTCCTACGAGACCAGGGTACGTTTAAATATGACTTGTATAAATAGGCTTCACCTATTTCCACCAAAAATCAAGTTTTTGGTCGGCAACAACATAGTATCCAGAAATCACCAAGAACTGATAACTTTTCACTCTGCAAGCCAGTTCCACTTTCTGATAAAAGTTATAAAACAAGCTGCATCTTTAGAATTAACCATTCTGGTCTCAACACTCTCTTCGCTTCCCTCCATAAGACCAACCATTCTCCTTCACTTTGTGACCGAAGCAAGCCTGGAACGACCATTTCTTAGTTTAGGACAGGATTGTACAGATTGATCCCTCGAATCAAAAGTTTTCTCGTGCAGTGCATTGTTTAGGGTTTAGGTTCGTTTCTCATCCACACACCCAAAATTACCAAAATCAGCAGAAACAGTTTTCACCCACAAACAACTATATGGACTTTGATTATACAAATTTTCTATTTCGAGCCAAGTTTATCTCGCCTATCTATTTCTCGAAATATGTGTCGGTAAGCTTTTGCTTTGGCCAAGTTCATCTTTACCTAGTGACGAAAGTCGTGACACGTTTCAACCACCTTGAAAATTGCTTACTTTGACGAAATGTCCTCTAAGAATGTTTCAATGGTTGAAATGAGAGTTTAGATTAAATAAACAACGATGGATATAAGCATTGTGTGGCAACACATATATGTATAATTCCTTTTTCCTTGAACCGAAGTTTGCGAACTTTGTTGATCAAGAGAACAGGAGGAAGAGCCGTAAACTCAGTCCGCAAACTCAGTCCGCGAACCCAGTCTGCGAACTGGCGGAAGTTCTCGACCCGAGAAAATCTGTTGGAGTTTGAGAACTCCTTCCGGGAACTTAAGTCCGCGAACTAAGTCTGCGAACTTAAGTTGGTTATATCTAAAGACGATTGTTTGTGAACTTATTTATATTAACTAAGGAATGCTAAATGCAAACCGTGGATATATATTTCATGAACCGATTCGAGTAAATCAAATGTTTTTGCTTCGATTGTGTCTTGTGTAGTTACATAAGATTTCCTTGCAATTGAACAACTCTCTAACTAGTTCATTTGAGTCATTTGAACTAGTTATGGTGAAGAAGAACATGGTTGATATGAAAGTGCTCATATGGCTAACCATTTGGTTAACTATTGTTGAACCAACAAATGTTCATGTTTGGGTACGGTTACGTAAACCCAAAATAGTACATTTTATTTGTGTGTAACAAGCTAAGTTTTCAATCCGACGGTTGAAAGATATTAGCTTGAATCTAATCAGGTTTTCATCTAACGGTGAATATTGAATGCTTTGTTACCAAGCTAAGATTGATTGCAAACCCTGATTTGAAAGACTATATAAGGGAGAACTCTAGCAACTGGGAAACCATCCCCACACTTGCTGTGTGATACTAGTTTTGTTAGCTAGAGTCGATTCTCCTTTAACCTTTGGTTTCTTCTTAAAAACCAAGTTAACGACTTAAAGACTTCATTGGGATTGTGAAGCCAGACCGATACTACTTTATCGAAGTTGTGTAATCTGATCTTGCTGATTCCATCCTTTTGAGTACAATCGTAACGATTGGCTTGAGATCTTTATCTCCGATAGGCAAGATAGAAAAGTAGTCACAAACATCATTGTCTCATCATTTGTGATTCCACAATATCTTCTTTCGCCGCGTCGATTAAGATTATTGTGAGGTGATTGATAATACTAGGATGTTCTTCGGGAATATAAGTCCGGGTTATCAATTGGTTCCTGTTCACCTTGATTTATCAAAAGACGGAACAAAACTTGTAGGTTTATCTATGGGAGACAGATTTATCTATTCTGTAGACTTTTCTGTGTGATACAGATTTGTTTATTAAATTCTTCAACTTTGGGTCGTAGCAACTCTTAGTTGTGGGTGAGATCAGCTAAGGGAATCAAGTGCGTATTATCCTACTGGGATCAGAGACGTAAGGAGCGCAATTGTACCTTGAATCAGTGTGAGATTGATTGGGGTTAAACTACAGTCCAGACTGAAGTTAGTTTGTAGTAGGCTAGTGTCTGTAGCGGCTTAATACAGTGTGGTGTTCAATCTGGACTAGGTCCCGGAGTTTTTCTGCATTTGCGGTTTCCTCGTTAAAAAAATTTCTGGTGTCTGTGTTATTTCTATTCCGCATTATATTTTGTTATATAATTGAAATATCACAGGTTGTGCGTTTGAATCTATCAATTGGAAATCCGACCTTTGGTTGTTGATTGGAAATTGATTGATCCTTGGATATTGGTCTTTGGAACCATCCAAGTTTATTATCCTTGTATTTTATAAAGACTCACATATTCTTATTTGCTTGAGTAAAGATCAAATCAAGTGAGAGAGATATTAACTCCTCAATATACTTTTCTCTAGATTGAGTCTAACTGTCTAGTTGATTCTCTATAAAGTATATTAGAGTTTGTTCATACAGATTGCTAAGCGAAATATTGGATGTGGTTGTTGTACCCCGCTTTTTCAGTACTGGGTACATGTACTGCGGCTCCGGACTTATAACAATTTTCCCAGTATGTGAATTGGTATGCATATTGTCCTGTATCCAGATTTACAGTAGTTTTATATCTATCTAATAATGGATTTGAAACAATTCTCGAATAACAACAATGACACATATCACTGTTCCATGCTATTTTCAAATGATTAAATCTTGAATCATAATTTAGGTCATAAATAATAATTTGTTCCTAACCAAATTCATCAAGTATGAACAAATGTTCTGAAGCTTAGTCAGCATATTTGGAGAACGATTAACAAGATAAACTTGACTCGAAATTTATATTATGCATTTCATGTCTAATTTAGTCATGCGATATTGTCTCATAAATAGAAAGGTGAAAACTTGAGTAATAGGTGGTTCAGTCTTCACTTACCTTTTGTAGATGAAGTTCTCCAAGAGCTTCAGTTGTTATTCGTCTTCAAACGGTCAAACACAATGATGTTTGGTACTCAACTACACACTTCTATCCTAATCTGAGACTTGACTAAATGTAGACTAGTAATCAGGATATAGTTTTTATCAATTAAATTTCAAAACAAGCTTAAGATAACAACACTTGTGAGTTCGACCTAGCAATGCTCTAACAATAAGTTCTCTTCTTTGTGGGGAGATAAATGTCTATATGTGAGATCTTCTACATATGAGATATTATAATCTAAGCTTATTCCTTTATTTAGGATTACAATAGGTGATTACTTGGAAACCAAGTTCGACTTCTATTCTAAACTAGCTAATATTAAGAAACCCTGCTCAGACAGGATTGTAAAGTCGATTCTAAATCAGTGTCTACTTTGTCTAGGAAATCTTTTCCCACTTTCAACATAAGGTGTATAATTTGACAATTTGAATTTTATGGATTTAGTTTGTTGGAAAAATTCTATCAATAAGAAATAATTTACCGCCTAATTACGACGTTTCCTATCCTTGTTAAGGAGAATCCGGACATCGAAGATAAAACATGAAGCTTGGTTAAAAGTTGATCTGGGAGGACATATAATAACCTTATGTGCTAGTCCATCCACCAGGGGTTGCTTATTTAAATATGAAATTCAATGACATAGATGATATTTTTTAAGATATAGACCTAGATATTTGACCGAGTCTTATGTAAATCTTCCCAACTTCTTCGTAATAAGAAAAATCGTGGCCCAAAGCCCTGATTCTCCCTTACGTTCTCTCATTTGGGAACCTCTGCGAGAACGTATGGTGGACGAGAAATGGTTGTCTGTATTAGAAAAGAAGAAAACGGATAATGGTTGTCCGTATTAGAAAAGAAGAAAACGGATAATGGTTGTCCGTTAATAAACTCTTGTCAGTTTTTAGTTTAAAAACCTTATAACTAAAATTGAATAAGATTTATCTATTTCGTATAAAGTGGGATATATGGTTGACAACTGCGTGATTTAAATTGAACAAGGTCCATAAATTAGAAAAAGGATGATCATTCTCCCGTTTTAGGAAAATGGACAACAGTTCTTATTTGTTTTTTCTTTAAAACTGGTTAACAATTATCCATATAGTATAAAAACTAGGAACAACCACATGACCTATGCGCTTCCCAAACTGACGTGAAAAGTGAATTAGAAAGAACTTGAGAAGCTCCATAAGATCCAGTCATAACAACAATTTTTTTCTCAAATAATTACTAACATTTTCCGCCTCATAAGACTGCAGATGAACTGATATTGCTTATTAAGCAAGAAGCTATGTTGTGGCTTCATGAAAAGTATACATTTAAAAGTATCTTTGTAAACTCTATTTTGTTTAATTGGGAAACTGTTCTACACTCTTAATACAGTGTTGAATTAGTCCCTGGGTTGTAAATAATTTTTTCTCTTAATATAACCTTCTTTTAAAAAAAAAATAATTTCCGCCTCATAGTAGAGAAATAAGTTGATGCTAGTATGCTACTACCCCTTCATTCCATCGCCTCAGTATTGACTATTGAGTTCTCTGTTGCGACACCAAACCTGCCAACATATTATCTTTCCTTATTTAGAACTACTTTAATTAATACTTAGCTTTCCTAGTTTGATAGAACTTCTTTAATTTGCATTACTTGCTTATCAAGCAATTACGTAGTATAAATACAGTGTCGGAGTCTATTTGAAGTACACAACTTTAATCAATAGAACTCAGTTCAATATCTCTATCCCTTAAACTCTTAAGCAGAGGTGGTTAATCCCCAACTCAAAGGGTTTTATCTAGGGTTCTTGCTTTTCTCAACTGTTTTCCTGTTCTCTTAACTGTGTTCTAGCTATTGTTTTGGTCAAGGACCCTAACAACTGTTCAGAGCTAGGTTAGATCTTCCCCTAAATTCTACCAATTTTTTTTTACGATGACATATACTGAAGACTTGTCTCAACTGCAACATTGTTGGGGTTACAACAAAACTTGATTCATTAGTCACTACCATTGCCAACAATCATACTCATGATGAGGAAGCTCGTGAAAGAAAGCAAGCTGCAGACAAACAACTTCGTGAAGACGACCGTGCTCTTAGGAAACTCGATTTATCTGAACATACCAAAGAGCTTTCTATAACTCTTACCGCAGATCTGACAACAACCCCATCTACATCTTTGTCTACAACGTTGGGAGCTACTTTACGTGCAGTGTTTAGAGAAGTTTATTCTCAACAGGGTCATCGTAATAATCAAAGGTGCGGCTCCTCCACCACCTCCTCCTCCTCCTCCTGGTAATGAAACTAATATTAGGGATAGCTCTATCAATCTTAAGTTTCCAACTTTTGATGGAGATGATCCAGATGGTTGGATTTTTAGTGTTGATCAGTATTTTAACTTACATACAGTTGCTGAGAATATGAAGTTATCCATTGCTTCTGCTCATCTTAAAGGTGATGCTAATGCATGGTATAGATGGAAAATAATAACAGTTAATGTCACCACTTGGCCAGAACTTTGTGACCTTGTTCGTGCTCGTTTTCCCCCAGCTAAATTTGTTGATGCCAGGATGGAAATCAGCACCATAAAGCAGAAAGGTACGGTTCGAGAACACATCCCTGAGTTTGAACGTTTGTTGAACTTTGTTACTGATTTACCATAGGATCACCTACTCAATTATTTTATTCACTCGTTAAAACCGGAGATCAGTTCTATGGTTAAGTTACTTGAACCTCAAACCTTAACTGCTGCTTTCATAAAAGCACTCAAACAAGAAGAAGTTTTAACAACACGACAACCTTATCGCCCTCCTATGTTTCTATCTTCAACTGCTCCTTCAAATACTCAGATCAAACAGAATCCTTTACCTGCAGGAGCTAAACGACTTACTTGGGAAGAACAAAAGGAGAAACGTGACAAAGGACTTTGTTTCAATTGTGATAAATTATTTACTCCTGGTCATTTGTGTGAGAAACCGAGATTGTTAATCTTAGAAGGCGCTCCAGAACTAGTTATATCAGATACTCCAATTGAGAATGAAGAAACTATAGAGTTTACTGAGGATGATTTTGATGATGTTATATAATTTAATTCTCTTATGGGTTCTTCTTTCCCTAGAACTATGCGTGTTAAAGGTATTTCTAAAGCTCAGTCTCTTACAATTTTAATCGATTCTGGTGCCACACATAATTTTCTTCATTCTACATTAGCTAAACGATGTGGATATTCTTTACAAACTAAGGATACTACACTTTGTGTTACGGTTGGTGATGGTGCTCAGATTAATACGTTGGGAGTTTGTGTTGATGTTCCCATTACAATGCAAGATTATTCTTTCACTGCTGATTTTTATGTTTTTCCTATCAGTGGATGTGATGTTGTATTGGGAGTTCAGTGGTTGAGAACACTAGGAAAGATTTCTTGGGATTTTGAAAAACTCACTATGGGTTTCAATATTAATGGCACTGAAATCCAATTATGTGGTAATCATTCTTCTACTATAATGCTTTTGGATAGTGTGCCCATGCAACGTTTATTGGCTCGTGAATATTATGGTCTTTTCATCCAGTTTTCTATACAAGCTAGTTCTTCATTGAATGCAATGATTACTGCACCACCAGAGATTCAAAAACTATTGTCTGAATTTGCTGATGTCTTTAACCCTCCAACTTCACTGCCACCAGTAAGATTACATGATCATGAAATTCCCTTAATACCAGGTTCAGCTCCAGCGAACGTTCGTCCTTACCGTTATCCCCATTTTCAGAAGGATGAAATTGAAAAAATTATCTCAGAATTAAGACAAGCTGGGTTTATTCGTTCTAGTTCAAGTCCATTTTCTTCTCCTGTGCTGATGGTGGGTAAGAAATATGGTTCATGGAGGATGTGTGTTGATTATAGAGCTTTGAACAAATTAACAATTAAGGACAGATTTCCCATCCCAATGGTGGATGAATTATTAGATGAACTTCATGGTGCAATCATATTTACTAAGTTGGATCTTCGTTCTGGTTATTATCAGATTCGTCTTTACAAACCTGATATTCAAAAAACTGCTTTTAGAACTCATGAGGGTCACTATGAGTTTTTAGTGATGCCATTTGGTTTGTCAAACGCACCAGCTACATTCTAGAGTCTCATGAATGAGATTTTCAAGCCTTATTTGCGGAAGTTTGTCCTTGTGTTTTTCGATGACATCTTGATTTATAGTAAAAATATGGAAGAACATCTACAACATTTGTCTATCATGTTTGAGATTTTGCGTCAACATCAATTATCTGTCAAGGAATCTAAGTGCACTTTTGCACAACCAACAGTTGGTTATCTAGGCCATGTCGTTTCTTCTGAAGGTGTAGCAGTAGAAAATGATAAGGTAAAGAGTGTTCTTGACTGGCAAATTCCAACAACAGTTAAAAGCTTGAGAGGATTTCTTGGCTTGGCAGGATATTATCGTAAGTTTGTCAAAGATTTTGGCAAGATCAGCGCCCCATTAACTAAATTGTTAAAAAAAGACTTATTTGTGTGGAATGATGCAGCTACTGTTTCTTTTCGAGCACTACAACAAGCTCTTACTACTACTCCAGTTTTAATTTTACCTGATTTCTCAAAAGACTTCTATTTAGAATGTGATGCTTCTGGTAATGGTTTGGGAGCTGTTTTGATGCAGTCTGGCAGACCAATTGCGTATTATAGTAAAGGATTGACAGGTAAAAACTTAAATTTATCCATTTATGATAAGAAAATGTTAGCCATAGTGTCTGCAGTCCAGAAATGGAGGCCATATCTCCTTGGCAGACATTTTAAGATTTACACTGATCATCATAGCTTGAAGTATTTTTTGGATCAACGAATATCTTCATTAGAGCAACATAAATGGCTATCTAAGTTGTTGGGGTATGATTATGAGATAATATTTAGAAGATGAAAAGAGAATATTGCTGCTGACGCATTATCAAGAAATGTAGGCTTTCAATCATATACTATCTCTACTCCAATCTTCTCTGGTGTCACTGAAATTATTCAGGAAAGCAATGATGATCCTTCATTGGGTAAACTCATTGAGTTACTGCGTCATAATCCTACATGTAAACCACATTATTCTTACAATGATGGTATTTTGCGTTACAAAGGAAGGATTGTAGTCTCTCCTACTTCTACATGGTGCACTAAACTTTTACATGAGTTTCATTCTACTCCATTGGGTGGACATTCTGGATATTTTCGAACCTACAAACGCACTCAACAGAATTTTTATTGGAAGGGTTTGAAGCATTCTGTCAAAGACTTTATTTCTCATTGCGATATTTGTCAGAAGAACAAATCTGAATCTGTAGCTCCTCCAGGATTATTACAACCTTTACCCATACCTGATGACGTTTGGATGGATATATCAATGGATTTTATTGATGGTTTCCCAACTTATTATCGAAAAGCTTCAATTCTGGTGGTTGTTGATAGATTGTCCAAATATGCACACTTTATAGCTCTTATGCACCCATATTCTGCTGCTACTATTGCTGAGATATTTGTTGGTGAAATTGTGCGCCTTCATGGCATGCCAAGAACCATCATAAGTGACCGTGATCCAACCTTCATGAGCAATTTTTGGGAAGCATATTTTGCTTTACAAAACACACAGTTATGCCGCAGTTCAGCTTATCATCCACAAACTGATGGACAAACAGAGGTGACTAATCGAACTCTTGAGTATTATTTACGCTGTTTTGCTAGCATTAAGCCATCAGAATGGAGCAAATGGTTACCTTGGGCAGAATGGTGGTATTATACCAGCCATCACTCAGCTATTAATATGTCACCTTATGAAGCCTTATACACTTGAGCTCCACCAACGAGCTGTTCATGCTGTTGATCTTAATTTACGAGCTAGAGATCAGATACTCAAACTTCTTAAGTTCCATCTTCAGGCTTCCCAAGCTAGAATGAAATATTTTTTTGACAAACATCGTACTGAAAGAAGTTTTGCAGTGAATGACTGGGTATTCCTTCGTCTGCAACCCTATAGACAATTAACAGTGGCAAACCATCCATATTCTAAACTTTCTCCTCGTTTCTATGGACCTTTTAAGATTATAGAGAGTGGGAGAAGTTGCATACAAGTTACAGTTGCCTCTTGAAAGACGTATTCATCCAGTTTTTCATGTTTCACAACTGAAGTTAAAACTTGGATCTGCTGTAACTACTGAGGCAGTTTTGCCTGTGGTTGTTGATTATGAGAAATGGGAACCTGAAACTATTCTAGAAAGGAAGATGTTCAAGAAAGGAAATCAAGCTGGTACTAAATGGATCATCCACTGGAAAGATCATTCAAAGGAAGATGCAACATGGGAAGATGCACATGAGATACTTTTACGTTTTCCAGGAATTGAGGCTTGAGGACAAGCCATTTTTCAAGCGGGTTGAATGTTGCGACACCAAACCTGCCGACCTATTATCTTTCCTTATTTAGAACTACTTTAGTTAATACTTAGCTTTCCTAGTTTGATAGAACTTCTTTAATTTGCATTACTTGCTTATCAAGCAATTACGTAGTATAAATATAGTGTCAGAGTGTTTGAAGTACACAACTTTAATCAATAGAACTCAGTTCAATTATCTCTATCCCTTAAACTATTAAGCAGAGGTGGTTAATCCCCAACTCAAAGAGTTTTATCTAGAATTCTTACTTTTCTCGGCCGTGTTCATGTTCTCTTAAGTGTGTTCTAGCTATTGTTTTGGTCAAAGTACCCTAACATTCTCCCCGTCCCCAAAATCAACCAAACACCAACATATGCAATTGATCCACCCTTGAATGATTATCTCATAATCTTCATAAATACGTGTCGAACTGATGGACCCAATAAAAGTTTCCAATGATTCTGGGTCCCAACATAATTAGTGACGGTCAAGATCAACAGTAATAAACATGTGTCGCCCTCTTAATTCAAACAAAATTAAAAACCAAAGGAAAAAATTAAAAAAAAAAATGCGACCATTTCAAAGCGGTGTTCTCGCTCCTCCTCTCACAGAAGAAGAGGGGGGAGGTGGAGGTGGAGTGAGAAATGGCGATGGTTATGGTGGTGGAAGGTTATACTACTACTACTAGTAGTCTTATTATTTTAGGTCTGAGTTTAATGATTCTTCTCATCATTCTTCTTCTTCTATTGGCTTATTGTAAGCCATGGCGTTTCTTCTTTTCTTCTTCCAGAAATCGAAATTCATTCAAGGTAACTAACTAATTAATGTTTTTTTTAATTAATTTCTTTTAAAAAATTATATGCGCAGACTCAAATAAAAAACCCATCTGTGTCAATTCCTTGTAATAGTTTACAATGTTTGAATCTGGGTGTAATGTGGTTTTGAAATTTTGAAAATTTTGATTTCTTTTTTTGTTTGTTTGTTTAGGATTTTTGATCAAGATCAGGTTTTTAGTAGGTGGGTTGACTTTATTTTCTTAGGGTTTTTTTTTGTTTGGATTTGATGATGTAAATGTTCAAGATTTGTGTGCTAATTTTATTTATTTTTGGTCTGCATTGTTGAGCTTTGAGTAGTATAGCCATGTTGATCTTATTTTCTATACACATTAGGTTTTGTAAGTTGTTTTGTTTAGTGGTGAAAGTAGCTCATGATAAGGAGAAATTTTGATAAGGAGGAGATCTGGGATTGCCACAAAAACAAACTTAACTTTTAGTGAATCTAATTAAGTTTAGGTCTTGATGTTGTTATTTATGGGATTAAAAAAACTTATATAGTGGTTGTCGTGCTTAATAGTTACTCGATGACACGGCATTTATCCATTTTATTCGCCCGGGGAGCTCGAGATGTAACTCAATTGTGTGTTATTACCAAATAAGCATTAGTCTGTAAGCTACCTGATTGCTGACCAAGAGTAGCTCAATTGCTTATAAATATGGGATGTTCCGATAATTGTGAACTTAGTATGTTTAGTTATTTAATGAGCCGCAAATAAATGGTGGTAATTACGCCTGTTTTTATTGCATATCTTTTCTGTAAATAATGACGCTAATACTCTCACTTTAAAATCCCAATAGACAAACATTTGTTAAAGTGATTGGTTCACATACTGCTGTTTAGACAGCTTGAACAAGTTTCAAATCAGAAATGTATCATCACCCTCTGGATCCAGTTCTGAGTCTCAGACAATCTTTTCAGTTTCCATGTCTTTCATGATTGTAACTTTGAAGTTCTTGGATCTTGCACTTCAGAATTTTAGATGGTGGCTACATGCATATTACATAATCTTACACGTTTAAATACTTAGTTACTGTTGTGGTTCCACGGGGTTTAGGTTGGAGACCTGGAGCGGCCTCTTGTTTCAGAGGCTTTGGATCAGGTAGCAAACCAAAGCAGCGATTTGGCAAGAGACTGTGTTTTAGATGGCACTCGTCTCCAAATGGAAGGATATTTCAACTCTCCAAGAGTACATGGATTTGTCTGTAAACAGAGACTACCATCTGCAGATGCTCATGTAGCCCAAGGTTTTAACATTATTCCATGTCTTATTTAACTCATTTTTTCCCCCTTCTGAATGCAGTTAGTTAAGGTGCTGATGTTCTTGTTAGCAGTTATGACTTGCTTCTTTTTAATGTTTACAGGTGCTAGCTTGGTTTTAGATGTGATACCTGATTCTTCAGAAGATCTTCTAGTTGGTCAAACTCTTAAACGTCCATTTTTCCCAAATCGCATTCTAGAAGAGCAAAAAGATACCATAAAGGAAGAAACAAATTACGATCCTACATTTGTCTCCAACAATGCAGGCTATCAAGAATTCAGACTCAATGATGCTGAAAATCAAAGTATTCTCCCAATCCTTCACTTATCGGATAATACAACTATGACATCTGTAGTGATCATTCTGTTACACATTTTTTTATACATTCTTCTGAATATGTAAAACATGTCATCCTATCTTTTTGTTAGAAGTGCAGGAAGCAGCCTGACGCTGGAAGTTGTATCTGGTCCATCTCGTGGGACTCGTCACCACCTACAGTATACAGATGCTTCAAGACTTCCTTTGACCCTTGGAAGAGTTTCTCCTAGTGATCTGTTGCTGAAGGATGGAGAAGTTTCAGGGAAGCATGCCCTGGTCAAGTGGAACTTGAATGTAAGTCTGTATCACAGTAGCTGTAAAACCATTTCATATGTATGCATGTACTGGGAATCTGACTTCTGTTTTGACAGAAAATGAAATGGGAGCTAGTGGATATGGGTAGCCTGAATGGAACATTCTTGAACTCTCATCAAGTTTCACATCCTGATACCAGAAGTAGACAATGGAGTGATCCAGTTGAGCTTGCTACTGGAGACATAATAACTCTAGGAACAACATCTAAAGTAAATGTGAGTTTGATACTTAAAAATTTGATATATTGATTTTTTTTTATTTTTTTTTTTGAAATGAGATGAAGCTGCGGGTACTGTTGAGTTTAAGGTGAAACCGTTATTACTTTATACGTCCATGACCATGACTCAAATTTAAAATCTAAATTAAGAGAACAGGGAGTGCACCTTGGTTGGAAATGTCCACAATTTGATTTACGATTGTGAAATTTCTTATTTGTACTGTAATAAACATTGGTGCAGATCAATGCACATAAGGATACAAATCATTTTTCATTTTTCAGGTTTAAGATAGCTAATGTCCGTAGTAACTTGAATGTTACATCTGTTGAAATGTAATCTGTAACAATCTCTACCCCTCACTGTTTTACTATGGCAGGTTAAAATCAGTTCTTATGGGAAACAAGAAACCCCCTTTGGAGTTGGTATGGCATCTGATCCTATGGCTTTGCGCCGTGGAGGGAAAAAGCTTCCAATGGAAGATGTGTGCTATTACCAATGGCCCCTTCCTGGAATTGAACAGGTTAAGTTGATATTACCATAATAATGGACACATTTCCTTTCTCAAGAGACTCCTACTAACAAAACTTCAGCCCTGCAGTTTGGCTTGTTTGGGATTTGTGACGGGCATGGTGGACCTGCTGCTGCTAAAGCCGCTAGCAAGTAAGTACTTCTTGCAAATCTGTTTTCATGCTAATAGATGTGACCATTTCATTTTGAAGGTTTAAGGATCTGATGTTGGTTTTATCTTGGAGTCAAGACTCCAAATATCTATGTTTACATGGCATACATGATTTGTTGTGGATGCATATACTGAATGTTCAAATTTTACTCTTGTACTGCCTAAAGTTGTTGAGCTGGCATGTCAATGGAGTCCCGTGTTCGGCAGGAAATTAGAAATTTGAATATTGTGGGTAAATTTTCCAAAGTAGTATCGTTTAGTGTAGTTGGTAAAATATATTTCTTGTAAAACAATATATTTCGTGAAAGTTCAGAAGGTATTGCTAAAATCTCTAACACAACCAAAGTGAAAGATTAGGAGACTAAGAGCTAAAAGCTGTGTTGCAACGATACGAATACGGTATTGGATACAAGATACCAATACGCTACTATGATACACCAACTTGAAAAACTAAAATACGGCGATACGGCATACTCAATATTGATCAGTAGTCTAACATAAATATATTATATATGTGTTTGCATGATTAAATTATAATATGTATGATTAACCTCACTGGAGAGAGAAAAGATCTGGATAAGAAGGAAGAAAGTCTAGAGCAAGATCAGTAAACAGAATTGGAACTAATATTTTGTCACTATAGTTAAAACTTCTCATAGAATCTAGTAAAATATCTAAATTTTCTGATATTAAGGTACTGAGATTTATCATTTATCTTGACAGCTGTTGATATCTAATATTTAGTCAAAGTTTTCTAACTGAGTTGTATCTTGAAGTATCCGGAGTATTAGTACGCGTATCCGTGGAAATACGTATCGATACGGCTGATTTTTTTTTTAGGCGCATCGTTGCAACACAGGTTAAAAGTAAAAACTTCGTAATGGCCTGCGATCAACTTGATCATGTGAATATATACTTAATTGCACTTTCATGGTTGAATCTAAAAGAAATTAGATACAGTTGTGGACTCATATACCTCCGATTTTATATTCTACTCCACAAAAGGAGCAACAGGATACCGGTGCCGTGTACTACATTCTCTTTTATGTCGAAAGGAAAAAGAAAGAAAGTTTAGAATGCTTAGGTAAAGTCTCGAACATAAATTAGACTAGGTGCTTAGTAAAAAAAAACTTTAAATTTGCCTTCGATCAACTTTACCAGGTGAACATACACTTGACTGCACGTAGTAGCTGATGCATTATAGACGGATTTTTATGTTAACATTTCATCACTTTCTATGTTGTGTATACAGTATCACAGTCACAGCACTATAATTCTTCTGAGGTATATAGGAAAATTTTTATTCACAGATGTTACAATTTTCTTATTCTTCAGGATTCTACCTGAGATTGTCACCAATATATTGTCAGTGTCAGAAAGAAGAGAAATGGTGCTTTCTGGATGTGATGCTTCAGACATCCTTAGAGATGCATTTTTTCAGACAGAAGCAGCTATGCATCATCAGTATGAGGTTTCTCTTCCATCATTACTCTCTCTTAGTTTGAGTTGTGATGGTGGATTGCGACAGCTTACAGTTTTGACCTCATTTACTGAATTCTATCTCTGCAGCTTGGTCTTTCTGGTCTTGTCTGTATTCATTATGCTCATGTACCATCTCAATGTTCAGTTTGACACCATTTTGTTGCCCGATAGAAATGATTCTGATACTACTAGTCTTCTCCCTATGGTTTCTCCTGCCTTTGCAAAGTCCTGCTAGTTTGATGTGAAACTGAAATTCATGTACCACAGTACTAATAATCTGGTAGGCAGAATATGTTTGGGTAGTGCTCGCTCTGATTTTAATGGAGTATTTGTGTTTCTCTATAGATTTTGATATAACAACAAGAGAAGTTTTTTGGTTGCATTATTTAGTAGATTTTGATTAACAGTGAGAGAAGTGTTTGGTTGCATCCTTTATAGTTCTTGTTCCTTCTGAATATAAACTATATGCAATGTAGTGACCATGGATGTTTGCAGGGTTGTACTGCTACACTGCTTTTGGTTTGGATTGATAGCCGTGAACAACTCTATGCTCAATGTGCAAATGTTGGAGATTCTGCCTGTGTTATGAAGTATGTGATTGTAACTTCTTCTCCTTCATGATGAGTTAATATCTATGCTTAGTAGAATGATTTGATATGTTGTTCATTAGTATTTATGCGCTTTCAGGGTGGGTTTTACTTTAGTTCTGCTAGGAATTTGGTTCAGTTATCAACTCCGTGTTTTAACTGGACTTGGTGCCCTAGTATTAGACTATAATTTCACATTATACACCTATATTTAGCATATTACCTAAGCTTTTCGTACATTCCGTGTTAGAAGCTTGAGTTTTGGAGTGGTAACACACTAGTCTGTTTACTTTCACCACTTCCCCGATCTGTTGCGATACATATCTACTGCTTGCTTTATTAGACTATCATTTCACATGATACACCTATATTTAGCCTATTACCTAAGCTTTGCGTACATTCCATGTTAGAACCTTGACTTTTGGAGTGGTAATGCACTAGTCTGTTTACTTCCACCACTTCTTCGATCTGTTGCGTTACATATCTACTTGCTTGCTTTTCAGTGTTTCTAAATGTTCAGTTTTATAGTTACTAAACTGATATTTTTGAGCAGTGTTGGTGGGCAGCAGATCAAGATGACAGAAGATCATAGAATAACTAGTCAGACTGAAAGACTACGGTTGAACAAAGCAGGAGAACCCTTGAAAGATGGTGAAACCCGGCTATGTGGTGATACATCATATTCCATTTTCCACCATTGTATAATATGAGTCACTCATCCTTGGCCGGCTAAATGAGCTGTCTATATGTTTTTAGGTTTGAACCTTGCCCGCATGCTCGGAGACAAATTCCTCAAAGAACAGGAAGCCCGGTTCAGTGCGGTACCATATGTTAGTGAAGCTATTCAAATAGATAGAAACAGCAGGGCTTTTGCATTGATGGCAAGGTGATTCTTTTGAGCATCAAACCTCTTATTCTTATCCGCTTGTGTGAGTGCCAGAGGTTTATGGCTAGAAGTCGGTTACCCTTACACCCGAGAACAATGTCAATATCCCTGACACTGACAGTCTCATATTTCTTGTTTTCTTCAAAACTGCAGTGATGGCTTATGGGATGTCATTAGCGTGAAAAAAGCAGTGCAACTTGTCCTTCAGGTTAATAAAGAGCTTTTCTTTTTCTTCATTTGCGAAATTGTTTGAATTCTTCTGAACTGAGACAGATTTGTGCTATTTCTTGTTTTGCCAGACAAAGGAGAGATATGCAGTAGAGAATGCGAATAATGTAGCGGACAAGATTGCTAATTTCATTTTGAGTGAAGCAAGACTTCTACGGACAAAGGATAATACATCCATAATTTTCTTAGATTTCGACAACACCTCTAGAACTGTTCCTTGTAAAGTTGATTCTTGAAATGTACCAACAGGCTTCATATTTATGGAAATTATTTTAAATCTATTTCCTTTTCTTCTTCCATTTTTTTAGCTTTAAAGATACAGGTAAAAGAGGCTTAATTTACAGGCAAGAGGGTTTCAGTGAAAGCATAAAAATACTTACGGCGTCAAATACTCGTACATTTTTTTTTTCAAACGAGGAGAATCCTTACATTTCCAACTTGCAGCTGCTAAAAATTTAAAATGAGAACTGGCCTTCTTTAGGTTTTATAAGCAACAAGTCCCAGTCAAAAGGTGGAACAGCATCTAACCCATCTGGTTTCCAGTCAAAAGGAGCATGGAAAAAGTTTCTTCCGTCATGTATTATGCACATCTTCATCGATGGATAGTTATTTTTACTAAGTTATAACTCCAAAGGTGGCGCTATTCATCCACAAAAAACCCATCAAAATAAAAGTAACACAAAAACCCCCCAAAAAATAAAAGTAACACAAAACCCCCAAAGAATTTGATGAAACCAATTTTAAAATTTGGGGGTTTTGTATCAATTTTTAAAAATTTGGGATTTTTGTGTCAATTTTGTTTAAGATGGAGTTTAATGGATCCCAATATTTGAATATGGTTTTTGTACCACAAGTTTGGCCACCTTGGGTTTTTATGACTAGTTCTCTCTCCCTGCAAATTCTTATACAAACAGAAGCACTAGCACCTTTTATTTCAAATTAAAAAGCTTTAAAATGGAGGGTTCGAGCTGCGAATCATCAACCAATACACTCAACAGCTGCCAACTCTGTCTCTTTGATGGTCATACTGCTTGTGATTGTCCTTGGGAGGGTACAAAATGTGCTCTGAAAAATGCAACGGATTCGTATTTCTTAGGGAATCAAAAACAAGTAAACTATAACAACTACCATGTGAAGTGCAAGCATTGTGGTGTTTTTATTGGTTTGATGCAGATGTAGCTAAAATCAAGGGGTTCCACCACCTATTCCAACTGTTTTGACTGATGATGAGAAGAAAGAAAGAGTGAAATCATTTCAGTGTTATTCATGTGGGGGAGATGATCACATGGCCAATAACTGCAAGATCAGCCTTATTATATAATGTACAGAACCCACTTGTGATGCTAAGATAAGCTATTTACCTCAAGAAATCTGGATTCTATTGGCCAGAGATACTATCTATGTGCCAAATGCTCCAAGTCTAGGATGGAAAAAGAGTTGTAAGGTGTTGTAAGTTATTCTAAGTAGTGATGAACCTACGTTGCATTTGTTTTTCTAAGTTGTTTCCGTGTTGCCAAGTTGTTTGTGTTGAGCATACGAATGAAGTAAGTTTATTCTAGACATAGTGAAAAGCAACAAGTTCTGTCTGTTTTGCTAAGCTGTACTAACAAGTAACAAAAACTAATGCAACATTTATTCATTCTTTCACAGACATACATGGTGAAGAAGCAACAAGATGCATACACTAAAAGATTATGAAGCATCCTAACATAAATATTGTCATTAAGTTGTTAATAAAGCTAATAAGTTACATACTGTCATAAAGTGGTTCACAAAGACAGTAGCAAAAATCAACAACTGCATTAGCTGTACAAAAAGCATCAACATGTAAGTAAAAGCAAGTGCAGTGGTTCAATAGCATGAAAATTGCATACTACTACTGTAAAAACTCACACAAGATAAAAACCAGTAGAATAATCAATGGCAAACTCAATATCCTTCTTCAACTCTTCTTTAGATTCATATGCCATAATTTTCAATTGATGCACACAGGTACTCACGGCTGGGAGCCTTGATCCATTAACTACCAATATAGTGAGCCTTTGCTCAAGCCCATCAAAACCGCCATGGGGCAAATTCTTCATTGAAGTCCAGAACTGGAATAGATCTCTGCGTCGCTCTTCGGAGAACTCCGTCACAACCTAGGATAAGAGCAGATCAGGTCATGCACAGTCTTAACTTGTAATCACATTTCTGAATGTTGGACTGAGGTCTCAAAAAAGGAAGCATAACTGTTGGAAAAAGTATATCTCCCAAAACAAAGACAAGTCATGCACAGTGTTAAATTCTAATAACATTTCTAAATGTAGGACTGGAGTCTTAAAGAAGGAAGCATAACACTACCATAATTGTCAGAAATAGCATACCTCCCAAAACAAAGATGTAGTTAGCCCATCCTCATATTGTGTATTCTGTTTCCAGTCTTCTATGCACAACGGCTCACCAGATCCATAAAGCACTTTATTAAATTCTTCAGCACTATGATCGCCAAAGAACTCTTTAGCACCTTCATTGCCTTGACAGATAAGAAGTTCAGAGAACCCCTTTCTAAGTGCCTCAAGACGATTGCTGGCAGAATCAACATACTTATGCTGCACACACAAATCTAGACATTCTTCTTTAGACTTGTTACTACAGTCAAAATTAACATTGGGGAACAAATCTTTAAGCTCATCCTGAAACCGGTCTTCTGCATATTCTAGTATTTTCTGTAAGCTTCCGTAATGGCCAGGATCTCCAATATCTTTGACGGATATCTTCTGTCCAGCTAGTGGCAGAAAAAGACTGGAGTCTAACTTGATTCCGAGATGGACACCGTGCATCAACGCCAACGCAAGAAAACGGCCAAAGAACCTAATGTAATAGAGAATACGAGGGTCTGTAATAAAAGCTCAATATTTTGTTAAGAAAACAACACAAGAACAGGCACATTTTTCTCTACACAAAAGCAGCTGCACCACCACCACTCATAGAATCACAAAACAAAGACACTGATAGAAAAATTATAATGAGACCAAAATAAACAGATCATACTTATAGCTTTATGATACAGTAAATACACAAGATTACAGCCAGAATTCCAATAGCTGTTTAAGTTGATTTTAAGGAAGCATAGGATCAGATTGAGGATTTTATCCGGTAATCTCGAAATCCAATCTTTTTTTTTTTGCTGAGAAACACACTGATATATTACAATAAAGGGAATTACAGAGTGCCGAAAGGGGATCTTTCCTCAACAGAGAGTTCAAAAAGGGAGGAAAAGAGATCCAACTGTCTTTTAAACTAAACTTCCTAATTCGACGTGCAAGTCGATCAACTACATTATTTTGGGAACGCTTAATATAAACAAGATTGAAAGTACTAATGCAAACAAATAAACTCCGACAGTGCACCAGCAGGTCACTGCTTCTCCAATCTACCATAACATTGCCTCCATTTACAAAATCAACCAACTGGAGGCAATCACTCACGAACAGGACTCTAGAAAATCCATATCCTTCGCCCAAGAGATAGCCAAAATGAGAGCAGTTGCCTCAGCACCAACTGCATCTGAGATAAGTCCAAAGTCTGCCTTCGTTCCCCTTACTGTTCCTGCAATATCACACAGAATAACACCAACTCCCATGTTAAAATCCTTAAAAGAACCATCTAAAAACATTATGTGATCAACATTATGAATGGAAGTTTTAGCAATCAAATTAGAAGACTTCTTAGTCTCTGGCGCAACTACATAAGTGGTTACAAGTCTTCTGGTATCTAAGATGATTTTATCCAGATTGATAGAAGCATTTTTGAAAACAACATCGCATCTCATTTTCCATATACTCCACATAACTATAGCCCCAATGCTTGGCCAGGTAACCACAAAGGGAGACTTTCCAAAAGAATTATCAAACCACAACAGAAAAATATCTTCAATGTAATTAGTCCCAGAAGCTACCATATGTTGTATTGATAAAGCAAATCAAATATGAGAAGCAATAGGACACCTGACAAACAAATGCATCACAGTTTCTCTTTCATTCTTACATAAGGGACAACAATCATCAATATACTCATTGTACAACTTCAACAGGCAATTAACATGCAACAAATCTGCAAAAATTTTCCACATGAAGTATTTGATTTTAGGTAGACAGTCAAGAGACCAAACTTTCTTCCAAAAAGAAGTATCCTCTACTGATCTAGAATTATTCATATACACATTATAAGCAGATTTAAAAGTAAAATTCCCACTTCTAGTATGAGCCCATTTTAATTCATCTTTCTTATTAGTATTTATCCTTAAAGAACTAATCTTTTTAACATCTTCAGGAACAAACAAGGATTACAATAAATCTAAATCCCAAGTGTTATTCTCATTGTTGATTAACTCACTAACCAAAGTAAAATTGATATGATCTGGATTATTCGACACTGGTGGAGCATTACTTAAGGGCAACCAGTTAGAAATCCAGATTTTTGTACCAGTACCATCATTTATTGTCATCACAATGTTAGACCTTAAGAAAGCTAAACTATTAACTATACCTTTCCAAAACCAAGAAGACGTATCAGCAACTTTATCAATTTCCAGTAAATTCTGATTTGGGAAGTACTTATCTTTTAAGAAAATAGAAATTAAGACATCTGGGTTATTGCCAATTCTCCAACCCAGTTTAGCAATGAAGACTCTATTTGTAGCATAAGAGTTTCTAATACCTAACCCCCCACACATTTTTGGTTTACCAATATCATTCCAAGATCGAAAGTAAGCAGCACGCCTTGGATTGCTTTTAGACCACCAAAACGTTCTTTGTATTGAATCTATTTTTGTTGTAATCTTTTTGGGGAGAGGAAAACATGACATGTGATAAACTGCCAAACTTGAAAGAACATGCTTAGTAATCACTGTTCTACCAACAATATTAAGGTTAGTTCTCTTAGTATTACCTAATCTTGAATAAAATTTATCAATCAAAAACTGAAAAGATTCAGACTTCTTTCTGTTAATATACAAAGGAGTACCTAAGTATTTTTCAGCACTACTCAAGTATTTGATTCCTAGAGTTTTAGACAACAATTTAACATGTTTATGATGCATCTTTGCACTAGTAAAAAACCCAGACTTTTCAAAATTTATTGTTTGACCAGAGGCTTTTGAGAAATTACCAATAATCTTCATAAAGTGTCTAGCTTAAGAAAGGGATGCTCTTGAAAATTACATACAATCATCAACGAAGAATAAGTGAGAAATGAAGGACTATTACTCTTTAGCTTAAACCCCTGAATCATGTTGTCCGCTTCAGCTTTAAATAAGAGACGAGATAACATTTCCATACAAATGATGATAATATAAGGGGAAAGACAGTCACCTTGTCTTATTCCCCTGGAAGAATAGAAAATATTACCCGGAGAGCCATTAACTAACACCGAATAAGAAACTGTACTGATACATTGATGAATCATATGACACCATAAATCTGAAAAACCTAGCTTTTTAAAGACTGCAATTATAAATCAGATGACACCATTAGTCAAAAGCCTTTGAAAGGTCTAGTTATATGGCTATGAAACCATTCTTATTATTCTTCTTTTTTCTAGTTTTAAAAGAGTGCAAAATTTCATGACTTATGATGATATTATCTTGAATCTGCCTATTAGCAATAAAAGCCGACTGAAAAACGGAGAAATCAGCGAATCAAGAATGGGTTTTAGTCTATTGGTTAAAATTTTAGAAATTATTTTATAAATGGTGTCTGTTAAGCTAATAGGTCTAAATTCACTAGGGGAAGAAGGATTACAGACCTTTGAAATCAGTGTGATAAAAGTGTGATTAAGCTGCTTGAGAAGATACTTTTTCCTAAAGAAATTTTGAACATGATTTATTACCTCTGTAGACACTTCATCGCAATTGTCTCTGAAAAAACACCTAGGGAAACCATCTGGTCCTGGCGATTTCCGAGGTGCCATATTTTTAACACTAAGATAAATTTCTTCAGCAGAAGGAATTTCTACTAATTTAATATTTAACTCATCTGTTATAATAGGCTGAACATCCTTGATCACTTCATCAATATCCTCCTTTAAAGGCTGAGAAGAAGAATAAATACTTTTGAAATGGTTAGAAAGCAGAGCAACGACTTGTTCTCTACTTTCCAACCAATTACCTTGACTGTCTTTTAGAGTATGGATAGTGTTGTACATATTCCTAAGCTTTACAGAGTTATGGAAAAAGCTTGTATTCTTATCATAACGAAGAAAATAGTCAATTTTTGCTTTTTGCTTGTAGAAATAATTTTCAATCGCATACCAGAAATCCAGCTGATTCGAATCATTCAAAATGAATTCTCCAAGAGTTGGAGTATAGGCCATGGATTGAAGTTTGTCAATTTCAAAATTTAACTTACTAATTGTTTGCTTGATGTGAACAAAGGAATCTAAATTCCATTTGATAAGCTCTTGTTTCAGATTCTTGAGCTTACCAGAAATAATGAAACTAGAAGAACCTTTAACATCTTTCTTCCAGGCATGATTTAAGACATTTTTAAAGTCAGGACTCAGCTGCCAGCACTTGAAAAATTTGTAAGGTATATTTAGACCTTGATGTTTATGGAAACATTTTAAGAGAATGGGACAATGATCAGAAAAATTCTTCTTAGATTCATAATCCTAGTATGAGGCAAAGATGAAACCCATTTATCGTTCATGAAACCCCTATCTAGTTTTTCGAATATCAATTCATAAGGATTCTTAAATCTTCTATTACACCACGTAAAAGGATTACCAAAAGCAAATATTTCATTCATTTTTAACTGGATCAAACTATTCTTAACAAAATCCGGAGGGAAAGAATTCTCTGGATTACAACCTTATTTTTCTGAAGAATGCAAGATAAAGTTAAAATCACCCAATAACAACCAAGGACTATTACTATCCTCGTTCATGTGATGCAAGTAGTTCCATTGATTTCTTTTACCCAAAGCATTTAGCGAGCCTTATATGAAAGTAACCATGCAATTTTTAATAGTCGGGGTAATATCACAGACAATATGTATCATGTTAAATGCATCACCAATAATTTCAATATTAGAGTTGGCAAAGTATCCTAAAGTTACCCCCCCCCCCCCCCCCCCACCACCAACCACCACCCCCCCGATTTTCCTAAAGCTGGCACAATATACCAAGAATTGAAAGGTAGATGATGGCTATATTTCTTCACAGTATCAGAATCAACCATGGTTTCAAATAAACAAATTGCATTTGCATTATTTTTCCTAAATATATTTAATAGATGAAGCCATTTTTTATCAGAACAACATCCATTCATATTCCAACAAAGAAAAATCATGATAGCAGATATGTAAAAAACTAGTTTCAAGGAATTGCGAAATAAAAAGAAAAACGTAGTAAAATAGAAAAGCAGTAATCAGAAAAACTTACAGGTCATGAACTTATGAAGGATCTTCATCCATAGCGTCAACAGAGTCAATCATCATGAGATTTACTTTCTTCTAAAATTCTTCAACCAACACAAAAGGTTCCGGTGGGAGAGTAGCCAAAGGGAAAGGTTCAAGTAAAATTACACCATCACTCATTCACAACTTCTGGATTACTTAGAGGAGTAATATTAGTGAAAAACATTAGCATAACCATCCGAAGAAAAGCTCATTTCAGTAGAGGTATTAAATATGAAACCCGAAGAAGTAAAAACTGTCTGGGCAAAAGACGAACACGAGGATGACCATAAAATATTTGAGCTACCCGAAATGAAAGAATACTCCATAGGCTTCTTAGACTAACTAATAGCCATCAAATCAATAATTCAAGCACCCAATTAAGGACCAAATTAAGTAACTTGCAGAGAAAATGAAATTATTAACAACAACCACAGATAGATCTTCCCCATTTATAATATCTAATAAGAATAAGTAGAATAATTCCTACAGAAAGTAGGATCTCATCATGCAAAAGCATATCAATTTGCTTATCTTCTCAAAAAATCACTGACCCTCCAAACCAGAACTAAGAAAAAAGAGCAAGAACCATACCCAAAATGAGAAGTAACCACCACTTTCCCAATCAACTTTGTAAACGAATCTCATGATGAATACTCAGTGGCCCTATGTCGAAGCCTCCATCAGTTCATGACTAATCCTGTAGAAAATACGAAAAGATTAGATAACAAGGGTTAGAAAGAAATCCACAAGATAAAATCTTTAGCACCAAATCAGACAAAGAAAAACTCTGAAATCATGATTTAAAACAAAAGCCCTGGAACAAATTGAAAGAGAAAAATCAATAAACAAGAACAAAAGCAATATGCAGCTATTAAGAAATTAGGTTTTGCATAAAATTGATTTTAAACACTATTTCTGATTTTGAAAAAGATGTTGAAGGTAAAAAGGATCTAAGTGAATTCGAAATTCATAAGTAATTACTGAAAAACATCGCAAAATCGCAGAGAATCGAGGAAGAAGATGAAAAAAACCCTAGATTGACTTGGTCAGCGTCTCCTAACCAGTCTCCTTGACAATCGCCTGACCAGTTTTTTCTCTCTTAAAGCTTATTCCTATAAAATCTAATCTACTTTACCTTTTTTTTTGAAACAATTTACACCCAAATTCTTTTATTTGCAAATAACAAAAAAAATAAAGATATGTTCATACTACCGGATGAAATCATTTCCCTAATCCTTTCCTTCTTTAAAATCAACTTAGGATATAGATACTAGACTCTAGGTGTAGTTGTGGTTAAACCGTAATCTCATACTTGAACTTTCACTAAGGTAACAAACTAGGTACTCACCTTCATCATTTTGACCAACAACTTTCATGTAGACTTTGTGAGGATCATCTGAGCAAGTGCTGAAGTATTCGTTGGTAAAAGTTTTGGACACCAATAAAAACCACTCCTTGGCCACACCGTCGCCGATACCCTCCTCCAAATCCAAAATCCAACAATGTTCGTCCCTCTTTACAAAGCTTACTTTTATTCCCCCATAAAACAAACCTGGTGTTGGTGCAAAAATGATCACTCCAACAATCTTAGAGATGCGGGAAAGTTGATCCAATCACTACCGTTGATGAAAAATCTCCAAAGAATTGATCAAAAGAGGTGGGGGTACCTGCAAAAACACTCCGATGCTAAAATCAGCGGATGTTCTATGCAAGTGTATTATGGTGAAAAGAATAGAATTCTGTACCTTTTGATTTGAGATTTTGCCTCTATATATAGGCAAAAAATAGATATAGCTTTAGGGTTTTAATAGTTATCCAAATAACCTCCCTCATCTGTATAAATCCCAAATAACAACCAGATTCATGATAAATTCTAATATTTATCATAATCTTCACTTATCCCAAATAATTATTATCTTGAATAATAATTATAACTACCTAAGATAAATATCCTCTTTTATCAGGATTTATCTTAAATAATATTTAATAATTATCTATAATAACTATTCCATGAAAATATTAACCTCTTTTATTAAGATCTTTTAACCCATGGAGTTGTGGGTTTCCATAACAAACCCACCGGTTTTCATAATAAACCAAATCCAGGCTTCCATAATAAGCCTTGTGGGTTTCCATAACAAACCCACAGGTTTCCATAATAAACCAAATTCAGGCTTCCATAATAAGCCTTGTGGCTTTCCATAACAAACCCACCGATTTTCATAATAAACCAAATCCAGGCTTCCATAATAAGCCTTGTGGGTTTCCATAACAAACCCACCGGTTTCCATAATAAACCAACCCCAGGCTTCCATAATAAGCCTTGTGGGTTTCCAAAACAAACCCACCGGTTTCCATAATAAACCGACCGGTTCCCATAATAAACCGGATTTAGGCTTCCATTATAAGCCTCATGTGATACGCACGTACGCTATTTTAATAGGGTACAAACATTGCCCCCTCTTAATTCTCAACTTGTTGATGGATTAAGATAATCAAAAGAAGAACTAACCTTCACGGATTGCTATATGTTGTTTATCCAATAACCTTTTGTGGCCTTGGCCAGCTTGTTCTGCGGATTAAGAAAATCAAAAGAAAAACTAACCTTCGCGGCTTGTTCAAATTCGTCATATGATGTTTATTCGATAACCTTTCGTGGCCTTGGCCAGCTTGTTGTGTGGATTTTCCCCGAAGTTGGCTTAATAATTCGAAGCACCAAAAATGTACTCAATCATCTCATAATCCATTGTTCTTTAATCGCCAAACATGTTCAAAGTACCAACAACGTACTTAAAACTCCATATAGTATTACCCAAACGCCAAACATATCAGCATGTTATGTTCTCTTGCTCTTCCATTAGCTAACATATGACCTAAGTGCTGGTCTTGTAAATCTTCTCTAATCTCATCTCCCACCCTTATGGTGAATGAAGCATTTCCTTGGTTTTTCTCTTTGATAGAAAAACACTCCAATTTATCTCTTTAATAGAAAATTATCAGGATCAAATTAATAATTCAACTTCGACTTTGAGAACATACCTCACTTGAATGCAGGTTGCTCCCGTAATTTGCTAGGAACATTGGTTGCCCACTTGTTCCTGTACTGGCCTAGAACTTTCCGACTCAATGCTCGTGTGTCCGTGAATAATATACGACAATCTCTGGTCTACGGGTTGACTGTCTCTAGCTTTTCGTCGTACATTTACTTCTTTCGCTCCACCTCCTTTACTAAACGCTTTTCTTTTTATTTTTCTCTTTATTAGAAAGACATTGCAGCTATTTCCTTGATAAGCAAAACACTTTGTTTTTCTCTTTATTAGAAAAACATTGAAAGCATTTCCTTAATAAGCAAAACACTTTGTTTTTCTCTTTATTAGAAAAACATTGCAAGCATTTCCTCCGCATGTGTTCTTCAACATTTTTCCTTTACTCCTTTCGCTCCATTATAGCTTCAGCTTAATTATATTGTAATACTTCGTTTTCGCCTTTCTCTTTACTAGAAAGACATCACAACAATTTCCTTCATAACCAAAATACGTCGCCTTTGTCTTTCTCTTTTATAGAAAGACATTGCAAGTATTTCCTTCATAATTAAAATACTTCGCCTTTGACAACTAAAATATCTTGCCCTTGTCTTCCTCTCCTCGGGCGTTCGTTCCTTCCATCTTATTCGCCCCCAGTACTTGCCACGATATTGAAAAAGATGTCTTCTATTATTCGACTTCTTTAAACAAGTTGGTTTTGATTGCATGCTAGGCGTCACTTTAGCCGCTCCCAATATCTGAAGAGATATTCTCGAATAGAAAAGACGCCCCCTTGTGAAGTAGGAACTAGATCTATTATATCCGCTCCTCACTTGCTAGATGGATGTGGGCTTATGGTATCTTTTCTGTTGTCATCTTATTTTGGGGTTCATCGTGATTTTTCCTTTTGGAATCGCCTCGAAATGTCATCTTGGTGTGGCATGTCCCTCGGTTCCGGACCCTTTCGCCGTGCATGAAAACTTTGATTTCTTTGCTTATCTTCAATTGATTATGTTGCTGACGAACCTCGAGCAATAAATCAAAAGAACTTTGAATTCGATCATGTTGCTATGCACGAACCTCGAACTCGGTCATATTTCTGATTTTCATCTTTTTTTCTTAACTACCAGCTGGCACAGTTGGTTAAGGTCGCATGCATGGAAGCTTTGCTGGATGATGACCTGGTAGGACTATGCGCCGATGCTGACGTGGATTTGACGACTGTTCCATGATGGTGATGACGTGGTAGAATGGGCTGACGTGGATTTGAAGACAATGACCGTTCCAGAGTAAATTCGGTCATAAGAGAGGATGGGTTGATATGTACGAGGGAAGCTGAGAAATGCATGGAATCAATGGTAATCAAAGATTGTGGGTGTGTGAATTCTGAATATGATAAGCTCTGAATGATTGAAATTGCTCAATTGAGAGTAGTTGCTCAATTGATGAGTTGATGATCTCGTGTTATCAATGAGAGACGTGAGATTGATGATACTGTTGATGATGATTCCATCATGATTCAGAGACTTATTTATATTGATGGAATTTTAGACACCATGATCCCATTAAGTGTGAAAGTTGATGGAATCAAGGAGTGGGGAAGTGGAGATCGTGTTTGAAACCAGTTGCTCAACGTGTGGAGACTTGGTCGATTTTCCACCCACTACCTCGTGAATTCCTTCAACTGACTGCACGACTTTCTCACATTCCATCGTGTGTTTGAACACACGTGTCGTAGACCGCCAGACCAAAACCCTAAGTGATATCCCCCCAAGTGACACGATTGACGTCTCATGGTTTGTTAGTCAATTGATGACTTCGTGGTTTGATGGGACGATGATTCCATGTAGTTGTTGAGTTGAACATGATGTTCTGAAACTCATGAATTGAACATGTCATGAGACTGAGGTATAGTTCTTACGATGAAGTAAGAAAGTATTGCTCATTCGATGGATCGTTGAATATTGATTGTTGAACCAATATTACTTGGTTTGATAAAATATTTATCATCTGAGCAAGTGTTGCTCATGTGATGAATTGTTGAATATTTGATCGTCTGAGCATGTGTTGCTCATCTGATGGCTTATTGGCAGCGTACCAAAAATATTAATTAGAACACTGGTGTAGAACCGAGCATAATTAATAAAATTAATGACCATGAGGCCTTCGTAAAATTATTAAGGTTGGAATCTGGAATGATGATCCTTGGATTCAGAAACCCTAATTTAATCAATTGATGATCAATTCATGGTTCTTCAGAAGTTTAACCATGGGACGAAGGAGGGAGCGACTAGATGGGGCCGTGTATCAACCATGTAGTGTCCATATGCTCACGTGAGCAAATACGAAGAACTCCTGAAGAGTTGACGATTTTTTGGTGGAAGAATGATTAAATGCTGGCTTAATCATTTATTCAAAATACTCATCTGAGCCTTAGGTGAGAAAACCTAATTAATTATGACGAGGCGAGGGACCGACCATGGAGTCATGAAACCGGCCCTGGGTTGTCACGTGACCGCCTGACGATCACTTCATGAAAATCCAAAGTGTTTGGAAGAGTTTTGGACCTAATACGAGCAATTGTGCAAATTAGGTCAAAACTGTGAAAATTGATGGGACCGGCTTCCGTGATCCAAAGAGCCAATCTTGGTCGTTCAAGATAGCGTGCTCGTGTCCCCAAGGCGTCCGCGTCTCAGTCCTGAGAATTTTGATATTTTCTGGCGTGCAATTGAGCATCCATTCGAGAAAATATGCCAAAATTAGGGTTTCGACAGAACTGAGGAAAACACCATGAGATGTTGAAAAATAATTATAAAATAAGGAATGAGGAGGCGTGGGATCTCCGTGGTCAAAGCATGGTCGGTCGGTCGTGACCACGGTCTCGTGGTGCCTTTTCATTAATTTTATAATATTTTGATGATTTTATGAAAAATTCATGAATTTTGAGAAATTTGATGAATTTAGGGAGTTTCCATGAATTGAAGGAGTTTTCATGAGTTCATGGAAGCAAAATATTAAAATAATAAAAACATGGGCGTGTGGGACCATGGAGTAATGGACAGCCGCCTATGGACCGGTCCCACGAGTTTTCATAATTTTTTTAATATTTTTTAGGTATTTTTGATGATTTGAGGGAATTTTTCCTAATTTGAGAGAAATACCATAAAATCAAGGAATTTGATGAATTCAAGGAAAAATAGGATAAATAATAATAAAATAATAAAGCAAAGGGCGTGTGGGACCGGCTAGGGCATGGCCAGCCGGCTAGTGGCCCGGTACCACAAGTTTTTCATAATTTTATTTTATTTATTATTATATGATGATTTGTGCAAAAATACCATGAAATCAAGGAGTTTTTTCATGAAATTAGAGAAATAATAATAAAATAATAAGGAACTGTGGGGTGTGGGGCCGGTTGGGACCAAGGCATGGACGGTTGGCCAATGGTCACACCCCACACTCCTTTCCTTAATTTTATATTATTTTTATGGATTTATGGAAGTACCATGAAACCGAGGAGTTTCCTCGAGACGAAGGAGATTTGATAAAATGAGAGAATTTTCATCAAATCATGGAAAATAATAATAATAATGCATTAAACATATAAAACTGGCGTGGGATTGACCACGACACGGTCGGTCGGTCGTGTGTCCATGCTCCCAGCACCCTGGTCAATATTTTTAATTGTTTATTATTTTCTTCTCTATTTTGCATAGGTTCATCGTTTCGTTGTATTTTGAAATACTCGTTCGTGCGGTGACTGTTAGTGTATCGTCGTTGAATACATCTTCACTATTTGAATCGGGGCTTACTTAGAGGTAGCTCAGACGCCCGGTTGTTGATTATTTATTACTAATTGTGGAATTCGGTGGAGAATAATTCACAAAACTGAGCAATAAGATGTTTATTATTAATTCATAAGATCAGCTGAGGATTCGACTACGAATTCAGAATAATAAAATGAGCATTACCATTCCATGGGATTGTAGATTCGACCATAGAATCGGAGTAATTAAGATTTATCTATTACCATTTGTGAGACCAGTTATGGATTCGATTATGAAATCGGAGTAATGAGATAATATAGTTATTGTTATTCTATGAGATCAAGTTGTTGATTGGATCATAGAATCAGAACAATTATTTATTGCCATTCCATGGGACCAGTCGTGGATTCGACCATGGAATAGGAGCAATTTTTATTGCCATTCCATGGGACCAGTCGTGGATTCGACCATGGAATAGGAGCAATAATAGATTATTCTAGGAATTCAGTAGTGAATGTCACGACAGAATTAATCTTAATTAGGAATAATTAACTTTGTGGCTCTATACTAGCAGAGCAAGCTGTCTAGGAGCATTAATTATCCCGATATGAGCTTGTCGGTAAGTCATATAATTTATATTGTCAGGGTAAACTTGTTGTTTGTTCCTGAAGACGTTATCGCTTTATACTAGCAGAGCAAGCTGTCTAGGAGCCGTCCATATCGTGATACTATATAGAAATAATCACTATAAGTATTCAGTATTCATGAGATATCCCGTTGTCCAGTTGTGAGACTACATATCTACATGTACTCTGAGAGAAAGTACTCTCCGTTGAGAATTCGATGAGAAATCTGTGTCTCGATACTCACGTCTGATTGCTGAATCAGAGCTTCGTATAATTATGAGTTTACGATTTTAGCCTTTGTCGAAAATCCACCATCTACAGGAATATAAAAACTCAAGCTGGTGAGCGAAACCTTCTAGCACCAAACTGCGACTACTAATTTTCCCATAGTCTACATAATGTATACAGCTCAGAGAATCGGATACTAAGTAGTATTGATACCTCTGTTGAACTTATAATGCTAAGTAGTAAAAGATACTCAAGATCACAATAATAACGAAGAACACAAATATAACGTAAACGATGCTAAGTTATCATGAGACACAAGAGATTACGTGGTTCGACTTTCATCTACGTCCACGGGGTAATGAGTGATTGTTTTGTATTAAGTTGTGGTGATTACAAAGATCTTAAATGCTTCCCAAAGTAATAGAGAGAAATCAAGTTGAAGTAAATACTTAAGTTCTAAACATTAAAGAGGTATAAGCTTAAGACTAGATCTTCTCTCCTAGGTCTTGAATGTCTTTAGTTTATTGGTGAGGCTTGGTATTTATAGCCCTTCTGCCCCAGGTATATCTTTGGTGTCTTTGTATCCATCGTTTCCTGATATACCTTTCGTACAAATGGTACCTTCATTCGTCGCGTGCTTTCTCCAGTCGAACTCTGCCACCTCAGCTGACCCACGTTCCTTTGGGAACTTCCCAACCTCAGTACAGATTGTACCTTCGTTCACCGCTAGCCTCCGCCAGTCAGGTTCCGCCACATCATCTCTCTCCACGTGCTTTGATTATGCGTGTAGATAAGAGATTTTTGCATTTAATGCTGATTAGATATGTCATCTACCTTTGTCCCTTCGCCAGCTGCCTTCCCCTAGACCAGGATTTTACTTCTTTCATCTTAGCCGTCGAGGTATCCCTTATTGGGATGAGATAAATTTGATCTGCGAAGGTATCCTTTGCCACTTAGGTTTGTCTATATAGCGAGGGCTATACAATTATCCTGTACGTGACCACTAAGATCGTGACACGTGCTCCGCAGAATATTGATATTCACATAAGTATAGGCAAAGGACAACGAGGTATTATAACCAGAAGGTGAAAGAAAAGATTTTCTCTGTGAACGATGTAGTCATGAAGATTCCCCCGCATGTTCAGAGAAATGAAAAAGCAGAAAAATTTGCCGCAAACTGGGAAGGCCCTTATGTGATTCCCCGCATGTTCAAAGAAATGAAAAGCAGGAAAATTTGCCGTAAACTGGGAAGGCCCTTATGTGATTGGTGAAGCAGCGGAGAGTGGATATTATTACCTCAATGATAAGCACGCATGTGCTACATTTTATACCATATTTATGTTAGCTAGCACCTTATATTGTGACTAATATCACTATTTTAGTACTTTTGTAGAAAGTACCAACAATTCCGTCACTCGTACGGATAAGAGGCTAAAATGGAAGCTAAATTGGCATTTACAACATAAAGCTCTATTATCAATCACATCATCCATTGGTGGTGGTATGCCTTGGTTCCTGGTCAAACAAGTTGAGGACTAAGAAATTGTGAACGTGTCCTTCATATCCCACCCACATCACTTTCATTTCTTATTAATTATTGGGGTATAGCAGGAGAAGACTTATTAGAGTAGGAGAAGATTATTTCTCATTCAGGCAACGGGGTTATGAATCATAGTGTGAATCTAATCTAAGGCAAGTGATTCTGATGGAATTGATGGGTTTGTGGACTGTAATTGGTTCTGGTGTTGGGATGCTATCAAGAAATCAAGGAAAGGAAGAAGATGGGTTCTATATTGAATTCATTTTAACGGTAGCAGATCTTTACAGTTGATGAAGGTGTGCTCGGAGTAATGAATGGCAGGATGGTGTACTCGAGTCTATGGCGTGATTTATATTGGCTGTTCGATCGAAAGCTGCTGCGCGGACTGAACCGTCTGTAATAAATGGTTCAGCTGTCTGTTCAATGAAGCTTTAAAGGAGATGGAGAATGAATCGGCAGTGTAGAAGTTATTTGACATGCTGGTGTTGGTTGCATGAGTTTCATGTGAAGTATTTGGCCGGAGGGAAGTGAGTGATATTTGAGAAATTGGCCCAATGCAGCTCGATGATGGCAGTGGTCATTGTTTTCAAGTCTTAACAGCATATGAGTGAAGTCAAATGGTGAGAAGATGGAGCCATGAGTTCGATGGGTATTCTCCAGTGGCGAATAAATAGTTGTGCCTACTGATGTTCGTAGGTGTTTGGCAAATAAGTCAAGATGCTGTGGTCGATAAAGAAGACTGTTGTTGGATGATTTGAATCGGTGTAGTTGAGAAATGGAACTGCAGAGAAATATGTTGGTTGTATAGTCGTGAATGATGGGTTGGCTCGAATCGGTTGCAAGGGTTATTGGTGAGCGCAACCCAAGCTGAGAAGTGATGGCAGCAGCAGAGCTGAACGCAAATGGAGATGTCATGGTGGTTTTCTCTAGCAGATGGAATGAGAAGGCACGAGAACAAGATAGAAATTGCAATCAGGTCAACTGGAGATGTTCGCAAGAAGTGAAGCTTAGGTCAGGGGAGACGAAACATGTCGATGCCGTTGTTGCATGGCTGTGAACCGAGATGCAAAGTTATGAATCCAGTTGATGGTGAAATAGGTTACTGCAGTGGTGCTGTGTACGAGAAGGCTGTGGTAGCTTCTGTTGATTCGATGGCGTTGTTTTGAGTTCTGCAATCGAGGGAGAAAATAAGTGAAGGTACTCTGGTTTATATCTGGGAAGAAGCTGTGTTTAGAAGTTTTGATGAAACTGGATGGGGTTGCTGTTTTGCGAAGAGGAAGACGCTGAGAAGTTGGGTTCGTATGGGGTTATATGGTTATATCCGATTCGCAGTGCCGGACTTGGTATCCTGTATTTGGAAAGAGGAATTTCCTGTTTAGACCATAAAACCCGATCCGGGTTAGTCTGTAGTCCATCCAGAAAAAACATTTAATAGGAGGTCCAAAAAAGTTCTGGTCTTTGCAAAAAGACCCGAGTACCCTTTTTATTATACGTGTGAATACTAAATAACCAACCTCTCTCTGCAATTCTTCCATTAAACAACTTTTCTCTGTTACTTCCTCTCATTTTTTTCTACCTCATCGTATTCAAGTGATCTTCTTAATCGATCATCAAAAAAAAAGAAAAATCAACGACAAAACCCTAGATTTGATGAAATCATTACAAAAATCCGTTGAAACCATCACAAAATCAACTGAAAAAATCAGATCTAAACGAAAAATCGTATAAGATTGACATAGTTGTTCTGATGGAGATTCATTTTGGATCTGATTTTATGATTCCTTTTCCTGTTACTCATAAATTCGTTTTCCTACTGAAATTCTCGAAGTATTGGGATCTGAAATTCTCGAAGTAAATGGTTAAAAAAGATTGAAAGAAACAAGTACTCCTGATTCTCAACCAGGGTCAAAGAATCAGAAGAAGAAATCTACTTGTGAAACCAAATCAAGAAAGAACAACGAATCTGTTAAGAAGGCGAAATCAAAGAAACCTGGTGTTTCTGCTAAAACAAGGTAATGCAATCCAACATGTGTACTGTATGATTTTTGATTTTTAGTAGAACCATTAAATCAAACAGTACATATTAATATCCTTCGACACATATTGATATGAGTTGTGTGTTGTGTACGATTCGATTGTACATATCAATATGTATTGTTGAAAGTACTTACTAGGATATGTACTGATGGTTATATTCAATAGTACATATCGATATTTATTGGCAGTCATACTGATGTTCGTGTTGATATGTAATGTTAGTTATACTGATGTTCAAAATATCGATATGTATCCAATATGTTCTGTTGGATATCTAGTAGGTACATTTTGATATGTTATGTTGGATATCTGGTTCTCCATTTTCGTCTGGAGCCATGGCTGCTGATGGTTTGCCTGATAGAAGTCATTTTGGTGGTGTTGGGGGTTTGTTGTGGGGAGAATCGTATCAGGACCATATGGAGCTGGTGCGTTCAACTAGTGTACATGGATGGTCCTCAGATCTTCTGAACAGGTCATCATTACCTGAATCGCAAGGTATGTAAGTCTCCATTTATATGAATGAGTTTGCTTTCTCAGAGCTTTGAGAAAAAATTCTCTGTTATGTACCTAAAATGAAACCAAATTTTCACATTCTTAGTTAAGCCTAAAGGTCATTAATCAGCATAGGATCAATGACCATATCTATATGTACTGGATAAACCCTTGTACCTAGATGCTTATATACCAACAAAAACATGTTATATGTGTTTATGAAAATGAAAAGGATACTTTTATGAAAATGAAAATGTGAAGCTTTACCAACTGTTTTCTAGGTTCAGAAGTTGTGGATTTTATGTCTAGAGGACCAACACATGGAAAGAAATGAGAAACATGGTCAATCTTGAAACGTGGTACGTTTTTTCACTTTAAATTGTAATGCATCCTGTTGTTAAGTTGTGTTGTATTAAATCTTCACTTTGCTATTGATCATAGTTCAATCACAAATACTGAATGCAAGAATGTTTGTGCATCTTCAAGGATTCATGGAAGAAGTTAAAACTATTGCTAGGAGTTCGATTGGTGAGTATTTTTTTTTATAAATATGTACTTAGGGAAAGAGTGATTAGTTTGAGTACATATAAACTCCTAGCATGGTTCTTCTTGAATATATCCTACAGTACATATCGATATGTACGTAAGGTAAAATTTATTCGTTAGTGATGTACATGTCGATATGTACAGTAGTTTATGCCTGACATGATCCTAGAGTATGTATCAACATGTACTTAGGAAAAAAAGGACTTGTTGATGCAATACATATCAATATGTATTTTATGCTTAAATACAAGTAGAATCCACCAGTAGTACGTATCAACATGTACTGTTGAATACCTGGATTACATTAGTATTAGGTACATATCAACTTATACTACCTTGCAAAAATATGTACTAGAACATATCATTGTATTGAGATACTGGATTACCTTAGTATTAGGTACAGGAACATATCATTATGTACTCGTTGATCCTACACTAGATAATGATATGTAATGGGTGAAAGCAGTAGATACTAGATATTGATATAAACTTATCAATTTGTTGATATGTACTTGTTGATGTGTACTGTTATTACTGTTTGTTTGATACTAAGTTGCTTTGTAATCTATATGTTGATGTTTCTCTTTTTCGCACAGGTCATCAAGTGGTGGAACATGTCGTATCTGGGATGTTGTAGGTACTCACAGTTTATCTTCCAAGACCTATTGACCCCGCAGATGATGAGTTTGTTTCTTCATATATTGACTTGTTTACTAGGCGTTGGGAATTTCCAACTTAAGGGAATATGCAAACTCACCGCAGGAAAGAGCAATGACCCTTCATCAAGCACTGTTATGCAGAGCCATCAAATACTATGGTGTGTGTACAATGCAAACGGAACTGTTTTTGTCATCAGAAAAATAAATTTAAATCCAAGACATGAAGACTTTAAAGTATGCCAACATTACTGACAGTGGATATTCATATGTATTGGTATGTACGACGTAATTGGGTTAGGTTTTAGTTGGCAGTACATATTAGTATGGAAATTTGAAATCTTATAATGTAAATGATGGATTATGTTGCATTGTTTGTATTTTTCTTTTTTTTTTTGGTTTTTTTCTCTTAACTATTATATGTAGAGTTATATTGATGTTCTATATTGTCAGTATGAAAACTGGAAAAAGTAAGAAGCCTTGAATACGGGCAGTACATATTTGCATGTACTGTGAAAGATGATGCACAATAAGAAAATTGGAACTTATACTCTGAATTTTTTTAGAGAAAAAAGGGCAGTAATACTATAGATTATGTGTTGTTAACAATGATAAGCAGTTTTTCATTAATAAAACAAAAGATAATGCAGACAATTTGCACCATGGAAGCGGAGAAAAAGGCGTAAAATTATCCCTGATATGAAAGCCTTAACCAGACCCTGGAAAAAATATATTTTAAAACAACTCTTACTCAGAAGTTACGTGTATTTTTACACTTATTGGAAAAAAAGAAATAAAACTGATGACCGACTAACAAAATACATCCTCCCTGGAAACACAAAAGTACAACATGCTCAAGTTATTCTGTTAAGAAATATATAATGCCACCAATAATAACTAGCATGAAATTCCGCCAGATGAGCCTTCTTATTCTTTTTGAGTGTGATAATCTGGTTTGCGCTATTCAGGAGTTATCTCTGCCAAAGACAAGTGTGGTTGCGCAATTCACTGGCACGTAGAACCTGTTTCTCCAACTGATGACACACGTCAGGTAAGTATTACGCCAGATGAGCCAGCTGACAAGCCTTATGCTCTTCGCAGTACATCAAAATATGTACTAAATTGACAGAACAAAAACAACATAATGAATCCATGAACTGAAAGATTGTAGATCAAAATCATTACAGAATCCAACTCTAAGTCTTTTTTTCTTACAGTAATTAAATTGATATTAATTTATTATCTTCTGGTTGGAAAATGCTTTGTTTTTTCGTGGCTATCAATTATTGTACCCATGCAAATTTCCGAAAATATAATTATATGATTCAATTTAAAGCACTACCAAAAACTTTTATTCAGTCTCCATATAGATGTGATTCTATTCAGTTTCCAATAAGATGCAAGTCTATTCAGTCTCCATATGGATGCAACTCTGTAAACTTTATACATGCACGAATAGTTTTGTTAGAAAAAATTTACCTTTCTCGACCGGTATTTCATTTCGAACTTGGTTGTTAGCTACTGTTTCCGTGGTGCTTATCTCGGAGCCTGAATCGGTTGGAACCAGTAAAACACTTGCCAATCCAACTGATGCTTTATCCTTACTATCTAGCATCTGGTTCTAGATCTACCAAGGACCAATATCAGATAACATAGAGAATTACAGGTGCAGATGTTTTCTGCATTGTCTGAATCATCATGCACAACAATATATATACCAATATAATCTGTAAAGTAGAAAGTTAAAACCAATATTGATATGTACTGAGTGAACCCTTCTAGTACATATTGATATGTACTGAGTGAAACCCTAGTACATATCAAATTTTGCAATTTCCAACTAATACTGATCGCGAATAGAAAACAAAATTGATTAACTTACCTCTATATGTTCACTGGACACAAGGTGCGTCATATTACAAGGGAAATCCTTATACATATTGATGTTTACTAAGTGAAACCTTGGTACATATTGATGTGTACTAAGTGAAACCTTGGTACATATTGATATGTACTGAGTGAAACCTAACGCATCGAGACACTTTTCAAAAACATACATTATATATTACTTACATAATATTGCACCAAGGACTTTGGTCCAAGGAGTAACATCTGGATCTCAGGTGGGACTATGCATATCAACATGTACTGCTTAATCTATTAATATGATATTGCTAAACTCATGCAAAATAGATAATGCAAAAGAAAACAACTAAATGATGTTTTCGTTTTAAGACTCTAGGGTGCGCATACGCATTCCCAATAAAATCTTAATTTGGCTAACGAAATATGACCATATTCCTGTCTCGTAAGTTTCTCTTGGTACCTAAAATGTGGTCTTAGAAATGAAATGAACAAAACTAATGTTGGTACCTAAATAGTTAAGCCAATACATAATGTCCAAATCCCGTAGACAGTGTTCACTAATGTAATTCCAAGACCTCGTGTCTCTAGAATTCTAACCACAAGTACTTGACCATTTCTCTAGTTTTTTAATTTTACATTGATGTTCAGGGGATAAAAAACCCACCTTTCCCTTGTGTTTGGCATCTACTCTAGCATTGTGTTCCTCTCACGTATCTTCTTTTCCTAACATTTTATCCTTCGCCACCATGACAACCCCATTTCCGCCGTCTTTACTGTTAACACACAGGACAAGTACCAAATGCAAAATCAGTACATGAACATATGTACCGCGAAAGCACTACACAACAAATATGTACTGCGAAAATCAGTACAGGCAAAACATGAATTCATTCTTTTTATTTAAGCTAATATCTCAAGTGCAATCCCAACAAATCAAAAATGTTTAAGCTAACTCAACAGATCACCATACAAAAAATTCCAAAAACAAAAAAGCTCCAAAAACCAAATCGATCCTATAAACTAATTGATCTTTCAAGAAATTTTTTAAAACTAACCACACCTAAATAAAAATTAAACATGAATAACATACCTAAAATAATCTGAATTAATCATATCAGGAAAAACAAGTTTCAATCACCTACGAAAGAAGAATATAAAAAAGATCTTTGAAAACCCTAAAAATTATTTTTCCCTTTTGAAATCAAAAGGTGTTTAAAATCAAAATTAGGAAAATTATAAGAAGAGTAGAAGACTTAGCTTTTGAAACAACAATAATGGTCCACTAACGAGTATTATTTTGTGATTCTGTGAAACCTCATCTCCATGAATAGCCAGAGTGTTGATAAGATTACAAAATCTCGATTACATAGGATTTAGTTGAAAATACAGATGGTATCCATATGTACACATCCTATGTACATATCAAATATAAAATGAGAACAACGACGATTCACCATTATCGACTCCTCCGGATTTAGTTTGTAGAGGGAGTTGGAATCTTTGGCTTTTTTCCATAAATCACCATCGTCATCGCCAGAGGTCTCCAATTTGTGAAGAACGAGCTGATAAAACTGAATTAAATTTGACCGGAAGGGTTGTTTAGGCATTTAGAAAAGTACACATTATATCTTCCACACGTATTAGGACCATCGATTAAAAAATCTGGTCCAAAAACATATTTTTGGACCAGCGAGTAGAATTATTTTAGTATTGGACTACACACTAAACGGTTCTTTGTAAACTGGATTAACCAGTAATTCCTAGATTTGGAAACTGGTGGCGATAATGGAGCAAACGGACTGGGCCTTTGGCTGGTCTCTTGGTTTAATGAGTTTGTCTTCTGGTAGGATTATACAAGTGAAAACTACTACCACACCCATTTCTCAAATTTTTTACACTAAGAAACTCACGCTCATAAAAGTTCAGGCGCGCACCCATTTTCTGGATTAAAATTTTCATCACACCCATAATTTCCGAAATTGTTTTTCTTCTTCTCGACTGTGCATTGATTCTCTGATTCCAATCATGAGCTGTTGCACTATTTTCCTAGCCGCCGGCCATGGATTCGATGGGTATTCACCATAAATCAAGACATCTCCCTGAAGCCGAGAAGAAGAAGGAAGAACATAGTGAATTGCTGGCGTTCTTCTTCTTCTCTATTGTGATAACAAAAGTCCAACAACCGGTTGTCAAAAGAAGTTGGAAATCGATGATGACCAAAAACTGTAAGTTCTACACTGTTTCTCACTATAATGATTGTTTATTCATTAGTTGCATTTGAATATCTATAATCTAGAATTTGGAATGACTAATTCGACTGTTTATTTTGAAAGATGATTAGGTCGTTGTTTTTAGTATCATCTGGACTTTTCTTGTTATCTTCTTCTTCTCAAGGAGGAAAATCCCCAGTTGATTTTGGTATTTATTAATTTTATATGGGATTACCATTTTATAGTTGGATTTGAATATATATGATCTTGGGTTTGGAATGACTAATCTGGATTGTTTAGTTTTTAGGATTATTAGATTTTTGTTATTGTTATCTTCTTCCATTTGGAGGAGGTTATCTTCTTCCAGAAAACCTGTATAACCTGTTATGCATCCAAAAATATGGCTATATAATGCATTATGCATCGAGAAAATAGATGCATAACCTTATATGCATCCGTAAATATGGATGCATACTGCATTATGCATCAATTTTTTATATGTACGGCTAAAATCAACCAAAACAATGGTTACATAACTTGTTATAGATGCATAACTTTGTTATGCAGATACATAACTTGTTATGCAGATACATAACTTGTTATGCAGTCGAAAAATGGTTGCATAATTCGTTATGCGTCTGCAGAATGTGTTATGCATCATTTTTGGTGACTGCATAATGGTTAAGTATCAAGTTTTCAAAAAATTTCCCTAAAATGAGGATCACCTCCGATTTTTTCGTTAAAAACAATAATTTGATATTCTTGTTTGTACTCGTTGCGTAGCTCTTTTAAAAAGATTTCCAACGATATAAAATTTGTAAAATTCTAAGACCCGGATTTTTAGATATGTTATGCCCAAGTTGCGCTGCCAATTATACCCCTGAAAAAGATAGTATGCATAACGAGTTATGCCTGAAAAGATAGTATGCATAACCAGTTATGTATTGATTCATATAATAATTTCATATAATTATGGGTGTCACGGTATACAAAATTAATTGTGGGCCTGAGAACGAGAATATTATTTTTTTTGGGTCTCCCCCTAATTTCCCCATTATACAAAAAGAAAAGAACAGAGAGACCTGAGGGGTAGGGGTGAGTAACGGACCGATGCGGATTAGGGGTCATCCGCGTCCAATCCGTCAAAGTTGCGGATTTGAAAAATTCAACCGTGTCCGGCCCAACCACCCACGAATTTGACATCCGCGGATCAATGGATAATACGGACCGGAAGTGGATTAACCGCGGATGTAGTCTAAAAAAGAAAAAAAAACTTCCTCTCATCCAGATACTGTTGGATTTGCTCCGTTGTGAGGTGGTTGGGAGTATAGGCTGCTGCCATCAATGGTGGCATCTACGTGAATTTCGCTGCATTTCCCGTTTGTTTTCTTTCTAAAAGAACAAAATACGTAGCAAGGCTTCGTGTCACTGAACCTTCAAAATTTAAACTGAAATTTTACAGCAACCATACAAGTACCAAAGAGGGTAAAGATACAGCATCTACTTTACAAGAGCGCACTTCAATATACCAAAGACATAAGGACATAATGCAGCTAAGACAAGGAGAAAAACATGACATACAAAAATCCTAATCGACACAGCAAAACTAAATCAACAAAAAGAAAACACAATCTCTAATCAACCGATTAAAAACCCTTTCAATTTAACTTCTTCCAAACAAATCACGTATTATAAAAATCAAAACCCATTGCTGCAACATCAATTACAAACCACGGAAACATTTTTCTTCTTCTCCATCTTCATACATGTAGTCCAATACAACCATGATTGGAGCAGACAATGAAAAATGAGATGTTTTGTTTGTTTGTCTTTTTTTCTGATAACTTAACAATAATCCGTGTAAAGTTTGTTGTATCTATACTTTACAAGAGCACAATTCAATATTTGAAGATCTAACTTCTAAGAGAACAGAAGGCCGGAAGACAAGGAAAAGAACATGACAAACAATAAACAGATCATGAAAATCCTGATCAGAGCAAAACCAAATCAACACTAAATCAATGTTATTATAAAACCTTATTGCCCTACGATGCGGATAAATCCGCGGATTTCAAAGTCCAACCGCAACCAAATCGGTAAAACGTGCGGATTTGAGAATCCCACCGTGTCCGGCCCATAAAATTTGCGGATTGGTTTTCACCCGCAATTTTGCGGATGGATACGGGTGAAATCCGCGGTTCCGTACTTTCTTCTCACCCCTACTGAGGGGGATTCTGGGGAGGCTGCGGCCACGGAGCCGTTTACAGAGGAAAATAAGGTTTGCAATTTTCGTTCTTTTCTTATGATGTCTTGCTAGGTTTCCATGTTAGGGTGAAAGGATGAACTTGTAGGTTGAATTATATGTAGTTTTGAATAAGGGTTTTCTACCAATTGAACTTAATGCTAATATTTTGTCTCTCTATCAATGTTTTATCTTCTAGCCACATTTTTCATGTTTTATGCCATGTATAGTCCATAGTTAGATTAGTAGAAGAACTCATTGAACCTTACCGATAATTGACTTATGAATATTCCTCGACTCTTCATGCCATGTATGATTATTGCTTAGAAATTCTACTTTAAGGCGAGAACAAACAATAATTTTGATAATTCTTGTCAACAATTTCTAAACGAAGACATCTTGTGCATGAGTAAATTCGAGACCCTTGCGATTGAATACAAGTGATTTATCTACAATGGAATCCGGATCCCTAACACCTTCATAATCTTGGTTACATCTTTATTATTTTAGTTTCGTAATCTTATTTACCTATCAAAAACATCTTTTACTTGCCTCTGTCTACTAATTAGACACCGTGCGATTGCGGTTTATTATATAGGCAATCCCGAAAGCCTATCACTCAAACGAATGAATGGATCACGGATCAACACTCCTATCAATGGTAAATGGCTAAAAACCTATTATGCATAACAACTGAATGTACGTCGGACGGCTAATTGTTCACAATAAGCAATATAAGTATCTTTATCTTAATTATGTCACTATGAATAGCCCCGAATACGGATAGGTTCTGTGGATGACCCAATGAAATGAACCAATAGCCCCGAGTACGGATAGGTTCCGTGCATGACCCAATGAAGTGCACCAATAGCCCCGAGTAAGGCTAGGTTCCGTGCATGACCCAATGAAGTGCACCAATAGCCCCGAGTATGGCTAGGTTCCGTGCATGACCCAATGAAGTGTATCAACAGCCCCGAATATGGTTATATTTCGTGCATGACCCAATAAAGTACACCAACAGCCCCGAGTATGGTTAGGTTCCGTGCATGATCAATGAAGTGCACCAATAGCCCCGAGTATGGCTAGGTTCCGTGCATGACCCGACGAAGTGCACCGGTAGCCCTGAGCCTGGCTAGGCTCTGGATGTAACCAAATAAAGCGCATCAACAGTCCCGAGTACGGCTAGATTAAGCGCACACGGTCCATGAGATGAATGCTATGACCACAATTAAATGATTAGAGTACTGCACAATAAAGTGTATAATAATTCAAAGTGTGGTTGACGCGCCAAGTAAGTTAAAATCTTGGGTAATGAGGTTACGCAATAAAACGTTAAGTACCAGCCCGAAGCACTAAATAGATATATTCACCATCAAAGAGGAGCGGATACATAATGAGCAGATAAGACAACGTATTACATAAGGGTACTTAAGACTTAAAGAAATGACGCCAACACTGAACGTGCGCGTCTTAATCGACCGAGAGTAATGGCTAACTCATCTTCCCGATTTTCCATCTGGTCACGAGCATTAGAAAATATCTCAGATGCCTTGACAGAAGCCATAGCCCCCTCTGTTGAAGGGTCAACTCGATAAGCACTCAGTCGATCCACGTACAAATCCATTGCATGAAAATATTGTATTTGACTCGCCTCAAACCTATCTTCACAATAACGTACAAGTCGAGTATTCCCAACAACAGTATCCTGCAATATTTCCATCTTTTGCTCCTTAAGGAATGTAGATAATGCATTTACTGATTCCTTCATCAATTTGAAGATCATTCTCTCAATAACAAAGATAACATTTATACAAAAAAAATAATAATCAGGGAAGCGTACAAAACGCCCTGTGAACTTCAGCAAGAGCGACTTCAATAGATCTCACAGTACGATCCGCCTCCACACACCAGAAATGAGTAGTCAAGTGCCGCTCACGGCAATGACTACGATATTCAAGAAGGACCATATCAGGCAACCTACCTCCACTTTGAATTTTCATCACAAGGTGGTATGCAGCCATTAACTGTTCATTCCAAGAAGAATTCTCAATCTCAAACGTATCACGCGCAAGACACATTACCGCCAAAAGGCGATTTAGGTACTTTGCTTCTAACACCAACCTCATATGATTCGTCATAACCAAGAGATAAACACTTAAGGAAAATTACTCTGATAAAGAAAGTTGAGTCTTATATATATAACCAACTAACACAATACTTAAGAAAGCATTGCAGCCAACAATGGTCGTGCTTTTACTCCATGTGTTGCTAACTGCTCACATAAGCGCACCAAATATTTGGATAAATGCTCGGTTCATGGATATGGCTTTGGAGTTCTTGCCTTTTCTATCCTAGGTGAACTTGGGGAAGATAGGGTTGTTTTTTTTGAATAGGTCGAGGAATTGCATAGCTAATTACGACCTTAATTACTCTTTTTTATAGATTAGGTATTTCCATTCAAAATGGTGTAGGCGCTCAGCTTGTCGCTAGGCTTCCCTCCACCGATGTTGTACCTAATTTTAATTTTTAATAATATGCCCCGGTGGCTCCTTTGTTCCAAAAAAAGGCAATCCTCTTAGGAGCGTTCAACTATAAGCAAACGGCAGTAAGAAATGTCTTCATCCAAATCTTGCATCATCAACTGTACTTCACTATATTGAGTAGTGGAGTCGGTATAAACATGGCGCACCTCCTCAAGTACTTGATGAATCTTGTGCATGACATCACCAGAGGCATGGGCTCCCCGAGCCATGTCTAGTGTCTCCTTATGTTCCTCGTAAGCCTTACGAGCTTTATCTAAGCAACCAATCGATGAGTTTGTAACATCCCAACTTCGTCCTTCAACACCAACAAACGATCCAGCTCCACCTTCCTATTAGTAGGATGAATAAGAGCGGATACAACACACAGAGTCAAAACACATCCTCAAAGGTTAGAACCTGCTTGTTCGGTGATGAACGCACGACAGTCAGTTATCGCTTGCTCAATATCAGTCGTCATAATTAATGACTCTTGGAATAACTGCTCGGCCTTGTTTCGAGCGGAAACTATATCATCTAAAGCGCACTGCACTTCTAGAGTCAATCGACCAGAAGCCCGTCTGATTCATTGAGTAGTCTCGCACTGCTCATCAAATTGCGCGCGTAGTCACTCTATTTGTTATCCTGACTTCTCTAAGCATCTCTACCTCATCCTTCACTAACATCAAGCGAGTTAGCTCATAATTCTTCTCATAAGGAACTACTAGCGTCCGAACATGAGCCAAGGCCAAATCATAACCATGTAAACGATGAGCCATCTGCAGCAAGTTATATTCCACAACAGAGACAATGAACAAAACCTAAAACACTTACTGAAATGATTCTACCTACACCTATTTATAAGAATAAAACGATAATACCACACTAACTGCCATTCAACCACAATAATAAATGCCAAATAAGCAAATAAAGTGTATCTTGCAAAATAAACGTCAAATATTTTCCTGTTTAAACCAAGACAAAGGAAAGTAGAGATCATTGTTCAAAATCCCACTCATAAGGAAATTAAAAGATCAATTAATGTTCAAAGCAGTTAGCTCCGCCCTCTTCTTAACAATGCGCGCGTTAACCTCCTCTGCAGCAACTCGGGCATCCCTCAGCTCTTTAGTAGATCGTCCAACATCTTCTATCAGCCGGTCATATGCTTCTTTCTTCACGTTAGCAACGTTGAGTAAGCGCCTGTATTCTTGATCCAGCTTTTCGATTTCACGAGGCAATGCATTCAGCAAATCCTTGAGCCATTGAATTGGAAATCGGATAAGCAGGTAAGTCTGAATAAAGGCTTCCCACTTCCTCAATGTATCCGGATCAATAGGAGTCTCCTCCGCCTGAGCAAGGCCATCCGTTATACCTAATAAATCCTCAGCAACAACAATTAAAGAATTTACAGGCATCTCTTCATGGACACACATATGACCGAATCTCTCCACTATGCGTCGATAATCAGCCGCTCTAACAGAAGGAACCCAGAACCCATGCACCAGATGGAAGCGGTTGTCGAAACCAGCTTCCTCCGCCGTAATAGTATGAGGGTACCGAAATTGAGGATCCTCCGGAGTCGCCATTAGCTCAGCGTCGTTTTCCATGCCGCGAGAAACCCTAGGGGCGGGATTGAAAGGCTTTTTTTGTTTGTCGTTGGCACTCCGAGACTCACTGCCTTTGATCTGCAAACTCGAGCCGCTCCCTTTACCTTGGGCGCCATCCCTTTTCCCCATATTCTAAGAAAAGGGAATGAAGAAATAAATAAGAAGCTCAAAATAACAATGCAGTAATAATAACAATTAAAAAAAACACACAATATATATCGGATCGGAAGGAGGAGGAAGATTGGTAGGAGAATGAACTGATCGACGAGAAGAAAAAGAAGAAGAAGAAGAAGAGCTCGACACGGATGGCTCCGAGTGACCTAATAAGAAACGAGAGAAAGATATAAGGGAAGAAATAAAATAATCTTATCAAAAACATAAGGAACAAAGGAGTATATATAGATCACCGAGTGCATTTAATAATAGCAACAGAATATTCTGACTGGCACGTATCAATGCATAAAACCAAACCTAACAAGAGGTGGTATAGTATGCTTACGATATTTAGAAGGGGAAGAACTCTGATTCTCGGCATCACCCTTAGGCCCGCTATCCTCCTGGGGATAATCGTGAACGGAATGATTTGACTCGGATTCGCTCGCTGCACCTAACGACATATCGGAAGAAGTATGAAGAGGGTGATTAGGATCCGGAATCGTATTCACAATCAGAGGACGAGTGGAGTGAAGAGTCATACGAGGAGAAATCACTTCGTGCCCGCTCTTATTGATTGATCGGCCTAGCAGACGCTCGACAAGTTCAATGAGTGAACTCGCGGAAGATGACCCCATTTTTGGAGCCTGCGTAGGAAACGGAGGGGAGGTATTAGTGGTGAGAATGGAAGGTAATCGCGGACTAGGTAGCACGCCAGCATCCCGCTTCATCTTCTTAACCAACCGGTCAACCCTCCATTCCTCGAGAGGTTGATTAATATATTCTTCAAAAAGGAGGCCCCTAGGCTTCCATCCAATGGGCGGAGAGTTCTAAAAATATGACAAAAACCAATATAAAATAATCTAAGGAAGGATTCGATTAGAAGCAAAGGAAGAAAAGGGGATAAATAATATCTTAGCATGAGGAGACTTAACATGAGGAATTTCCAGGGGCTTCACCAGCGGAAGACGCCTCCGTTTCTTGGAACCTGATGAAGGAGGGAAAGAGCTGTCTTTCCCATCTTCTTGAGGAGATTCATCACCCGAAAGAGAATCCTAACTGGTAGCAAGTGGATGAAGAGGGCTACTTTTATTACTGGAGGAAATCTTGTATCTGGTGACAACCTCATCACTCAGCTTCACGTGGCCCGAGGCGTGCATTTTCTTAAAATCCTCCTTGGTTAAAGCCGAATGAGCATATGGATCCTTGATAAGAAGGTTCAGCACGTTCCTACTGACACCATTGTGATATCTGAGTCATTCATTGGTAACACTAACCGGCCGCTAAGATTGAGGCTGAAAGAAATCAAAATGACACTATCGATCACTCGTCTGAAGATCATCCTTAAAAACGAAGCGGTTAAATCTCTTCCGGATCTCCAACTCCTCAGATAAGGAAGGGGGAGGATTATAAGGAACCCCTTGGTCGAAACTAAGCTGACGAGCGGCACGAACGGTGTTATACGCCTCGGACGAAAACTTCCCGCCATAAAATACTGGGAGTCTTCCTGGTAAAGTAGAGACAATGATGTCAAAATCATCGGACGAGGGCATATCAGCGGAAGACATCCCCCGTGGGTACTTGATAATAAAATTATAATGCAACGAACCAGTGCGACCGTCTTGATAAGTGATAGGGTTGAAATCAACTCCTCTTTCCATGAAATCCTTGAGCTTAGCCTTAGCCAGAAAACCCCTCTTATGATAAAGAGCCATTCGAGGATAAGATTGAGGCACCGTCACGAGTAACTTGGAACCATCCGGCTGAGTAACTTTTTCTTGTCGTGAGAGAGCAAGGGGATTCAGCTGGGGCTTGTATAGGGGAAAACGCTCTCAAGCCCATGTATGTACGAAGTTAGCCAGAAACAAAGTCTCTACCTCGTGAGATCCATCCACGATACGAATGTCAAGCCCCAGTAGATCCAAATGATGGTACAAGCCACCCAAGAACATGGGAGCAAGCGAAAATGATACACCACGGGACATTAACACTGCTATGGGGATAATCTCATTCTTGATAGTGTCTCGGGGACTATACTCAAATACATCGTGGCACAACCAAAAGAGAAGAAAATTCATTAATTCAGCTCGATCTGATTCCCCTTCGCGAGGAGGTACCCCCTCTCGTTCGCCAGAAAGCATAAGAGCACAATATTTGATCCAACAAGAAAAAGAAGCACGACGTTTCCTTGACTTGGGTTTTTTACTACTTGTTGCTGCCTCTACTTCTTTCACATCGTCGGATTCTTCAGCAATGGATGCCTTCGGGCGAGCATCCCTAATGGCGAACGCCATAAGATTTGAGGAATAAGAAACATTGTCCTGGGGACTGTAAGCAGCAGATGCAGCCGCCTTTCCCTTTTTTCTACCCCCCAAATCCTCTGAAGCCTCAATCTTGATCTCTCCTGGTGATTGAAATGTTATAGACTTTGCTTTGGCGGAGATTAAATGATCGCGAAGAATCCTGTCACCTTTATTTAAAGACTTGTGAAGGCAGCAACCTTCAAAAACTGTATCACCATGGACAGGAAGACCAGTGAGCGCCACTACATCTTTCAGGATTAGAGTTTCCTCGCCCCAAGAGAATAGAAACGTGTGAGGGTTGATCCCCCTGCGTGCACATAAGCGGAGCAAGCTGTCATGATCTTGTCGGGCGTATCTAAACTTCAAAGCCTGTATAGAAGCTTCTATGCCTAAAGAGAGGATGATCCTCTCATGATCCGGATTGAAGAAAATATAATATACCCATAGGTCCCAGACGGAAGGGGTTTCAGCGGACGAACGAAACATGACCGTAGGAAAAGTATAATCTCCCATGTGAACCGCTAAACGAGGCATCTCTTTAGAGGCAGGTATTGGAGGCACATCCGCTTGAGGACGGATAAGCCAGTCGGAAGACGCTGATGGAGGAAAGGGATGAGGATTCAGCATGCGCGAAACTTATCTTTAAGTCAGGGACTACCCCTTATCTCCTCCAATGTGTATGGCTCAGACCTGAGAGGCGCGTCTTGATCGGATGATTCATTAGACATGGCGAGTGACAAATAAAAATGAAGAGAAAAAAATGCAGTGAAAAGAATGATGGATGAGAAGCGAGGTCTCCTCTATTTATAGGGAGGTAAAAGAAGGAGCGATTACTGGATGAGCCAGTAACTGCATCACCCCAAGGGTCATGAATTTGAACCGCCTCGACTCACCAGTCGTAACCGTCAAACTGTCATTTACGTAGTGGTTACTGGATGAGCTAGTAACTGCAGCATCCCAAGGGTCGTAGATTTAAGATCATCTCGACTCATCAGGCGTAACCGTAAAATTTCCAATCAACTTGTGATTGTGTTCACACAGTCTTCAAACAGTCAGGGGACTAATGTTGATACATGAAAATAACCAATCCTAAAATAGGTGGCCCCTTAACCTATTAAGGGTTCCCTTTAGGATGAAGAGACTAGGGGACTAGGCTTGACCCACAAGGATGGATGGTCATAGCCCCCCTTAAAGAGTATAATTAGACTAGTCGGGATTTAGCCCAAGAGGAAAGCCTCTTAAGGTTTGATAATAACTTAAGGAAAGAGAAATAGTAGTTTAGTAATATGTTAATCTTATGGGCGTTTATCCATAAGAAGATCATTATAAAAGGGAAAGGGAGGCACACTTATAGAGGCATCATTAATCCCTCATTACTTCTCATTAACCTCTCCACACCTTGGGAGTACTTTATGTGATTAGGGCTAGTTCCTCCTTCCCAAGTTTTACCATATCAACACCAGGCCGAGTCCCAACAGACCATAGAGAGTACAGATCCGTGAAGAAAATCTTCGCAGATATTTTGATCCGTCTGCAAAATCTCGGAGAGATACAAATCTCTCTACAAAAATCACGGAGAGATTTTGGGCCATCCGCAAAAACTCGAGGAGATTTTGAGCCGTCCGCAAAATCTCGAATAGATTCAAATCTCTCTGCAAAAATGACTGAGAGATTTTGAGCCGTCCGCAAAATATAGTAGAGATTCAAATCTCTCTGCCAAAATCTGGGAGAGATTTTGAGCCGTCCGCAAAATCTCGGAGAGATCTAAATCTCTTCACAAAATCTCAGAGAGATTCAAATATCTTCACAAAATCTCAGAGAGATTCAAATCTCTCCTCAAAATCTCGGATAGATTCACAAGATACGCACACGCCTTACCTAGTGCTCAAGCCTATTTCTTAGCCTCTCAAATACACTCATGGATAGTAAATTGAGCCTGAACTATACATGGCTATCCAAAAGCGTGGATAAGCCCTCTTGAGCTACGCATGCTCAACAAAGGGACCCATAAACAATAATACGGTCTTCACATGACATATGTGACTGACCATGGAGGGAGGGAGATCAGGCACTCTGCACACGATTCCTAAGGAATCCCATACCCTTTGACATGACTCATCCTAATCATTCTCACAAATCAGAGAATATCTCTCTATCTTGGCCAACTCGGTTAAAGAGAATATTTCTCTCTCAAACATGTCATCACAAAGGCTGACTCGGCTTCACACAAATGGGGGGATATCAATTAGGGTTTTGGTATGGCAGTCTACGACATGTGTGAGAAATACCCGGCTTATTTCTCACGGCAGAAGAGAGTAAAGGCGGTGGAATAATGAGATAAACTCAACCTAGTTTATCCATATTCCTGAAGAGACGAGAGAATGGTTCCGCACGGTACGGAAAGCAATCCTTATTTTCACCGACTTGAGATTAGAGAATTCAGCTATAAATAGATCATCTATTTTCCAAGCTACAAACCTCTCAGAGTAATTCTTCTTCAAACCCTAGAATTCTCTGATCTCTCTCTTCATCTTCTTCTCTCCCTAAGACCAACCCTAAATATCCATCCTTATGACTGAAGCAGCCTTTGAACGGCCATTGTGTGTGGTTTAGGCGAAGACTGTTTGTGCTCAACCTCCCGTAACTCACTTTCAGAAACCCTAGGATCCCACTTTAGCCTCTCACTGATTTTCGTAACTACACTGTGTTATTTCTTTTCCGCATTATATTTTTTTATATAATTGAAAATCACAGGATATGTGTAAGTTCAATCAATTGTGAATCCAACCTTTGGTTGTTGATTAAATTGATTGACACTTGGATATTGGTTTTTGATACCGTCCAAGTTATTTCTTATATTCAATCAGGCTCGAAAATTCCTATTTGTTTGATTGCAGATAGAATTGAGAAATAGAGATATAACTCTTTGATATATTTTTCTTAAGATTAATCTGACTGTCTAGTTGATTCTCTTGAAAGTACATTGGAGTTAGTCCATACAGATTGCTAAGCAAAATATTCGGCACAACCCCGCTCTTTCAAAACCCTTTTCAGCTAGTTTTCCGGTGCTCAATGGATTGTTTTTCAAGTCAAGAACATAAAATACCCATGTTATGATTTGCGTTATTCCATTCACCATCATCTTTTCCCATCATGTTCATCCTTGAGTTATCACCCAGCTTTACCGTCTCTCTGAAACTCCCATCCAAAATTGCGAACATCTCTTTCTTGCCACGTGTGATTGCAGCAACGTGAGTCGAGAAACCGGATACACATCTCTCTTCTTTAATTGTCTTTTCTTCATCAATAATACTGTATAAGACATCAAAATCATTTCATTTCCTGTTTCAACATACTTTTTTGTTTTTCCTTCACTTTTATTAGGACACTCATACCGAAAATGAGTTTAACTTTAAATCATATCGAAGTTTTATCTGCCACCTCGTCTACCTCGACCTCTAAATCTACCACGTCCCCTTCCTCTCGAAGTTTCTCCCTATGTAACTTTGAAAGCTTGTTCCTCCTCAAGGTGAGCATCCATACGTTGCTCATGTACCAATAAGCTACTCTGCAGCCAATCTACTGAAAGAGTACTAGGATCTTTTGACTCCTCAATTGAACATACTACATAGTTGAAATTTAAGGTCATCGATCTTAATATTTCTCAACATCTTCATCAGTAATCTTTCCTTTAGTAATCTTTCCTTTATGCTGTCTCATTTTATTGGCCATCGTTAAAGCTCGCGAAAATATCCATTCACAGACCTGTTTTCATATGGAGCATCTCAAACTACTTTTTTAGAGCTTGTAGTTGCACGCCTTGTACTCGATGAGTTCTTTGATACTTCTTCTTCGATGCATCCCAAATACTTCTAGCTGATCCGGTCACCTGTTTTCATATGGAGAATCTCAAACTCCTTTTTTAGAGCTTGTAGTTGTGCGCCTTGTACTCGATGAGAATCTCAAACTCCTTTGATACTTCTTCTTCAATGCATCCCAAATACTTCTAGCTGCTCCGCTATCCAGATTAGTTTCCAGGACAGTCCGATTAAGAAAAGATAATTCTTCGCCTCAAATATTTTAACTATGCATCATTGATCTCCTTCACCTGAGCTTCTGTAGGTTTAACTCCTGCTATAGCTGGAATCCCAGCTTCAACTAGACCCAATACTCTTTTGATCTAAGAAAATTCTCCACTGACATAGACCAATGCATCAAACTTTGGAATTGACAGTTGCACAAAATTGTTCTCTGCTGCCATCTTCTTAATTCCTCACTCAAAGAAAAGCTGCTGCTTCTCACAATAGAAAATTCCCTCACAATCTGAAAGTTGCTACTTCTCGCAAACAAGTCCTTGATCCGGCTGTGATGCCAAATCTAGAGAACTGAGTGACGCCAAATCTAGAGAACTGAATGCAAAGCCTTAACAATACTGAGAAATAGGAAAGAAACAAGGAACGGACTAACCACGTCTACTGTGGTATCAACTAGAATGAGTCGACAGACTAAAACAACTCCTACTTCCCTGAACAATAGAGATTATTCGATCTACAGACTAACTATTACTGACTACCTCTCAGAGTCTAATAAAAGAACCTTGAGATCAAAGTAGCGACTACCACGTGATGTTCCTCGAACACCAAACGCATCTTCCATTATTTCTGCTTGAAAGCATAGGTCAATTTTCATTCTCAAAATCTAATTCTCAGAGTCTAATTTCACATGACAAAGCATTTCTGCTTACAGGGAAGCAAAAAAAGAAAGCTACAGCGAACCTGCTGCAAGCCTAATCATATCACAAGCATGCAAGGCACAAGGCAGTCGTACAAAAGAAAAACCAAGTCATCAACAGAGATATACGTGCACAAGAACCAGAAAATAAAACCTTAGAAGTACATCTGCCAATTAATCCGCGTAATATGTATAATAAATACATATATATATACTTGGTATCATCCCGGTCTACGGCCGGGGTCAATCTTTTTCGTTTTGTTGTTTGATCGGCTGGTCCGTATTCTACAAAAATCTTCTTTAGTCATTCGCAAAACTAATTAGATTATAACGGTCAAACATCGAGCTTATAAGTTAGTTCGGACTTGCGTCCCTAGTATTTGTGGTTGTGTCAAATTAGCCGTGTTAGAACTATAGATGGAAGACCATCTGTTGGTGAAACCGTTAAAGAATGACGCTCTTCTGTTATATAAATACATCTACTTAGTGTTAGCCTATATTAACGGAAACTTAGTCAAATTAGGAAATCCGACGCTGCAGTTAAATTCAGAAATCTAAGGATCCGACGCCGTTAAGTAATCTTTAGAATCATATTTTTATTAGGAAGCCAAGGGATCGGACGGACGTCTATATAGGACATATAACCGATCAATCTTCCTCGTGGGATGACGAAATCGATGGTCGGATTTGTAAGGCTACACACACACCACTTCTTTTTATAATATATTAGGTATCACCCCGGCCTACGGCCGGGGCTCAATCCTTTTCGTTTTCGTTTTGTTGTTTGATCGGCTGGTCAGTATTCTACCAAACTCTTTTTTAGTCATTCGCAAAACTAATTAGATTATAACGGTCAAACATCGAGCTTATAAGTTAGTTCGGACTTACGTCCCTAGTATTTGTGGTTGTGTCAAATTAGTCGGGGCTTACAGCCCCGGCCGTGATCCATTGAAGATACCATAGTATTTTGTTGACCGGGTCAAATTAGCTGGGGCTTACAGCCCCGGCCGTGGTCCCTTAAGGATACTATAACATTTTGTTGGTCAGGTCAAATTAGTGGGGGCTTACAGCCCCGATCGTGGCCCTTAAACATTCCCTAATGTTTTGTTGGTCGGGATTGTGACACTTAAATCTCGCACATAAATCTTTACCATGTTTATTATTTTATTTGTTTTTTAAAAATAGCTTTTAGATTAGTTGAGGCTAGCTTAAATTTTCTTGAGAAAGTTTTGGTAAAAATCATTATGCTTATTGGATGATTGAACGTTCGATGGACCAGAGTATATCTGGTGTATACGAATAATCTTCATGGAGGGTCATCCACCGAACATAATCCAAACAGACCCTTAGCCATATGTTTTCTGTGAAGATATATTAGTAAGGAGATATTTGGTTGCATTAAACATAAAACCTCTTACCCAATTCATTCATCTTCCTCTATTAGGTTTTCTTTCTTCTCCTTTCCTCTTTAGACCAATTTTTTTTTAAATCATCAGCTCTGTTTACTTTTATTTCACCGTATCCATTCTTTAAATCATCCATAATAATAACTTAGTATTAATAACTCAGTATTATTATGATATAGAGAGACGAAGTTAAGAATTAGAAGTCGTTAATGGAGGGGAAGAACTATAGATAGAAGACCATCTGTTGGTGAAACCGTTAAAGAATGATGCTCTTCTGTTCTATAAATACATCTACTTAGTCACTACAAGAAAAGTTGGATTAAGCGACCAGGCATTTTTGGTTGGAAAAGCCCATATTGAGTCGCTTTAACCCTTAAAGTGACTTAATTTGGCTCTCGCTCTCGAGTTGCTAAAGGTGGGATTTCTACAAGTCTAGAGCAGCTAGGCAATCGCTTTAGTAATCAAGCAACTAATCCAGAGCCTCTCCCTCCACCATACGAATGACATGATCCAGAAGTTGAAATCTCATATCAAAGGTTGCCAGTGAGTAACTTTGTTTATGACTTTGGTAACCTAACATTTGGAGACAATACACAAGGTCATGAAAATGAAAATCCCATATACAATTCTCATTACACTGAAGATCGTCCAGAAGAAAATACCCGAGGAATTAATGAAGAGTATAATTCCAATATTAATATCAATAATGAAGTAGATAATCGTAATGATAATGAGGAAGAAGACTATGGTTATGAAGATGACGATACTGTTAACTACGACAGCCAAATGCATTACGCGAACCAATATGAGACGGAGGAAGAGGAGGAGGAATCAACTGAGAATCGTCGAGAAACAGTCGAAAAAAAATGCCGGTACAAGTTGGTTTGTCTAAGTTTAAAATTTCAAGCACTACTGTCACTAGGTTACTTATTGTAAGTTTATAAAATTTGAAGTGTTTAATGATTATTTATGAAATTTTAGTTGTAAGTTTGAAATTAAAAATTGTATAAGAATTTCTCCAACTCAATTTTTTTCATTAAAAACGGGTTTAACCGGTATGAAAACGGAAAATACGGTGTAAAAAACGTGTGTTAAAATGTTATTTAGAAGAAAAAAACTGAAATATTAATTTTAGAAAAACGGTAATCACAGGTGTGAAAAAAGTTATAACGGGTCTAAATAACGCCATTTTTTCCTATTTATCAGTGTTATTTAGGTAAGCGTGTTGGTGAGCCTCACGGGCACGGTATATGGACGTGAGCGTTATAACGTACGTTTTTTCAGAAAAACGGCCGTTTTTCAAACCTTGCTTGAAGCACGTCCAGATTAGGTGGTTGATTTGCTGGATGATAGTTATCTCTCAACTTTCTTTTTCTTCTCCATTTTCGATTTTTAACCTTGCCGTGTCAATAAATAATGAATTTGTTTCAAGAATTCCTCTTTAACCGTAACTATTTACTGTTACAACTCTGTACAGTTCAGTGGAAAACACTAAGGCCACTTTTTTTTGCATCTGTCTATTCTGTTGGTATCTTTTTTTATTCGCGTTCTACGATTCTGGATAATACAATCTTCCGCAGTGTTACTTGAATATAGTTAATGAAATTGTATCTATATGCTAAAAGGAAAAATATCTTAGGTGTACACAATATATTTTCGAAGAGTAAGATCCAATTATCTTTTGAAAGAGAGTCCAGTAGAAAGAAAGAAAATTCAAAGAAGTGGACAAATCCAAAAAGTACAGGTCGGTTCAAATGTTAGGTATAGGCGTGTTAATGACAGAGCCATTTGACTTCATGGGATTATCGTTTTTTCAGTGAACACTATTCGGAGGGGTGTTCAAGATCCAACCCGACCATAACCTTCACTGATCAGCTTAAACACTCTCTCGCTATGACATTAACTCATCTCCCCTTTTTCAGGTCGTAAGGCAACAAAAGGAGATGGAAACAAGATAATCCACCATTTTCTGCAGTAATTGCTTTGTAGTAGCTGAATCTATTCATGTTGTTGTTGACGGAAGTATGTGGAAATCCCTACGGCCGGTGATGCACCCTCAATCATTCAGCCTTTGTTAGTGCATGTTTCACATGTAGTACAAGTGGTGAAATTTGTTGGTGATAGGTTACAGGGATGAGTTCAAAATTCACCAGCTTTAAGGTGGAGGGATTTAAAAATAAATAAAAAAGGTATACATGTGTATGGGACGTCATTTTTGTGCGTTACGTTTATTAACAAAACTAAATAAGGGAGTACTTTATTATCAAAACTAAACAATGCCGGCTTATTTGAAAGCATATTTGAGATCGCTCCCAAAGTTGTAGTGTGCACACTTTTTTGGAAGAAGTTTATTACCCTTGGCAAGGGTAACTAGAATCTCGGGTGATGTATTTTGATAAAAAGAGTTTGTTTCTCTAGAACAAGTAGAAAAGCTTCAAAAAGTAATTGAGCGTTGTCATTTCTTATTTTGATTATTAGTGCAAATGGAAAAAATAATTAAATATCCAATCATACAATTTCATAATTGTATAGTCTTCTAATTTTAATTTTAGTAGATTTCTAACGGCCGAGGCCGTCCTAAGCAGCCCCGCCTTAAATCCTCTAAAAATATTTTTTAATGTGCGCCTTTCAGATTTTTTTTAATACATTTGATGCTTCCTTTAGTTCAATCAAGTGATACATACATACAAGGTTAGGAATGTGTGAAATACTAGAACACCGTTACCACAGTGGGGAGGGCCGACCGAAGAAAAACGAAACAAATCACAATTTCCGTCGGTAGGTATATACTACCTTTATTTCAGGAAAAACGATATTTTCATAATTTCATTTTTCCTAATACTAACCCAAATTGATAAAGTGATCACTTTTCCTGAAACAGAGGGAAATTGAAAATGTGAAAGTATCTCTTTTGTTGAAACAGAGTGAAAGTATCACTTTTCCTGGAATGGAAAATTAGTCGATGCATAAACCAAAATATGGTTGCATAAATGCGTTATGCATCCTTTCTGGTGGTTTGCATATTGGCTATGCATTGAATTTTCAGAAAACTATGCCTAAAGTGAAAGTATCACTTTTCCTGAAACGGAGGGAGTACATCGTTTTATTGGTTGCAACGGAAAATTAGTTGGATGCGTAAACCAAACTATGGCTACATAAAATGTTATTTATCCTTTGTGGTGGTTTGCATAATGGTATACATATAATTTTCTAAAATTGTGCCTAAAATGATAAATAACTCCGAATTTTTCGTAAAAATTCTAAATTTGAAATTGTTGTTTGTACTCATTGCGTAGATTTTTTTATAACATTTTAAAGACCACATATCAAACCCAATTGAGCTGATTCAAGGTTTTTCAAAGACCACATCCGAAGTTTAATGCTTCCAATGTTTTTACCAGTCTTGGTTGCAAACTGGATAAGAGGATTTTGAAGGGTAAGGGCCCAAAAGGATTTGCAATTCATGGGGAACTTCGACAACATATCGGAACTTTACTACCAGGTGAGAGTAAGGACCCAATATAGCACAACTATAAATATGTGATCCAAATCATGCATTGGATGTTCGGGCAAAACGGAATCCCCTATTTGATAAAGACATTCTTCAAAAAATTCAGAAAATTATCTCAAAACATAATATGGTTTGCAAAAAATAGTACCAGGCACAAGATCTTTTGAGCAATGCTAACCCTGCAGACCAAAATGTCAAAGTCATCATGCAGTCCAACGAAACTACAGATGAAAGTACTTCATCGCAAGGGGAAAGTAGGATTCAAACGTATTTCAGAGTGTCACCCTGCATACCAGCCCTTGCATTATGTTTTATTGTTTCATACAACGAGATGAGTTGGCATCCTGATATAAAGCAGATGGACCTTGACATAGGAAAACATACTGCCAAACAGTTAACTTTTAAAAAAATTTACAATTTTCGTCTCTTTGAGAGCCCGAGCGAGTATTCTACCATCTTAAGAGCGAACAAACTTTTTCATGAGTACTTGGTAGATGCTTTGGCATCAACATAACAAAACCATATTTGTTATATAAAGAAAAGTCGGGATAAGCTCCGAGCAGATTCGTATAAGCATATAAAGGACTCGGAAGAATCTGGGATGAGTCCCAAGGACTTGGCTAAACCATATGTATTACCATCGAGTTTAATCGGTTTTCATAGGCATATGTATGAGATTTATGAAGATTCAATGGTCATAATACGGTTTAATCATCATCCAGATATCTTCCTAACAATGACCACGAATCTGCGTTGGTCAGAAATTCAAGATGCACTTGCACCACATCAGTATCCATGGGATCGTCCAGATTGCATAGGGGTATATTCGAGTTACATAGAACTAAGTTGATGAAATAAAAAAAAGGAATGTGTTCGGAAATGTTGTTGCTCATGTGTTCACGATTGAATTTCAAAAACGTGGTTTACCTCATCTGCATGATCTTATATTCTTGGATGGTCCTGAAAAAATAAAGACAGTTGAACAGGTTGATAAATTTATTGAGCGCCGAATTTTTAGATGAAGAAACATATACAAAATTATTTGAGACTGTTAGGAAATGCATGGTACATGGTCCATGTGGTGTGGACTCCATGTGCATGAAAAATGAAAATGCGGCATAGGGTATCCGAAAAAACATACCGAGAGTTTAAGTATGGATGAAGGTGGATATGCAGTATATCACCTCGCGATAATGTGAAGGAGGTGATTGCTCGAACTGGCTACAGAGAAAACAACACAAATGTTGTCCTGTATAATCCATATCTATCCAAGATGTTCAACTGTCACATTAATGTTGAGATCTGTGGAGATGTGGGGACTTTTAAATACATATACAAATATATATATATAAAGTCCACGATGATGCCACACTAATTTTCGGTAAGTGTGATGAAATACAACAATATATTGATGCAAGATATATTGGTGCACCCGAGGCTGCATAGTGTTTATATGGGCACTGAATGCATCAGGAAAAACCTAATGTAGTCCGCATGGCTATTCATCTTCCCGACCAACAAAGGTTTGTGTATTATGAAATTAAGTCAATGGACAAGGTCGGTGTTGCTGCATAAAATTATAAGTCGACATTGATGGGATTCTTTGAGTATTATTGCAAGATTACCACTGCCAAAGCATATACTTATCAAGAGTTCCCACAACATTTTATATGGGAGAATAAAAAATGGAAAGAAAGGAAGAAGGGTTTTGCAATTGCAAGGTTGTACTTTGTTAGTCCTAATGCTGGTGAATTGTATTACCTGCAGTTATTACTAATGGTTGTAGCCGATGCAGATTCATTTGAAAAACTAAAAAGAGTTGGGGATGGTGATGCTAAGAAACTGCATCGTACGTTTAAGGAGAATGCATCTCACTTGAAATATTTTGAGATGACAATGAATGGTCTAATTGTTTAGAAGAAGCAACAATGATGAAAACTGGTGTTCAGTTGAGAAAAATTTTCAAGATAATTCTTTGTAACTGCAACCCAAATCAACCAGATGTTCTATGATCAAAGTTTAGGCAACACATATGCGATGACCTACATTTTACACTTCGCATAAAGAATACATATCAGGAAGGCAACATATGAGCAAATATATGATTATGGGTTATATCTTTTGGATGAACAACTGCATGAATTTGGCAAGTCGCTTGAAGATTTCGAGGATATGCCAAGTCCAAAACTAACATGGAGTGATGCTGTTGGTGACAAGTTTATGTAAGAGATAATGAGGATAATTTTTTTTCTCTGAATGGAAGTGCTGGAAGCGGTAAAATACTTTTGTAGAACACATTAACATATAGATGTCGCAGGGATGGACACATAGTCCTGACCGCTGCTTCGCCTGGCAATTATTAACTTATGTTGGTAGGAGGTCGTACAACACACTCGACGTTCAGGATTTCCTTTGAAATAGCCGATAATAACGTCTGTGGAGTTGACAATCAAGATACACAATCTAAACTGCTGAAAAAAGTGAAACTAATTATATGGGACGAAGTTCCTATGCAACACAGATTTTGTGTTGAAACAGTTAATCGGACGCTATGTGATATTGGTAATAAGGAAAAACCATTTTGTGGAATTACCGTTGTTCTAGGAGGAGACTTTAGAAAAACACTGCCTGTGATACCAGGTGGATGGAGTGAACAAGTAGTTGGAGAATGTTTGAGAAGATCAATGTTTTGGAATGACGTCACTGTCATGGATGCGCTGCACCAAAATATGAGGTTGGATGCGCTTGAACCAGAAAGTGTATCTTTTGCAAAGTTTTTAGTAGAGGTATGAATGCCACTTTGTTCTTCACATCCTTTTGTTGCATTTATCCTTGAACATAGCTCTGATCTATATTTGTTGGATATAAGTGACAGGTTGGTGATAGTCCGAAGAAAGTTGTTGGTTTTCCAAACACAATAGATAGATACAATAACATGGCTGAACTCATAACCAGTCTTTACCCTTGGTTGGGAACAAAATAAAGAGTTTCTACAAAACATTTTACTGAGCGGATTATACTATCAGCCCGTAATGATGACGTGCAAAAGATTGATATAGAATCAATGAAAAAATTAGACATGGATATATACACGTACCTTGCTGCATATAAGTTAAATGAAGATGACACTGGCAATATTCCACACCTTTCCAGCGAATTCCTGTAGAATTTAAATCCACATGGAATGCCTCAGTTTAAGTTAGATATAAAAGTTGGATGCTCCATCATAATGTTAAGAAATCTTGCACCAAGGTAAGGTCTTTGCAACGACACAAGACTGTTAGTCACTAGATCTGGACAACATGTAATTGAAGCCAAGATTTTAACTAGCGAAAAGACTGGAGAAATTATATGTATCCCAAGGATAAATTTCAAAACGTCTGCGACAGATATGGATATTAACCTGGCGAAGCGTCAGTTTCCTGTTTGTCCTGCTTATGCTATGATAACCAACAAGTCACGGGATAATATGTGAAATAAGTTAGGATAGATTTATGCACTCATGTGTTTAACCACAGTAAACTTTACGTAGTATTTTCTAGATGCACCACCGAACATAGAATAGCTATGCTATTATAGAATGAAACCAAGGACCTTTCAACTACAAACATTGTCTACCTTAAGGTTTTACTGTGGAGATATTGAATTCTTCCTATATGAACTTTTCTGTAATTTCAGGATGATATTGTTTTTTTCCCTGTTCTCATGCATATGAACTAGGAGATCTTGAGATTACCGCAGAAGTCCTAACCAGAGTTGCTGCTGGGGATATTACAATAATACAACGAAAGTGATGAGATCTAACGATGGAATACTTTTGGCTAGGTATAAATTTCCTATTAGAGTTTGTTTTGCAATGTTGATGAACGAGAGCAGGTCACAAAGCATATATAATGCTGGAATCTACTCGTCATCCGGTAGTTTCTCCGAAGATGAAAATCCAATGTATATTGGTATTTCAAAGGTACCCGGCGTGGCATAAAATCTAAGGATTAGTGTCATCAAGAAGAATGAGTTGCCATGTGGGTATATGAAGATGGTGGTGCGTGAATGCACTACCGAGAATTCACCACCTATAGATCGCATGGCAAATTAGGAACAAATCTATTGGAATGAGATGGATTTTCAGCAATGGATACATACACCATATGATCCTCATAGAGAGGAAGAGAGGATTAAATCTGTTGGAAATAGTTTCTTTTGATTATTGGATTCCAATGTTTAGATCTCTTTATTATTCAATTTCAAGTTCATGTCAATTACCATTGGTTTATATGAAAATTTACTTATTAATTTAAGATTTTTACGATGTGTCACCCTGCTTAACATTAGAATTAAAACAATCATACAAGTTGTTCAAATTATTGTTCTTGATTGGTTTAGAAGTGAGCAAGAAGTGAAAAATCTGCTTGCCTGAAATTGCTTTACGTGTATAAAAAGAGTGTGAGATCCCAATACGTGTATGGCCATGCAGAACAATATGTACATTGTTTTTACTGCCCGCAAAAACTATTTCAACCACCCTCAAAAGCTAAAAAGCCAAACATAAACCTACAAAAATATAGAAAGAATCTAGAATTTACTTAATCATCTTTCTTCTTCCTTCTTCCAATAATCATTTCTAAAAAGAGGAATCCAAAGAGGTACAATATCTTATTGGACACACATTATGTATAAGATACAATAGCTAAAATAAATATTTTGGTATTTTGAAAACACTGCTGCTATAATATACACAAACATCATCTTGATGTGAATGTCATCCATGAAATCTGACTGATGCATTTGAACTAGAAAAATGTTATGATGTTTGTTCATTCTTCTTATTATGAGTAACTACAAGTGAAATATCAGATACTCATATATACTTAATGCTTTTTCAAAACTTCATTTCTTATAGCTACCTAGAAATACAATGTCTCAATACTTAAAAGGAAAACTACATTTAAGCGTATATAAGACGAGAGATTGAGCCGGGGCCGTAAGGCCCCGGTGACACCTAGTCGGTAGATAATAAAATACTTTATCTACCGATTATACTCTTATGTTCCAATAGAGAAGCACAATCGGTTGTTTTGTGATGTTCATTATCTACCGATTCTGGTTGTAGCCCCAAATTATTATTTTTAAAATTGCCGAAATTTTGAATTTCTCTATTTTTATAATAAGTAGTTTGGTGATGTTCACTAGAAATAACCCGTATCGTAACGGCACTGTTGAGACTCTGTAACGTCCTAAATAACGTCCAATAGAAGCATAGAAAAACTAATGTTGCACTTATCTAATTATGTATTATTATATTTTACCTCTACTGACAATACAGTTGGTCTCGAGTATATGCTTACAACCGTTCATGCTGAAAATTTGAGAATGATGCTGAAAATTCTAGATATTTGTAAAAGTATCATGTAAATAATTTTTAAATTTGATTTTTTTGCAGTGGATTATGGAGAAGAAGATAAAGAGATAGAGAAGGAGAAGGAGAAGGATTTCTTATTGATATGAGTAACACCATTACATAGTTATAGTATCCCTTATATACATACACAGTGAAACCCTATGTACCAACTTGGGCCGCACATCTATGAGCCGTAGGCCTACAACACTCCCCCTTGTGCGGTCCAATAGAACTTCCTATGCAGTGCTTCACATATAGTGCTTCGAATGTAGTTTTTCAAATTTCGTCCTCTCCTTGATGACTTGTGCCAAAATCAGTTGCCTCATTAAAATTTTGACAAGGAAAAACCCAGTGGCAAAATACCTTGGTACAACTCTTCACATGTAGTACTTCACATGTTGTCTCTTATTTTACATGTAGTTCATCACTTGTAATACGATCTTCAAAGATCGTCGAGTCTAAGTTAATTGTCTCGTTAAAACTTCGTCAAGAAAAACCCAGTAGGACAAAAACTGAACTAAAGAAAAATAGTACAATATTAATTAAACTTAGAACACAGTTAGGTGCGTATACATTGCCTCATTAAAACCTTGATAAGGAAAACCCAGTGGGATAAAAACATCGACGAAGGGAAAAGAGTACAACATGACAGATGCAAGTAAAGGTGATCTGTTGCAGATGATCACTTTGCTCTGTTGAAGTTAACTAGTTACTTCACAACTCCTAAGGCATAAAGTCCCCGTGGGAAAGACAATAGCCTTAGCTGGGAAATTACATTCCCGGTGTTTGTTGTTGTCTTATTAAAAACCTTGCCGAGTAACAAAACCCTATGGGAAAAAGCAATCTCGGTGAAGAAAAATAGTTCAACACACCATTAGATGCTCCCCCTGATGTCAGACAATTTTCATTAGTCTATGTAGTCAAAAGGAGTTTAATCACACTTTACTTCGGTGACTTGAATGTTTATAAGACCATGTTGTTGATTCTGGAAGTTACTTTGCTTAACAGACTATTGCGTTTCATTTCTTTGATTCAGATATTTTCAGTAATATCAACGCGATCTTCAAGTCTGTAACGTTCAACATACTTGATGTTTTTAGTGTTATCTCGTTAAAAACCTTGTCGAGTAACAAAACCCTTTGGGAAAAACTATTCTCGATCGAAGGGAAAAAAAGTACAACACATCTTCAATTTCGAAGTAAAATATGTCGACATCATATCCTTGGATCCTCCCCCTGATGTCGGCATCTCCCCCTGATTACTTTCACAGTTGTTCCAGATAGTTCCTTTAGTCATTTATTCTTCGAAACTGAATATTGGTAATGACTTAGAATATAATCTACCATATCTCCCTCTGATTACTTTCGTTGGAGAAGAGATTATTGTTCCTTCATAATCAACAACTTTTGGATTGCACTTTCATTAGCATTCCTTTTAATGTCTTTGTAGGGATAAAACAAATTTATGTCAGTGGTTACTTTTAAGTACATGATTACATTCACTATACCATTCCAATGACGTTGCGTTGACGCGGAGCTATATCTAGCTAACAAGTTCCTTGAGGATGTAAAATTTAATCGAGAACATTATTATACCAAGTACAATAATGCGTCTATTGTACTTAGATATGGGAATTTCATCTCCCAACACATTTTCGTCATATTCCTTTTGGACGAAATGGTTACTTACTTACATTTGAACCTCGACTAATCATGGGAGTGCTATCAGGATGCATGTCTTTGTTAAATTACCTGACAGCTTTAGACATATGCAAACTGGTGGAATAATATATCACAAGCTCAGTATTCGATCGAGCTTTCCCTAGATTTTTCATCTCAAATTCGGATTTTAAATAGCTTTTAAGGTCTCTTATTACATCAAGAGTACACATCATGTCTGTACCATCAACATAAATATCTACAATTCCAAATCAGGAACTTTCTTATGAATACGCAAGGAAAAATAACTTACTTGTCTATCCCCTCCAAATCAAATAGCCACTTAGGCGGGTATACCACATCCGCCTGATTGCTTGAATCTATAAGTGAGTATTCTATCTAACTGTAAACGCACTCTGTGGTTTAGAGTCATTTGATTTGGGCAAAAAAAGTCTATCAAGTACTTTTGGAAATATCTTCTATCTCTTGATTCTTTCAGAAATACGTAACATTTACATACATATGCTGCATTTCAAGTCCTTTTGAAATTACCAAGCTAACTAAGTAGCGGAACTCTAAAACGTTCATTACAAGAAAACAATTCCAGGGCTTTGTGAGAAACCTCGCGCCACAAGGCGAGTCTTTGTACTTTAAGACTACTTTCTTCTCATTATGCTTTATGACACATTGATTATGTATGTCCAATAGGCTTTACACTTGGTTGGTTAGCACTACCACACCAAATACCTGTATATTTGCCAAAGAACTAAGTTCTACCTGGATTGTGTAGGCAAAATATGCTATTTATTTGAAATTAATCAAAATAAAGCATGGTTCGATCTCATTGTGCTCTACTAGAGCAACCATTTATGGATTATATCATCATTATGTACGCATGATCATTCTATTGACTCATGTGCATTCTCATAATTCGTCAGGATTTCATTGTTCTCTAGAATCATTTAAAACTTTGGAGCGTCCTCCAGTATTGATTCATGGACATAGTCAGAGACAATCAAATGAGATGATTTCATTAATGATACAAATTAGGTTGTGCCTTACTCATCTACTTCCTTTCTAGGTGAGCATTGATCGAACCTGGTGGTCTCTCCATCTTCCTTTATGGATCCACAGCCTGAACTACACTTCCACCAAGTGTAGTTGCAACCCCTTAGTCTATGGTGTACCCCATACTGAGGATTTCTAACCTTGCAGGAATATTTGCAGCTGGTATGTGTGAACTTGTCACTTTAGCGACATCAGTGTACATTCTGATAATTGATTATTCTTTGTCACTTCACATTTACATTTGTGGAGTATAAGAATCAATATGAGACACAGTGGGAACACACCACGACAATTCCTGTCGTTCCCTTAGAAAATACGTTTTCTTATCTCCCCCTAACAACTGGAAGACTGTCTCATTAAAATGACAACCCGCAAATCTAGCGGTAAGAGATCTCCTTCCAAAGGTTTTAAAAATGCGGATAATTGTCGGGAACACATTTCCACCATGACTACTTAACAGTTTTGAAGACCCATTATAGTACGGTGTGGAGTCGTAATGGCACATATATAGTACAAAAAATGCGTAAGAACACGAATGTCAGGCTTAAATCCAGTTACCAACTGGTACGCAAAAAAAGGTTGACTAATATTGGGTTTTAAAAACGAATTAAGTAAGATGTGTGTAATATTGCATATCCCCAAAGCAATAAAAGATAGGTTGGTACGCATAACCTATTCCTTAGACACCATCTGTAACCTTTGATGGTAGCCTCTGTGAGACCATTGGGTATAAGATGCTTTATATTGATCCTATTAAACATGCAACATTCATCAAGTCCTTTTGATGTAAATTCTCTAGCATTAACAAGGGTGGTTAGCCTTTGCACTTTGCATTGTGTACGTAATATGTGTTAGGAGTTTTCAAAACGCAAATTTCTTGGGAACTATAACTAGTCCAAAATGTCAAAACATTCACCAGATCCATCAGTCACTTTAATGGTCCGCATTCTGCATTGAATATTTTTCTAAATTTCACCTTGTTTTCTTTGTAATATGGAATTTTTACCATTTGCATCTTAGGATGGTCTCGATCCTGTTTTATTGAAGACTTTGTAAAAATGAGTGATATGCTTTCTTACCTAAAAGCATAATGGGAAGGGGGTTGTGCATCTAGTAATTTAGAAAACACTTATTCAGAGATATGCCGTCACTTTGCATTCTGTCAATATTTTATGCCGTCACTTTGCATTCTGTCAATATTTTTCCCATTTTCGTTCACTTAAATAAAGTGATATTTTTATGAATTCTTTCAAAACAATCATCATTTCATAATCAAAGTTTCTTTATGGTTATACCCAAAGCCTGTATGAGTCAGTTTCCAACATTTCATAGTCGGATTCAATATGGATTCAATAATCCAAATATTATAGTGAATTACATTGTACTAGATTGACTCATTAGTTTCCCTAAAATATATTTCCTTCCAAATATATTAGAGACTATAAAAGATGCAATCAATTACATTCTCATCATTTTGATGTTCCACATGATATCATTTGCACGGATTACTTGGGAATTTAACAAGGTGTGCTTATCTCTTGGTACATCTAGAGATTTTGCGACGTCTTTGTTCTATCTTGAAAAAAATGAGCAGTACTGCGCTCGATAAGATAGTCAATTGGCCAGGCAAAGTTTTTGTTGCCATTAAAGTTGATGTGAAAATTGGTTGCTACTATGTTACACACATTACATTGTATATATCAACACCTATAACCAGGTGCATTTCCAACTCTTTCATTTATGATGGAAGCTAGAATTACATTTTAGCTTCATCCCATGATATATATATGTCCCCTTTCTCATGCTTTATATGAGTCGTTACGTCTAACCCTTATTACTTCTGGGTTCTTTCCATTTTCAATTTTGCTACATTTAGTTTAATTTGAGAAATTTCTTTATCTCAATAGGCCAAGAGAATCTCAGTACACATGTCAACCAATTACTTTAGGTTGAATATATTACTAAAGATAGTTCTCTTGTTGTCATATTTCAACATATACTGGTTCGTTAGTATCATGGACGAAGTAGAGAAATGAAAATTTTCTGACTCATATATCATCTTTTGTGAGTTCTTCCACAAAATTTGGAATACATGTGAATTTATTTGCAATGCATCTTCTGAAAATGCCGACTCTTAATAGTCGAGCCAGTGGATTACATCCCACGGAACATTCAAATTTAGGGAAAATATCAAGTATCTAATAATGGTGCTCAAGTACTTCTAAGCCCCAAATGAATACATTGGAATTGAGTTGGTACAACCAATTGAACAAAAAATAAATAAATAATAAAATATCATTCAACTATAACCAATATCATATTCAAGAGAGCAAAATAACAATAAAACCAAAATTCTTATTGGTCGAGATCAACAATCATAGTTTAAGTTGACCGTTTATATGATATGCACTTATCTTAAAACAAAAAAAACAACAGAACTATACATGTTCTAAAAACAGCTAAACAGATAAGCCCAACAAATATTCAATGTAAAAATCCACATTAGTTAGTTACATACCTCAATTTTTGGTTCCCGCTGTATATAGACAGAACTGGAGCAAACTTGGTCGCGCACAGCCTAAAACCATACCGGAACAGGACACCAGAACCGGGCTGGAACAGGGCACGGGCTGGAGCTGGAACAAACCAGCCGAGTTGGTACGGCGGGTTGGAACAGACCCTTCTTTTCCCAGATCGGGGCCTACAAGATCTTCTGGGATGGAACTTTTCCATCTCCTCTTTTCCCATGATTCCAATCCACGGACTATTTCAAGCCGCGGAAGAAACAAAATTGATCCCAACACAAACATCTGCACCTTGCGACTGAAATTGGAGGTAGGCCAATGAGAATTTCGATAATTAAATCTTCAGTTAGGTCTTCCATTGTTCTTCTTCGCGAAACAACACGAACAGAGATTAAAAAGAAAAAACTCATTTTCTTCCACCATCTGATCTTCTCCTTTTCTACCAATTGTGATTTTCTTCCACCATCTGATCTTCTCCTTTTCTACCAATTGTGAGGATAAAGCAATCCCTCCTGGATTGTATTATAGATTATCTACCAATTGTGATTGTAGCCCCAAAATTATTATTTTTTTCTGAACTAAAGGAAGTTTGATTTTCTCTATTTTCATAATCGTTAGTTTATGATGTTCATTATCTACAGATTGTGATATTGCCCCAATATAAAATTTTCAAAAACTAATAAGATTTTAAATTTATTTACTTTAACAATCTTTTGAAAAGGGTGGATTTTATCTACTGATTATGTTTAATTTTTAGTATAAAAAAATTGAATTTTTTTGACACAAAAATAATCGGTATATAACAATCTATTTTATCTACAGATTATGGTTAACGTTTTTTATTTCTTAACAACATCAACCATAATCGGTGAATAAAATCAACTGTATACCTGGCGATTAGTTTCTGCAACTATAAATCTTAGAAAAAAATCCCATCAATTTTTTAATTTCGAACATCAAATCCTAATTTTGATCACAACTACCATTATTTATCTATTTTGTTTGTTTAACTCGATATTTTTTGATATATATTTTTTTTTATGTTCTAAGTTTCAACTTATAATTTTAAACAACTAATCCTAAAATTTATTCGATGAAAAAAAATCAATCTCTGAGAAAGAGAAGAGGAATATTATGATTTTGAAAATAAAGATTATATGTTTGGATTTAGTATAAAGGTGAAGGATAGTATTGAAAAATTCTATTGTTAAGGCAACACATAGCCACCTTTACTGGATGGGCATAAAATTAGTCTCCCAAAATTCTCTTTGGATGGCCCCTAAAAAAGCTAGGTTAAAAAATGAGGATAGGAGAGAATAGAAGAAAAAGGAAATAAATATGAAAAAATTTCCATAAATATGAAGCCCGTCAGTGCATTTCAAGAATTAACTTTACATGGAACAGTTCTAGAGGTGTTGTCGAAATCTAAGAAAATTATGGATGTATTATCCTTTGTCCGTAGTAGTCTTGCTTCACTCAAAACACAATTAGCAATCTTGTCCGCTACATTACTAGCATTCTCTACTGCATATCTCTCCTTAGTCTGGAAACACAAGAAACAACACAAATCTGTCTCAGTTCACAAGAATTCAAACAATTCCGCAAATGAAAAAAAAGAAAAGCTCTTTATTAACCTGAAGGACAAGTTGCACTGCCTTTTTCACACTAATGACATCCCATAAGCCATCATTGCGTTTCGAAGAAAACAAGAAAATGTGAGACTGTCAGGGAACTTGACATACTTCTAGGGCTGCAACTTTTTTCTTCTTTCTGGTTTGTGTTAAGGGATTCTAATAGGTAAGGTAGATAGTTTGGTGATCGATTTATGGCATGAATTACTAATAGGTAAGATAGATAGTTTGGTTTCACAAAATTTAATTCTAGAGTTTCATATATTCTGGGAAAAATTTGTGGCTTTTTCAACATTGAATTTTACTAAGACAGTCGAGGCGATATTTTCCGTGGTATTTACTAGCATTTATATATAGTATTTAGTTTGATTTCGATTTTTTATTTTTATTATCTCAATTTTTAATTTTGTATTTTGGTTAATTAGGGCTTGTAAGTGGTGAATTTGGGGTATTTACTATTTTTTATTCTTTTCTTACAATTCTTATTCCTGTGTTTAATCTGTACACTTGTTTTCTTCCTTATCAATTGTTGTCATTTATGTTTACTTGTTCTTCCTGTGACTCATCTAATTCCCGGAACAAGGGTACTGTGTGTGTATGATCTTAGATGGCATAACATCAAGAGTGTTATTCAATTAAGAAAATTTTAAGGTTATGTTGGAAAAAATTCAGTTTTTGTGAATAAGTAAAACATGATGCCAATTTGGTTTGTTTTTGGGAATATTCTTGTCTCCCGCTTGCTTCTTCATGGCACAACTTTTCCTAAGAACTTTGTCTGATTTCTCTCACTGTTTGGTGCTTTCATGATATTTCTTTTGTTAATAAAAAGAATCCTTTCATTGTTTTATGCATGACATTTTTTTTGATAACAGACACAAGTTTAAAAACTACATGAGAATCTTTTCAATTTTGTTTTCATATGCATGAGAACATCTTTATTGTTTTTAACGTTGAGATTCTTTTCATTGTTTTTCATGTTTGAAAGAATATAAAGAAATTGTGTTCAGCTCATTTTAAGAGAAGAAGAAGTAGAGAGAGAGTAGAGAGTAGAGGAGAAAAAGAACTTCACTCCTTCTCATGTTTTCAATAGAGAAAGAGAAAAACAAAATGAACTCCTTCATGGTTTGGTTTTCATGTTTTGAGAGAAAAACAACTCAACATTAACTCATCTGTTTTTAGTGGAAAAATAGTAGGAGAGAAAATGAGAAAACAAGGTGGTTTCACTGAGTGAAACAAGTTTTATTCTTCCATTTTTCTCTATGAGTTTTCTTTTGAGTGAAACAAGGTGGTTTCACTGAGTCGTTTTTCACTGCCAAGTTCTTAGGGCGTTCTCTTGTATGCTACAAGAAGGAATGCTAACGATAGTTGTATCCTGGAGGCAACTCTCCAATGAAGCTATAACATCTCTCTGTTTAGAGGAGTAGCAGGCGATATTGTCTTTAGGACAGCGTATCATATATGTGCCTCTATCAATTTTTGCTCCTCATGCTACTCGACGTGATTCATCCACCAAGTTGATGCAAATCAAGCTAAGTATCTCTTGTGATTATTCAATTTATTTTCATTATTGTTTTCAATATTCTAACAATCTAAAGACAATATGCTACTTTATATTTTGTAACAATAATAAAGGAAAAATATTGTTGAGCAATCAAACTACTAAGTTTAGTGGAAAGAGTTATAAAGCATTTGGATTTAATAATATAAATTGATTGGTTTATTTATAGTTGGTGTTTGACTAACTTTGGAAAACTAAAGATGTTCCTCTTTTTAGTGAAAAAAGAAATAATAATTAAAAGTTTGTTGAACAGAAGAGTTTTGAGTTTATCTCTTAACTCATAAGGAATTTTGTTAAATTCTTTTACCAAGTTGTGGTAGACATAGTGATTGATACCCTCATCAAATTTCGTAATTTTTGGAATTGTAAAAGTATTTTTTAATATTTTAGAAAAACAGTGAAAGAACAAAAGTTAAAGTTATTGAGTTGTAGAGTTTTTGGTTTATCTATTAACTCAAGAAGATTTTTTTTGAATACTTTTTAAAACAACTAGTAGACATATTTATTGTTCACCCCACCAAGTTTTATGATTTTTGGAGTTGTAAAAGTATTTTTTACATATTTTACAAAACTGTAAAATGTTTCTGAAATTTTCTGACGGGCAGAACAAGCTCTGGTGAACAAATTAATATATTCTGGCATAACTACGAGTTTTTGGAAATGTTTATCTAAATAATATATTTATTTCTGAATCTTATCTTTAAACCCCTTTTTGATTTATCTAATTTGGATATGCGGTTTGAGAGATAAGGTATTTGGAAAATTGTTGTGCATGTCTGTCCAGAAAATGTAAAATGTGTGTAATCTCTTGATTATATCTAGCAATATTTGATTAATGATGTGATATCACTTTGAGAATATCATGAGAACCTGGAGTAGTGATTACCTAGAGGATATTTAGTTGAAATTTAATTCCAATGATAAATTAAGCATGTAGCTAGCAAACGATTCCTATGACATGAGCAATAATCTTTTGTAGAGGTAAATTTGTATTACTTTGTCAAGGAACAATATGATTTTGATAAGTTGTATATCAAATTTGTTTATGTTCAAAATTACTTGGATCATATACGTTTTGTGTAACATCAATTTGCATAAATCACATGTTTGCTTAATAATTGTGATACAACAAGAAAATTGTGTGTTTAAATTGATTTGCGAATACACAAAGCATTTGGTTTTAATTACCAATATTTTGTGACCTACTAGTGATTTCTTGAATCTAATGTTGAGGTACAATAACTTTATCCAACAAGAAGGTTGGTTAATGTTGGGAGTGCTAGAATGCGTGCTCCGGAAGAAACGTGTATGTCTTCTACCAAAAGTATTAAGGTATGAGAGCAATTCTTTGAGAAATTCAACTATCAAAAACAGTTGAAGGAGATATAGGTAAAAAGATTACAGGTATGGACATCATCATTCTCCACATATGCATTATGCTTTAAATATAATTTCCAATAGTTATCTACCTTACTATGAGATATGATATTTGGAAATAAGTTCATGTAATGCTTTGAACTGTTAGCATAATAGAGCATGAGGGATTAATAGATAAAGTGAAACTCGTATGCTATTAATTGATAATGAATTCATAAACATGTTAAATCATAATGTTGGTAGAATACCATGATTTGATTATGCGGCGAGTGTTAAATAACACAATATCACAGCATGTTAAGAATTCTCGATAATTGTGGCGGTGTAAAATAAAAAATATTTATTTTGATCTCTCAAGAAGATTTTACAAAGTGCACGACCTATTTTTTGTGTTCTTGACCTGTATACCTAAAATGTGGGGGTGTATTGGCTATTTCGCCTCTCAAGAAAATCAAAATTTGACCTAAGATTATGGATTTTGTATTCCTAACCTATCTTAAGCATGCTAGTGCATATATGTTAATGGTAATAATATTTGACATTGATAACATTGGTATGAATACTCTAGTGCAATCTAGAGATGCTTTGTTTTTTGATCATATAATTCCTTTGAGGATTGGACCTCGAAAAAGGGTCCATGACAATCTCGCATATGTTCCTTCGACTAGTCAACCCCGTCTCAATATGTTTAGACTGGACATAATACAAGTAAGAGAGTTAGAACTTAGACAAGTTTTAAACTCGGCTATGTGACCTTTATGGTAGAGTCTGGACACTGAACCCATAAGGAAGTTATATATTCTTCCGAATAGTCTTCAAAAGGATACCTTGGTAGATGGGACTGTAGATAAATACCTAGTAAGGTTATGGCTAAAGGTGATAACCAAAAATTAAGGAATAAATTTCGTTGACACTTACTCACCTGTCACTAGAATCACTTCTGTTAGGATGATGATTATTATTGCTTTTATTCATGATTTGAATATATACATCAGATGAATGTTAAGACTGCAAATGGTAAATTAAATGTAGAAATTTATATGTACCAATCCAAAGGTTTTTTTTGTTGTGAGAACAAAGTACGGGAATTGATTAAATTTCTGTATGGTTTGAAACAAACACCTAAACAGAGACATGAAAATTTGATCATATCTCGTAGTTCAAGATTAATAAATCTGATAAATGTATTAACATTAAATATGAGGATGATGCTTTTGTTATTGTATGCCTGCATGTTAATGAGATGCTCATATTAAGCAGTAACATTGATTTTATTAATAACAGTAAAAGCATGTTAAATGAGAATTTTGACACGAAAGACTTAGACCCTACTGATGTAGTCTTAGGGATGAAAATCAGAGAGACGTCTGATGAATATCGTCTTAGTCAATTTCATTTTGTTAAAACTATACTAAAAATTGAATCACGGTGAGGCTAAACCTGCTTCCACTCCTTGTGATCTCACTTGTAACTTGATAAAGAACAAGGGTGACAATGTTTTATCAACTTTTGAATATTTTTTGCGTAATTAATAGTCTTATGTAATTGATTAATTGTATAAGACCTGGTATTGCTTACGCAGTGAGTATTTTTAGCAAGTACTCTTGCAACCTTGGGCAAGATAATTGGAATTCTCTCAACCGAGTTTTGCGCTACTTGAGAGGCACTTCAAACTTTTGCTTAAGTTTTGGAAAAATCTAGTGCTGGAAGGGTGATGTGATTCCAACTGGATACATGACTCAGAGGAGTCAAAATCCACAATTGGGTACATCTTCATGCTTGAAGATGCGTCTGTGTCGTGAAAGTTTTCCAAACAGACAAGTATAACTCGTTCCACTATGGAGTCAGAGTTTATTACCTTGAAAAATATAGAGACGAGGAAGCTAAATGGCTAAGAGGTTTCCTGGAAGGGATTCCACTCTAGCCTAAGCCCGTGCCATTGATAGTGATCCACTGTGACAGTCAAGCTGATATTGACTGCGCAAAGAACGGTGTATACAACGGAAAGTCTAGACATATACGAAGAAGGCACGAGTGAAACAACTACTCTCTACTGGTATTATCTTGACTTCGTGAGGTCCAAAGATAATATTGCAGATCCTTTGACGAAAGGTTTATCTAGAGTGGTAGTTAGATCCACATCGAGGGGAATGAGACTTAAGCTCATAAAATAAATCACCATGAAGGATACTCAACCTTGTGAATGGAGCTCCAAGATCAAGGTTCAATGAGACAACTAATTTATGGTGATATGGAGACAACACTATCTTTGTCCCTTCCTATAGTGTAATTGTGTGATAGTGTTACCTGCATGAGCTAGGATGATCTGTTCAGATCTTAATGGGTTCCATGGCTTTGTTTAAAGCGGGGTGTTGCGGGACACTCTTAATGGACTCACCTATGTGGATGTTGGAAGTGGGGCCGCTTCCTATGAGAATTTGAGCTGATTCTATAGAGACATTCATTAAAACCGGGATTTATCCCACGGCCAAAACGGGCACAACCGCAAGAGCTTGGCAGCTTTCGGTGGAGACATCAAGTGTGGTTGTTATTTCTGAAGTGCATTCACTGTTGTTAGTTCAAGACATTGTGTTCACCGTTACAAGAAGCAGTTTCGGTAACTTCTCACTAAGCTAAGGTTCAATCTTTACGACACCTTGGCCTATTTTGATATCTTCTGTTTTCTCGTGTTTTATCGATATGTTTTATCATTCATCTGGGGTGATTGTTGGAAAAAATTCAGTTTTTGTGAATAAATAAAACATGATGCCAATTTGGTTTGTTTTTGGGAATATTCTTGTCTCCCACTTACTTCTTCATGGCACAACTTTTCCTAAGAACTTTGTCTGATTTCTCTCACTGTTTAGTGCTTTCATGATATTTCTTTTGTTAATAAAAAGAATCCTTTCATTGTTTTATGCATGACATTTCTTTTGATAACTGACACAAGTTTAAAAACTACATGAGAATCTTCTCAATTTTGTTGTCATATGCATGAGAACATCTTTATTGTTTTTAACGTTGAGATTATTTTCATTGTTTTTCATGTTTGAAAGAATATAAAGAAATTGTGTTCAGCTCATTTTAAGAGAAGAAGAAGTAGAAGGAGAGAGTAAAGAGTAGAGGAGAAAAAGAACTTCACTCCTTCTCATGTTTTCAATAGAGAAAGAGAAAAACAAAATGAACTCCTTCATGGTTTGGTTTTCATGTTTTGAGAGAAAAACAACTCAACATTAACTCATCTGGTTTTAGTGGAAAAATAGTAGGAGAGAAAATGAGAAAACAAGTTTTATTCTTCCATTTTTCTCTATGAGTTTTATTTTGAGTGAAACAAGGTGGTTTCACTGAGTCGTTTTTCACTGCCAAGTTCTTAGGGCGTTCTCTTGTATGCTACAAGAAGGAATGCTAACGATAGTTGTATCCTGGAGGCAACTCGCCAATGAAGCTATAACATCTCTCTGTTTAGAGGAGTAGCAGGCGATATTGTCTTTAGGACAGCGTATCATATACGTGCCTCTATCAATTTTTGCTCCTCATGTTACTCGACGTGATTCATCCACCAAGTTGATGCAAATCAAGCTAAATATCTCTTGTGATTATTCAATTTATTTTCATTATTGTTGTCAATATTCTAACAGGTTACACATTTGGTTTAAAAACCCTCTGTCCTATATATCAGTGATACAGGAAGAATACATACAAGTAGGTCTAGTATATGTTAGATAATGTACAAAGTAGACATTTGTTAAGCTTAACTTACATAAGTTTTCCCGAAATAATTGTGTTTCAATGTATTAAGTTTGTTTCAGTGCTTCCGGGACTCTTATTAAGGTTGACGTAGTTCCAATCGAGCTTTGTTTATTTATTTGAAAATTTTGTACTATGTTTATTAATTTATTAATTCCCCTTGTTTCCGAATCAAGGAGTTCAAAGTCAAGCCAAAGTCATGGATGGAATCAATGGATCTACCCCTGCTTCGGTTTGTATACATATTCCTTTTTAATAGATATAGATATGAATAGACTGCTCTTACTAGTGATTTTAGAAGTCAGAAGAGTTTCACCTAAATAAGTAATAGATTATACTTTGTCTTCTGAATGTATTACTTATTCTTTCTAATCACATACTTGTTCTTCCTATTGTTAGGGCTGATTTCTTATGAGATGTTCACGTTGTACAGGGTACTGATGACTGCATAATGCCACCACCAGCCACAAATGTGCCACAAGGGAGTCCAGACCTTGCAGTTGGGATTGTTGTTGATGTCGAAGCTTCTCCATCGGAAGACAAAGAACAGTCTGGTAAGGCGAAATGGGCTAGTACTAGAACTCCATCTCAAGCATGGACTCCCACCTTCCAATCGAGATAAGATATCAATTTGAATTCTGTTAATCTTTTCGTCCTTTTTTTCCCCCTAAAAATGATTTTTTTTTTGGTTTTTTTGGGCATATAGGGTTTTTAAATTACAGGTTATTTTTAGTTCTATTCATCCTAGTTTGATAGTTGAGTGATTTTAGAACCATGTTATGCTATCATTTCAATGTGTTAACTATAAGAGGTTTAATGTTTGCTTGTTTATTTTATTTCTGATCACACGGTTCCACTTTGATTACAGCGAACTTGGCAAAATCACATTCACATGCACGAGATATGGAAAAGAAAAAGAAATGTGGAGGAGATTCTGAGGTTCTTGGGGAGCAGATAATTGTAGACTTAGGTGCTGTTAATTTGACTCCTAAGGCAGACGAAAAGGAGCAGAAGGCATCTAAAGCATTGCAGCACAATCAAGTGAAACCCGAAGATGAATCTCCTCATAAACCTGAAGCCGCTCTCATGGTAAAAAAAGATATCAATGACAGAGATAATACGACGTCATCCTCCCAACACGCTGCTGGTTCAGTTTTTAATCTGTGGCCCAACCATGTTCCTATCAAGTCGCCACCTGTGCCGCTTACGGATGCTGAAGTGGCGCAACTGATAAAAGAAGGTTTAAGGGACTTTCGCAAGGGGGAAAGTGCAAGGAGAAAATATCGCAAGGAATGGGAGGAGGCTGCACTAGAGCTGATTGCTTCTCGCTTCAAATCTTGAAAGGTCTTTGTTTTATTTTCAAACTCATGAATTCAGCTTCCTTGCTTGCTTGCTTTAAATTAACTTGGATCATTAATTATGGGTTCTTATGTGTTCGTTTGGCATATCTCTCTCTATGTATATCTATACTATAAAAAGAAGTGGTGTGTAGTGTTACAAATCCGATCATCGATTTCGTCATCCCACGATGGAGATCGATCGATTATATGTCCTATATAGAGTCCGTCTGATCCCTTGGCTTCCTAATAAAAATATGATTTTAAAGATTATTTAACGGCGTCGGATCCTTGGATTTCTTAATTTGACTGCAGCGTCGGATTTCCTAATTTGACTAAGTTTGCGTTAATATAGGCTAACACTCACTACAAGAAAACACGACTTAAGCGACCAAAATCTTAGCAAGCGCCTGAAATTTTGGTCGCTTTAATGGTCAAGCAACCAAGTTTGCAATTATTAGATAGTTTGCTCGCTATAAATTTATTACTACTATTTCGTTGCGACCAATAATAGTGTCCGGTTGGTACATCACTTTTTCAAGTTATGCACACCAACTATAAAAATGCTTAAGTCGCTACTTGCTTTCAGGCACAGTAGGGCAGCAATTCAAAAAATATTTGGTTGGTGGTATAATCCTATCTCAACAATCAAGTCCTAACCACCACCGATTCAAAGACAATCATATTTTAAAATTTGTGAAATGGTTACCAAGTTTTTTCTTTTTGCCATTCTAAATGTGTCATAAAAAAATTAAATTATTGGTGAGTAAAATTTATTTTAAAGATATGTATACCAAAATAAAAAATAATTTATACCGCCCTTGTTGATGGTTCAGAAAATGAATGGTAATTCTTCTAAAATACGAAAAGATACCACGATTATCATCCGATTGGAACATTGTTAGTTGTTACTTTGTACCGTTTGGCACCAATTCAGTGAACAATCTTTTCAAGCATACACGTGAAGGACAAGCAGTCAACCAGACAACTACTAAATCTTTCATTGGACCGAAAAAGATAAGCAAACACGTGAAGGATAAGGAAACACGTGACTGTTAGTTTAGCTTCTTCACATGCAGCAGTGGACCCTTTGCCGCGAAAAAAGGCACTTTAATTCAAAACAAGTGAATTTTGCCGCCTAAACAGTTCCTCTTTTCAAAACCAATTTGTGGTGGTTAGATAAAGTGGCAATCCATATGAGCTTTCCTTATGAGTTAATGTCCGTGGATTATATCTTTTAATTTCCTGTTGGTTAAATTAGTATCATACGGATTGCTTTCCTTTTGAGTTAGAGCAACGGCAGTGGTGCGAGTATAACCAAAGATTAAAGACCAAAAAAAAACGACCAAATTTGAGTTTAGTCTGGTGTGTGACGCTACGGGTATAAGACTAAATTTGGTGGAGCGTGCACTATATGTTCGCCTGATGTGGGGCGTAAACTATACGTACGCCCGATGAGATTCCGAAAAAAAAAAAATTGGGTGCATAGCCTCATGCATCACTTTTCGACTAAAATCCGTACGCTATGGACCTCATGCATCACTTTTCAATGGATGCATTGTCACATGCATCACTTTTCGATGGATGCATAGCCTCATGCATCACTTTTCGGCGGATGCATGGATATCGATTAAAATCCGGATTTTCGATGGATGTGACAATGCATCCATTAAAATCCGGATCCGGATTTTAATGGATCAGGATTTTTTGATTTTAGTGGATGCATTGTCACATCGGTTTCTCCTGTTATCGATTAAAATCCGGACCTCACTAAAAACGATGGATGCATAGCCTCATTTGCATTATCACATGCATCACTTTTCGATGGATGCATAGCCTCATGCATCACTTTTCGACGGATGCATGGACCTCATGCATCACTTTTCAATGGATGCATTGCCTCATGCATCACTTTTCGACGGATGCATGGACCTCATGCATCACTTTTCGACGGATGCATGGACCATAAACAAATCATTTTCTGGCAACTTCGAGAAAGAAAGTGGCTATTAGTTCCGGGAGGGTTCTGACATCAAACTTAGCATGATACATCACAGAATCGATAAATATGAAGCTCAGTGTAGATTCGAACTTCAGATGTGGTATAACGACATACAAACTATGAACCAAAAAGCTCCGGGAGGGTTCTGACTTCAAATTTAGCAGGATACATAATCAAAATCTTAAACACATACAAATTCGTCAACTTCTAGAGCTTCGTGGCTCATAGTTTGTATGCCGTTATACCACATTTGAAGTTCGAATCGACATTGAGCTTCATATTTATCGATTTCGATGATGTATCCTGCTAAGTTTGAAGTCAGAATCATGCCGGAGCTTCTTGGTTCATAGTTTTTATGCTTCTTGAGTCTAACAGTGTGAACTAAAGCTACTTCATGACCTGTTTGACTAGTCAAAATTACTTCATGACCTATGTGACTAATCGAAATTCAAACCGGAAGCACAAAGAAAACACACAAGCTTATTTTTTCTGTTTCATTCCCATATATGTTTGGAATTTTTTTTATAATTGAAGGTCGATAATAATATCTTAAATTTATTGATATATTTTTTGGATTTTTTTCATATGGAAAGTTGATAATAAAATCGAATACACGAGTTTGAACTAGCAGAAAGAGAAACACACAAGCTTATCAATCCGTATGAGCGTCCTAAAACGAATTTACACCGTCGCTTAATTTATGCAATCCGTATCTGTCTGTATTCTCACCAATTCAATACTCTACGTTTAAGAAGATGAAGGAGCTATGCAAAGAAGAACGAGCGTTGGCTAATGACTGAGTACTCATTCTTATAGAGTTTACCAGTGTGAACTAAAGCTACTTCATGACCTATATGACTTGTCAAAATTACTTCATGACCAATGCGAATAGTCGAAATTCAAACCGTAAGCACAAAGAGAAAGCACAAAAACACAAAGAAACATACCAATTATCGAATTCATTTTTCATTTTCCCAATTCATTCTTATACATTTGTTGGATTTTTTTATATCAGAATGTCGATAACAATGTGCTAAATTTATTAATATTTTTCCTGGATTTTTTTTATGTCGAAGGTTGATAATTAAACCGAAAACATGAGTTCGTATTAACACAAAGAGAAAGCACAAAGAAAACACACTTTCCTTGATCCGTATGACACTCTTTACTTAAATCTATACCGTCCAAATATTTTCACAATCCGTATGCGTACAATATGCCAGAACATGGTTTATTTAACGTTTCAGGGTATATTCCAAAGGAATCTTACATGTAAATGGATGAATTCATCATTCATACGAAGTAGATGGACTTATAGTAGTCTACTCATGGCCAAGTTACGATCTCGGAGCCAAGGTATGCGTACAATATGCCAGAACATGATTTGTTTAACGTTTCAGGGTATATTCCGAAGGAATCTTATCTGTAAATAAATGAATTCATCGTTCGTACGAAGTAGATGCACTTATAGTAGTCCACTCACGGCCAAGTTACGATCTCGGAGCCAAGGTATGCGCACAATATTCCAGAACATGGATTGTTTAACGTTTCAGGGTATATTCCGAAGGAATCTTACCTGTAAATGGATGAATTCATCGTTCGTACGAAGTAGATGGACTTATAGTAGTCCACTCACGGCCAGGTTACGATCGTATGCGTACAATATTCCAGAACCTTGCCGAAGCTTCTTGGTTCACAGTTTGTATTCCGTTATACCACATTTGAAGTTCGAATCAACACTGAGCTTCATATTTATCGATTTAGATGATGTATCATGCTAAGTTTGAAGTCAGAACCCTCCCAGAGCTTCTTGACTCATAGTTTGTATGTTGTTATACCACATTTGAAGTTTGAATCAAAACTAAACTTCATATCTATCGATTTCGATGATGTATCATGCTAAGTTTTGAAGTCAGAAACCCTCCCGGAGGTTCATGGCTCATAGTTTGTATGTTGTTATACCACATTTGGAGTTCGAATCAACACTAAACTTCATATTTATCGATTTCGATAATGTATCATGCTAAGTTTGAAGTCAGAAACCCTCCCATAGGTTCTTGGATCATAGTTTGTATGTTGTTATACCATATTTGGAGTTCGAATCAACACTGAGCTTCATATTTATCGATTTTGATGATGTATCCAGCTAAGTTTGAAGTCTGAACCATCATGAATTTCGTGGTGCATCTCTAGTAATCTTATAATCTGAGTTTACCAGTGTGAACTAAATCTACTTCATGACCTGTATGACTTGTAAAAATTACTTCATGACTATTCGAAATTCAAACCCGAAACACAAAAACACAAAGAGAAAGCACAAAGAAACACACCAATTATCGAATTCATTTTTCGTTTTCCCGATTCATTCTTATATATTTTTTGGATTTTTTTTATATCAGAATGTCGAAAATAATGTTCTAAATTTATTTATATTTTTTTTGGATTTTTTTTCATGTTAAAGGTTGATAATTAAACCGAAAACATGAGTTCGTATTAACACAAAAGAAACACAAATACGTCTCAATCCGTATGAGCATCACAAATAAAATCTCAACCGTCAGATTCTTTTCTCAATCCGTATGGCTAGATCCAACGAACTCCGTCCATCACTTTCATTCACCCACCAAACCCTCCCAACCACTCGAACTCTATCTATTTTGCTCTATCTTCATCTTCTCTGCTCTTCGTCTCCTCCATAGATCGATGACCGGCGGAATTACTTGAGAAAATCTAATTCACTTAACCCATCTTTTACTCGTCATCGCCGTCTCCTCTCCCCCTCTTCACCTGCTTCTTTGAAACTCATTCTCTCTTCTTATTCTCTCTTCTTCTTTCTTCTTTTTCGTTCTTCTTTTCTGCTCTTCTTCAGTTGAAAATCGAGAGGTCAAATTGAGTTATGGCTTGAAGAAATTTATATCGTGAGGATGTATAAAAGAAGCAGGAGTTGGTGTTTCTGCTAATTATGAAGAATAGGATTGAGTCCTATTATGAATCGAGAACTAGGGTTTTCTCAGTGAATCGGTAATTGAGTTAGAAATTGAGAAATTAAAGTGGGTTCGGTGAACACATTATGATGAGGAAGAATTAGTGATTGATGTGTGAGTTTTAATGAAGATTAGAGAATCTAAGTTTTAGGTGATTATTATTGTTTTGATTGATGCTTATTTTTTGTTTGAATTAGAGTTTGAATGTGTGTTTGGGTTTTTTTGTGCAGATATTGTGGTGGATGATTTTGCGAGTTGCAGGAATCACATTATGGATCTCTGTAAGTGGATCTTTGTGATTATTTTTTGCGGTTTCTTGAAATTGGAACTTTAATTTCCTGTTTTGTGTTTTGGGGCCATATGAAATTGTACTTAGGGTTTTGTTTCTCGTTTAAGTATTAGAATTGCAAGTTATCAAAGTCTTGCAGCTGAATTTCTTGTTGTGTCAGCTAATTTGTTATAGAATTTGTAACCACTTTCTAGGATTAAGTCAGCTAATTTGTTTTATTTTGTTGTATGTAACCTCTTTCTAGGATTAATAATTGAATTTGGAGCTTCATTGGATTGAATTTGATTAAGTTATTACAATATTTACTTCTAGTTGTATTTACTGGACTTAGGGATTGTATATCATTTCTTATTTTTGAACTTATGATTGTTTTGGATGTGTATTGGATTGGTGTAGCCGAATTTTGTGGCTGAAGACGATGTGGAAACAGTTGAAACTGCTGGAACACAAACAGTTGAATTCTGTGTAGACATATTTCTAAAATTCATGAATCCAGGAGGACTTACAAGTTGATTTAGGCATATTTAGGGTATATCTCTTGCTTCCTTTTAAATTTTGAGACTACTTTGATATGATACTGACTGATTATCTTGTCTGCATCTCACTTTTAGGATCTTCGATCTAAACTGGAGGAATTCTTCAATGCACAAATGGCTTACTTGTGCGGATAGAATAGAAATCATGGTAACTCAGACTCCAGTCTTCACTTTTATTTTTCTTCTCTCTTTTATGTTGGTTTGCTTACTTTTCTTGAATTGTTGAGCTTACAACAGATGCTCGGTAAGCTTCACAGTTTCTTAAACAAAGAGATTCCAGAAAACATGATTGTGAGGATTTCACATGGATACATATAGTTCCCAATTCTCAAAGGTTGTGGCTCATGAAAACATGACTGCGAGGCAACGACAATTAAGAAAAAGGAATTTAGGTAACTCACTCTGTCTCTCTCTTTCTCTTAGTTATTTATTACTAATTTCAACTTGTAGTTGATTCTTCCTGCCAATCTTACATGCTCAAGAGTTACGACAACAATGCCACTCAGTCTTAGTTACATAACCACTTCTAGGACAATGATACTGCCAAGGGAGCTAGTGTTGATTTGTGCAATGATGTTGTGCTTATTTCAGTATGGGTGAAGAAGATGTGTTTGACCTTTACTGTTTTGTTGTAGGAAGACTGGTGGAGATGAGGAACGAATGACAGCCATTGCAGCTTACATGAAGCTTAATTGGCAGGGCCTTCAGAAGAAGGTTGTCTTTGTTACTGTTATTACAGATCTCAACACCTTCCATCGCACATGGTGAGTTCCTTATTCTTATTAGTGTGAATTAGTACATATGTTGCTTTCACGTTATCAGATCAATCATTCAAACTTGCCTTTCAAATGAGTGAATCATTTTATAAGAAGAATATTTTAGACCATGCCTTTGATGTACAAAAATGGAATCAGTTTATTCATAATACGAACGAACCATAGTTTGCTTGAGGATGATCTGTGAGCTTATACAATCATTCTTTTTTTGTTTCAGGTTCAACACTGGTGTCAACCAATGCTACTGCCCTTCGGACGAGGTTTCCAAGAGGGCGTTGGTTGATGGCCTAGAGTCTTCCCAGATTCGCGTGTTTGGTTTTCCCGTCAGGCCCTCGTTTTTTCGGCTGTAAAGAAAACTGCAAGAGCTCTCGGCGAAGCACTATTCAGTGCAGAACTTGGTAAACCAATTGGACAGATCACCATGGAAAGTCCAGTAAAGGTAATAGGTAATTCACTTGTTCTGTATATCTAACTATGTAGTCAAGTGGGATTGTTTTTTGATAAAATCAATTTTAGATGCTTTTACTGGAGTCAATAACAGTTTTCTTTGTTCACCACAGATCAGATGATTCGAGACCCAAATGGAGAAATGGATGGGTGCTTGTGACTGCATTGTAACCAAAGTATGGAGACACATTTCTTCTTATTAGTATTTTCCTGGAAACCCATTGGTTACTTTATCCATCTTTACTTGCATTGTCTTGTTTTTAGTTCTTATGATTATTATTTTTTGTAGGCTGGACTTGGAACAATTGCGGAGGCCTTGATAAGGGGCCTTCCAATCATGAAGCAATGTCTAGGCAGTTGTATTGCAGGCTCTGGTGTTGTGTTGGTGCAGTCGGTGTGTCCAAGGGCTAGAAAGGTTTTACTAAAACAAAAGTGTTGTTAGATTTTTAATTTTTTTTGGTGTTGAAGTTCTGTAAAACTGATCTTATGTAGTAACAAACAACAGATCTTGTCTTTTTTTTAAGAAATGATGTAAATGATCTATGTGATATCATAAAACTTGATTCAGTTTTTAATTTGGTTCATAATTTGTTTTAGTATCAATTTTAATTTTAATTTTAATTTCAATTTGGGATTATCTAAATCGAAATCAGCCAGATACTTCCGGCACCGGCAAAAAGTTTGGTAGCTCAAAAATATAAGCAACCAACTTCAGGTATTTCACTTGCTCTATTATTATGGTTGGTCTATCTATGAAGCGATCGGCGTTTCACTTGCTCTATTATGGTTGGTCTATCTATAAAGTGATCAACGTTTTACTTGCTGTATTTTGGTTGGTCTAGCTTTAAAGCGATCACTATTTTGCTTGCTCTAGGGAGGTCGGTTTAGCCATGAAGCAATTAAGAAAAAAGACGCTACATATTAGATGCTTCCTCTTCCAATTCATTTAACCAATGTTCTTCCTGAGGTAAAACTGGTGTTTCATCATCCCCTGCTATCCAATCAAGCATATTTTCATCTGTCAGCAGGCTATGAACATCGTGGACATCGATGTTATGTCGCTTTGCTTTACCTTGAACTCTTTGCTGCTCCAATCTTATATTGTACTGAACATATACCAAATCGTTTATTCTTGACGAAACTAAACGGTTGCGTAGTTTGGTGTGAATTCTTTCAAACACACTCCAATTCCTCTCGGATCCAGACGATGTGTTTGCCTGGCTTAGTATCTTTACCGCGATCCTCTGGAGTGATGGAAACTGAGCACCGTATGACAACCACCAGCTTACAGGATCACCTTGCAGAGCAGCCAATCTTGCTGATGGTGATGCAAATTGGCCTTGCATCATTTGCATTCTTCACGCCTAAAAATATCAAAAACTGTGAATAGAAATTCATATAATTACGAAAATTTGTCTCGATTCCATTACGTTGATCAATGATACTTTTGATTGCGATAAAATTTGTCGCAAACTGATGAGTGCTAAAAAGTGCATATTTCTATATATTTTTCTTGGCATTTAACTCATCTTTTGTGCATTAATTCTACATTTTATCCCATATTCTGTGTTTTCGTTGTTTTCAAGAATAAATACTTTTCTTAATTAATTTTGCATTTTTAGGTACTAAATAAAGCCTGGTTAACTCACGGAGCGAAAAAGAGCAAAGAAACGGCAAAGACTCTCGCTAGGAGGAAGCGAAGAATGATGTTTGCAAGAGCCGGATCAACGAGAACTGGGCTTGAAGAGGAAGAATTGTTCTTAAAGAAGATATGGGCTTGGCATACCCAAGACCCAAAACCCTCACCCAAATCCATTTCCATTATCCATACCCATTTCCATGAGAGCCGTCAGATTGGATCCACCTTGTCATCCAACGGTCGCCTCATCATTGTGCATCAAAATCCAAAGATCCTGTCAAACACCATAGTACCTAACTCCATCTGAAGTTGTCAGTTTTGTTGTATCTCATAATCCAACGGTCGCTACATACCTCTCCATCGTAGCCGTTCGATTCAATCTATATGGGATCATCCAACGCTCTTTACTTGCTGTTCATCAAAGTTCGCTACACCCGCCTCACACCCTAGCATCCAAAACCATCGACTTCACCCAAACAAGTTCTTCTTCCCCAAATCTTTTTTCCACAAAAACTTTCTTCTTCCCCCGACAGTTGCAGTCGAGCTCTGCTCCTGCCTCTCTTCCATGTCCACTGCCACCCTCTGCCTCACTACCATCTCCATACCCCGACACCACCTCAAACCCATCTCCCTAGCCTAGTTATTTTCCCCATCTCACAACCACTGAAACCCTAGGTTTTGGGGTGAGTAAAATAACTCGAACTAGGGAACAATTAGAGCAGCAGAGGCGTCAATTGAAGGCATAAAAGGACCAGAAGAGGCAGAGAAGAAATGGGTCGGCCGTTTTGAGTGATTTGTCACATCAAATTAGGTAAATATCTAACCCTAATTTTGAGAATTTGGGGGAAAACATTGTAAACCCTAATTTTGATTTCTGGGTATAAATAGAAGGTATGGGTGTGTGTTGTAACCATCTCTGGACTAGCCAGTGAACATTGTAGTAGTTTTATTTCCAAATTCAAATTCAGTTATTTGAGTTCAGTAAAAATTTGATGTTATGTGTCAATTATCTTTTAAGATGTATGATATTAGTAACATGTTAGTTATGAGCTAAGTTACATTATCTAAGGTTTAGATGAAACCTTAGTACACAGTTAGGTGGTGGAATGTTAGGTTATAACTCATGTAAGTTGAACTGATTGAGGAATGAAGGAAATTAGTGTCCAACTTTGCTTGTGATTGATTGTGCTGTTAAAAGACAGTCAATGCTAGGAGTAAAACAGTTGAACTAGCTTATTATTCTTCCATTCCATTTATGTATGCCCTGGAACATAGGCAGGCTTGAACCTTCACCTAGCTCCATTAGGGATAGGGATTTAACCTAGAACTACACTATCTGGCTAGGTCACTAGGTGGATTCAGAACCTTAGTTTAGTCCACAAACTCACTTCACTGTCACTTGAAATTCTCTGTTTTGCTTAAATTGTGCAACTTGAATCTTGTTGTGCACTAGTGATAGTGCACTGTCCTCCTCTGCCTTGCACTGTTGTGCTTGAAATCACCCTGCAATTTTCTTACTTCCTGTTTTAGTTTGAACTTTTAGTTTCATGATAGGTTGCATTTAGTTACAATTTATCTCCCTTGCTCTTGGCCACTTGCCTTGGTTCGTAGCTTAGCTACCATCACTACACACCACATCCCTGTGGACTTCCCCTTACTCATCCCTTTACTATAACTTGGCCCTATATACTTGTAGGTTTTGTGTGCGCTTTCGTTTTCACACCAAGTTTTTGGCGCCGCTGCCGGGGATGTGTGCTGAGTAGTGCTTGTCCCTGCTGCTGGCTACCTCCTTCTCTTGCTCCAGCCTTGCTTACCTACCTTGCCTGCCAACTCCCTTTTTAACCTGCTGTAACTTAAGCAGATACCTGTCCTGTGCTTTGCTGCTGCATCACCCTTGCTGATGTGTGCTACTGCTGCTGTGTTGTGTAGCTGGTGCTGGTGCTGCTGCTTCTAGCTGCTGCTGTTCTGCTTTGCTGCAAAGCTTTGCTGCTGCTTGTGCTACCAACCTCTACCTTCTTCTCCTGAGCCAGTGCTGCTATTCCAGTTGGGTGAGCTGAACCAATTTGCTGGGGGCTGCAGTGAAGCTGAGTTAGAGACAAGCCCAACTGGGTTGATGCAAAGAAAGGTTAAGGATGATCCAAGCCCAACTGGGCTAGTGCAACAAAGGGAATAAAAGCCCAACTGGGCTTCCCTCCAAAACCAAGTAAGCCTAACCCATGAGTTAACCCAACTGGGCCTCATTAAAATTCAATTTGGGCTTGTAATAATTTATTCAATTCATTTGGGCTTGTAATAATTTTTATTTTTTTTCTTTTCTTTTTCTTTTATGGGCTTGTAATATTTTTTTATTGTTGTTATTTTTTCTTTCTTTTGTGGATGTGTGACAATTTATATTAAGCCTCAAATTCGTGTGCCAAAATTAACCCAAATTAGGCTTAGTTCAAACCCAACTCAACCAAAGTTCCCAAACCCAATTTTAACCAAAACCCATCTTAAAACCAAAATACCCATTTTTGAAAACCAAAAAATTCCACTCCTTAAAACCAAATTCCACTTAACCCTTTCAAAACCAAATCTTCATAAATCCTTATGGGCCCTGTTTTCTCCATTATCTGTGGGCTTGTTATTTCATGAGTGGGATATGATTGTAACCTTTAGAGACCAATCAAATAGACTAGTTAGAGTAAATCAAATAGACCCAATTGACATACCCGCAACTTCTGAGGAAAACACACCGGACCAATCTGAAACAATGGGAGAACACCGTATCCTCAAGGATTATATGTACCCAACTAGAGCAAGTCAACCCTCTTGCATTGTCCTACCCGAGGCTAATGGCCATTATGAGCTGAAATCGAGCACAATACAAATGCTCCCTGTTTTTAGAGGTGTTGAAAATGAAAACCCTTACCACCACGTGAGAGAATTCGAGGAAATTTGTGGAACTCTGCGTTTCACTCAAATGACCGACGAAACCCTAAAGTTAAGGCTCTTTCCTTTCTCCCTGAAAGATAAGGAAAAATCCTGGTTGTATGCTTTACAGCCACAATCCATCATGACATGGGATGACCTCACAAAGGAGTTTTTCAAAAAATTCTTCCCAAACCACAAGACTGCGACAATTCGTCAAAGTCTGAATAGCTTTGTGCAATTAGAGGGTGAGACCTTAGCTAGATACCTGGAGAGATTCAATGAATTATTTCTCCAATGTCCCCATCATGGTTTTGAAAAATGGAGACTTGTGCAAATTTTGTATGAGGGTCTAGATGTGTCCACCCGAACAACGGTTGAGTCGATGTGCAATGGTCTTTTCGTAGACAAAACTGCTGATGCGTCTTGGGACTTCTTAATTGAGGTAGCTGAGAAGACGCAACAGTGGGAATCCATTCGTGAACCCAGAAAGACTACACATGTAGCTAAGGTTCTTAGGATTGAGTCAGATTTTGAGGGAAATGCAACGATGGCATCGTTAGTTAGGAGAATAGAAGAGTTAGAACTACATGCAAAACCTTCCACCACTACTCTCCGGGAACATGTCGAAATGTCTGTATGTGCTGCTTGCCATGATCCCAACCATCAACTCAATAGTTTCCCAGATTTACTTGCAGTCCAGGAAGCTAGACTTGAGCAAGCCCATGCTATGTTTCAAAAACCAGAGCATAACCCTTATTCACAGACCTACAATCCAGGATGGAGGAACCACCCCAACTTTTCATGGTCCAAAGGCCCCACTCAAGGAGGACCATCTCAACCCACCCAAAGCTATCAAAACAATCAGGGATATCAATACCCTAGGAACCCTCAACAACAATCATATCCTCAACACAATACCGACAAGAGAATATCCAACATAGAGGAGATTGTCCAGAGTTTGGTGCAAGGTCAGAAAAATCTAGATCAAAAGATGGGTCAAATGTGTGATTCAATAAGTGAGAGAGAAAAGGGTAAACTTCCTAGACAACCCCAACAAAATCCAAAGAGGATATTTCAAGCAGGCACATCATCTTGCGAAGAAACCTCACCCGATCAAGTCCATTCCATCACCACTCTCCGAAGTGGTAAGATTTTTGAGAACAACGTAGGCATACCACAAACAAGTGAATCCGAGCCAAACTTAGCACTGCCTACACCACCTAAGGAAACCTCGAGTTTAGATAAAGAGTCCGAGCACATTAGTGAAGCTGACAATCCCACTGCTAGGAATGTCCCTCTACCTCCTAATGCTCCTGTTGCTCCATATCCTCAGAGGTTAGTTCGCCAACAGATAAGCACCCACTACAAAGATATGTTAGAAATGTTCAAAAGAGTCAACATCAACATTCCTTTTCTTGAGGCAATTAAGAAAATCCCTGCATATGCCAAATTCCTCAAAGACTTGTGTACTCAAAAACGCAAGATTAATGTACACAAACGTGCTTTCTTAGCTGAACAAGTGAGTTCCATCATTCTGAACAAAACCCCACCTAAGTTTAGGGACCCAGGTTGTCCAAAAATTTCTTGCACTATAGGAAACCACATGGTTGATAAAGCTTTATTAGATCTAGGTGCAAGTGTGAACCTCCTGCCATATTCTGTTTATGCGCAGTTAGGTCTTGGAGAGTTGAAGCCAACACCCATAACTCTCCAATTAGCGGACCGATCCGTCAAAATCCCTCGAGGTGTGATTGAGGATGTTTTGATTAAGGTTGATAAGTTCTACTTTCCTGTAGACTTTATTGTCTTAGATACTCAACCTGTATAAAACTCGGATAGCCACATTCCTGTCATTTTAGGGCGTCCTTTCCTAGCGACGTCTAATGCGATCATCAATTGCCGTAATGGAGTGTTGAAGCTATCTTTTGGAAACATGACTGTAGAGCTGAATGTGTTTAATGTTAGTCAACAACATGTGAATCTTGATGATGAGGATGTACATGAGGTCAATATGATTGAGAGTTTGATAGAAGACTCATTGACTAGCATGATGTCAGTTGAACCCTTGCAAGCATGTCTGGAAGAAGTTGACTTGGAGTTGTATGATGATGAATACCTTGGTGAAGTCCAATCTTTGCTCGAATATGTACCTCATATGGACATCACTGAATGGCAGACTAAAGTGGAACAACTCCCACTTTCTGAGAAGTCTGTCATATCTTCGGATGAGTCTCCTAAGGCCAAGAAGGAATTGAAACCTTTACCTGATACTTTCAAGTATGCTTTTCTAGGTCCTTCTGATACTTTACCTGTTATCATTTCTTCCCAATTAAACATAGAACAGGAAAACAAGCTTTTAGAAGTACTGGAGGAGCAGAAAGAGGCCTTAGGATGGACCATCTCAGATCTCAAAGGAATTAGTCCAACCATTTGCATGCACCACATTAACCTTGACGAGAATGCCAAACCATCGAGGGAAATGCAAAGGAGACTTAATCCTAACATGAGAGAAGTTGTTAAGAGTGAGATCTTGAAGCTGCTTGATGCGGGTATCATATATCCGATTTCAGATAGTAGATGGGTTAGTCCCATTCAAGTTGTGCCTAAGAAGTCAGGTATTACTGTAGTTCGGAACGAAAAGAATGAGTTAGTCCCTTCACGTACAACCACAGGATGGCGAGTATGTATCGACTACAGGAAGTTGAACACGGTAACAAGAAAAGATCACTTCCCCCTTCCCTTCATAGACCAAATGCTAGAACGTGTGTCTGGACACAGTCACTACTGTTTTCTAGATGGCTTTTCCGGTTATAACCAAATCCACATTGCACCGGAAGATCAGGAAAAAACTACATTCACGTGTCCATTTGGGACATTTGCTTTTAGACGTATGCCCTTCGGGCTGTGTAATGCACCTGCTACTTTTCAGCGTTGCATGATGAGCATTTTTTCAGACATGATAGATAGTTTTCTCGAGATCTTTATGGATGATTTCTCTGTATTTGGTTCTTCTTTTGACGTATGTTTGGACCATCTAGTCCTTGTGCTATCAAGATGTAAGCAAAAGAATCTGATTTTAAACTGGGAAAAATGCCACTTCATGGTGAACTCCGGCATAGTTCTAGGACACATCGTATCGGAAAAAGGAATTGAAGTAGATAGAGCTAAAGTCGACCTCATTCAACATTTACCCCAACCACACTCTGTGAAGGGGATTCGATCATTTTTAGGTCACGCCGGATTCTACCGGCGATTCATCAAAAACTTTAGCCAAATCTCTCGCCCTTTGTGTAACCTACTTGCCAAAGATGTTGTCTTTAACTTTGATGCTGCGTGTGTGAAGGCGTGGGAAGAACTCAAGACTCTCCTTACCTCAGCTCCTATTGTCCAACCACCCAACTGGGAGCTACCGTTCGAGCTCATGTGTGATGCCTCCGATTATGCTGTTGGTGCTGTTTTAGGACAACGTGTTGATAGACTACCATGTGTGATATACTATGCTAGCAAAACCCTTAATGATGCCCAACTCAATTATTCAACTACCGAGAAGGAATTGCTTGCTGTCGTTTTCGCATTAGACAAGTTTAGATCTTATCTCATAGGATCTAAGATCATCATATACACTGACCATGTGGCTTTGAAGTACCTTCTTTCCAAGAAGGATGCTAAAGCTCGCCTTATTCGATGGATACTCTTATTACAGGAATTCGATCTCGAAATCCGTGATAAGAAAGGTTGTGAGAACATGGTTGCTGATCATTTATCTAGATTAACCATTGAGTCTATTAATGAGTCTATACTAATCAGAGAATCATTTCCTGATGAGCAATTGATGTCTGTGTCAGACCTTCCTTGGTTTGCCGACATTGTTAACTACCTTTCTGCAGGTAGAATGCCTTCACATTGGTCTAGACAAGACCGTTCTAAGTTCTTGGCTGAAGTTAAACATTTCCTTTGGGACGACCCATATTTGTTTAAGTACTGCCAGGACCAAATCATTCGGAGATGTGTCCCCAACAATGAACAGAGAGAAGTGATATCTTTCTGTCATAACCAAGCATGTGGAGGCCATTTCAGTGCCAAGAAAACCGCTGCAAAGATTCTGCAGTGTGGGTTCTATTGGCCATCATTGTTCAAAGACTGCCATGATCACTGTGTGGCTTGTGAACACTGTCAAAAGCTAGGAAGTATTTCGAGGAGAAACATGATGCCATTGAACCCTATTTTGATAGTGGAACTTTTTGATGTTTGGGGGATCGACTTCATGGGTTCATTCCCTATTTCTGACGGTAGGTTGTACATCCTAGTCGCAGTTGATTACGTTTCTAAGTGGGTAGAAGCCATCGCAACCAGAACAAACGACCACAAGGTGGTACTTTCATTTATAAAGGAAAACATATTTGCACGTTTTGGTACCCCTAGAGCTATCATCAGTGACGGCGGTTCACATTTCGATAACAAGTACTTTGAGTGTTTAGTACGCAAGTATGGCATAACTCACAAGGTTGCAACTCCGTACCACCCTCAGACGAGTGGACAAGTAGAAGTGTCTAATAGGGAAATCAAGCACATTCTAGAGAAGACGGTTAACCCGTCCCGAAAAGATTGGTCATTACGACTGAATGATGCTTTGTGGGCCTATAGAACAGCTTATAAGACACCGATTGGCATGTCCCCCTATCGTCTAGTGTATGGAAAGCCGTGCCATCTTCCTGTGGAATTAGAACATCGTGCTTACTGGGCAATCAAGAAACTTAACTTCTCTCTGGACGAGGCTGGTATTCAAAGTAAACTCCAACTCAACGAGTTGGAAGAATTGAGAAAAGAGGCTTATGACAGTGCCATGTTGTACAAGCAGAAGATGAAGATGTTTCATGACAAGCGGATTCTCCGCAAGTCATTCATGCCTGGTCAGAAAGTTTTGTTGTATAACTCCCGGTTGCATCTTTTTCCGGGCAAACTTCGTTCCAGATGGACGGGCCCATTCCTAGTACGCACAGTGTTCCCTCATGGAGCTGTGGAACTGGAAGATGTCGCCAACAGAAACATTTTCAAAGTCAACGGGCAGAGATTAAAGCCATTCCTTGAACCAATCCCACCCGACATTGAAACAACCAACCTGGAGGACCCAGTCTATGTGGACTAAGCTGATCCACCCTTGTACATAAATCAGGTTAAACATTCCATGCTCTTTCTTTTCTTGTGATTTTTGTTTCTTCCTGAACAGTTTTTCTTTCCTTACTAAAACATTGAGGACACTGTTTATTTTAGGTTTGGGGGTAGATTTAGGAACCATGATAACATGCTATAATAGGAAAACAAACCTCTTTCTTTTTGACATAATCCCGTCTAAACCAAATTTATCCCAAGAAACCAAACCCATTAAAACCAAAGAGTTATATATATAAAAAAAAAAATTAAAAAAAAAAATTAAAAATTAAAAATTGAAAAAAAACATAAAAATGGAGCTCATTTACCTTGAAATGTTGACTCTTGTGCAAATATGTAATTATTAGGAGTCTTAGTCTAGATATTTAGGCACCCTGATTCTAGCACAATTCACATAGTGATAAGAAATTTGCACGCGCACGATCTACCAATACATGTATAGCCTCGATCTTCAAGGTGTTTGATAGGAAGTCACGATTGCCAATCACTTTAGAATACTGAACGAAACTTGACTAGCTTGTTCTTTGGTTGGTTGGGATAGAAGGTGGAGGTTACATTAAGAAAGACAACCATCGAATTTAACTGGGTGCATCAAAAAGGGCTACCTCTTGCAAAGTGTCATGTAATTTTTTGTTTCCTTTTGTATATGTATCAAAAGTGTTTCCTTTCATGAAAAAAAAATCAAAAAAAATGAAAAAATCAATCAAGTATTTATCAATTACATTCTCTCTTGTTCCAAAAATAAAAGAGAGTAGTCAATGTAAATAAGAGTCATGTAAAGAGTCATTTTGTTGTTTCATTGTAATAAGCAAGGAAGGGTGTATGCCATTGATGTACAACGCGAGTAATTGTGAAATACCTCCTACTCAATCACAATTCTCGTAAAGTCCGGACAGCTAGCTAGATTTCGACCTTGGTTCTTAGCCTGAGAAACTATCTCTTGGTGATTAGTAGTCATAGCATCCGATCTTTCTTTACACATGTGTAGATACACTTTACACTCTTATCACATGTCTTTATTTGTTATCAGTGCTAGGATTGTGCCTTCGATAGCTAGATTGACATCTCCATTTTGCTGTGAGCTTCTACTGACTTGCACATGTCACATTTCATGGAATCTGAGCTTATATTTTGACCTAGAACTTTGTAGGTACGTTCTAAGCAAACCTTCACGAGACTTCACTCGTCCACTATGGACACTTAGTGGTTTAAAAGGCTTAGTGCATACGCTAAATGCATTCGAGAGACCAGCGACAGTGGTATAGGTAGGATTTCCTTAGTTTTGTTTTACTTGAGGACAAGTAAAATTCAGGTTTGGGGGTATTTGATGAGTGCTAAAAAGTGCATATTTCTATATATTTTTCTTGGCATTTAACTCATCTTTTGTGCATTAATTCTACATTTTATCCCATATTCTGTGTTTTCGTTGTTTTCAAGAATAAATACTTTTCTTAATTAATTTTGCATTTTTAGGTACTAAATAAAGACTGGTTAACTCACGGAGCGAAAAGAGCAAAGAAACGGCAAAGACTCTCGCTAGGAGGAAGCGAAGAATGATGTTTGCAAGAGCCGGATCAACGAGAACTGGGCTTGAAGAGGAAGAATTGTTCTTAAAGAAGATATGGGCTTGGCATACCCAAGACCCAAAACCCTCACCCAAATCCATTTCCATTATCCATACCCATTTCCATGAGAGCCGTCAGATTGGATCCACCTTGTCATCCAACGGTCGCCTCATCATTGTGCATCAAAATCCAAAGCTCCTGTCAAACACCATAGTACCTAACTCCATCTGAAGCTGTCAGTTTTGTTGTATCTCATAATCCAACGGTCGCTACATACCTCTCCATCGTAGCCGTTCGATTCAATCTATATGGGATCATCCAACGCTCTTTACTTGCTGTTCATCAAAGTTCGCTACACCCGCCTCACACCCTAGCATCCAAAACCATCGACTTCACCCAAACAAGTTCTTCTTCCCCAAATCTTTTTTCCACAAAAACTTTCTTCTTCCCCCGACAGTTGCAGTCGAGCTCTGCTCCTGCCTCTCTTCCATGTCCACTGCCACCCTCTGCCTCACTACCATCTCCATACCCCGACACCACCTCAAACCCATCTCCCTAGCCTAGTTATTTTCCCCATCTCACAACCACTGAAACCCTAGGTTTTGGGGTGAGTAAAATAACTCGAACTAGGGAACAATTAGAGCAGCAGAGGCGTCAATTGAAGGCATAAAAGGACCAGAAGAGGCAGAGAAGAAATGGGTCGGCCGTTTTGAGTGATTTGTCACATCAAATTAGGTAAATATCTAACCCTAATTTTGAGAATTTGGGGGAAAACATTGTAAACCCTAATTTTGATTTCTGGGTATAAATAGAAGGTATGGGTGTGTGTTGTAACCATCTCTGGACTAGCCAGTGAACATTGTAGTAGTTTTATTTCCAAATTCAAATTCAGTTATTTGAGTTCAGTAAAAATTTGATGTTATGTGTCAATTATCTTTTAAGATGTATGATATTAGTAACATGTTAGTTATGAGCTAAGTTACATTAGCTAAGGTTTAGATGAAACCTTAGTACACAGTTAGGTGGTGGAATGTTAGGTTATAACTCATGTAAGTTGAACTGATTGAGGAATGAAGGAAATTAGTGTCCAACTTTGCTTGTGATTGATTGTGCTGTTAAAAGACAGTCAATGCTAGGAGTAAAACAGTTGAACTAGCTTATTATTCTTCCATTCCATTTATGTATGCCCTGGAACATAGGCAGGCTTGAACCTTCACCTAGCTCCATTAGGGATAGGGATTTAACCTAGAACTACACTATCTGGCTAGGTCACTAGGTGGATTCAGAACCTTAGTTTAGTCCACAAACTCACTTCACTGTCACTTGAAATTCTCTGTTTTGCTTAAATTGTGCAACTTGAATCTTGTTGTGCACTAGTGATAGTGCACTGTCCTCCTCTGCCTTGCACTGTTGTGCTTGAAATCACCCTGCAATTTGCTTACTTCCTGTTTTAGTTTGAACTTTTAGTTTCATGATAGGTTGCATTTAGTTACAATTTATCTCCCTTGCTCTTGGCCACTTGCCTTGGTTCGTAGCTTAGCTACCATCACTACACACCACATCCCTGTGGACTTCCCCTTACTCATCCCTTTACTATAACTTGGCCCTATATACTTGTAGGTTTTGTGTGCGCTTTCGTTTTCACACCACAAACCTTGTTAAGCCGGGGCGCAATAGATTGCGTCCCCCAGAATGTTGTCTGAATCTAGCAAGAACCCGACCATGATTATAAATACATTTACTGATTTTTCTAGCTTCTGAAATCACGTCCAACAGAAGAATCAACTTTTTCCCGGCATGTTTTACTTCTCCCAAAATTCGCCATGCTAGGTTGAGAATCCCTATTAGTATTATATTGTCCTCTCATATCTACAGACATCCTAGGTGCTTGGTGTGGTGTACGCATTGAAGAACTAGGTATGTCCATAGGGGCCTGTGGACGCTGTGATGTACCTTCTCCGGCATTAGTATTCTTACTTTTTCGTCCAAAAAGGTTCTTCAACTTCGATAACCCGCCCATTTTTTTTTGTGTTACCGGCGCTTGTTCTTCTTCATCTATATCATGCACAGGGTTCCACGGTTCATTTTCATACATATCTTGAATTTCTGTATCTTCATATTCAGTTTCTGGTACTCGTTGCCGTTTTGCTTTGTCTCTGTCTTGCACCCATACTTTTGCTAAATTTTTAATCTCAGGTGGCACATGCATGCAGGGAGTAATTGTACCTCTTTGTTGTGCCAAATGCATTTTGAAACGCGAAATTCCCGCAGACACTTCTTTTTCACAAAAATTACACTTCAACTTTTTACCATCACTCATTACAGTACAATATGCATGAAAAACATCTCGTTTTGGAGATGTTGATCCTTCCATTATATTCTGTAAGTAGGAAATTTCACATAGCAATAAGTGACATATATAAATACAAGTTAAGTGGACATATTCCATCAATATAAAAATGGTTAGAGTAGCATTATAATTAGAAATCACAAGTTGCATTAGTCATTTACTCAACTTGAATATTAAAAGTTGAAATTAAGGATCGTGTAGCCTCTCATTTTTTCATGATTGAGAACAGGAATACAAACATACCATACATCAATTCATCATGCCATTTTTTTTATAAAGAAACAATGATTTTTTACGTGCCAACTGATTCAAATTGATGGACTATTTAATTATGAATATTAACATTTATTAAAACATTTCTTAAATAAATGATAATAAAATGAACAAAAAATCTATATTTCTTAAAACATTTCTTAGATAAAAATGAAACATTTATTAAGTAAATACGTTAATAGAATGAAACATTTCTTAAATATTTCTCAAACATCATGAAAGAAAAAAACATCGATATTTCTCAAACATCTATATTCACTACTCTAACATCATGAAAGAAAAAAACGATAATAAATAAATTAATAACGTATTAATAAATTATATCTCTAATTGAATGAAAAATCTACAAAAAATAATTAATATTACCTCTTAAACTTGTATTTGAGAAATTCAAAATGTAAAGCATTCCTTTGAGCAAGAAGCAGAGAACCAGAGGTATTGATTTCATTTCAATTCTCTTCTTGTCCTTTTAAAGCATTCCTTTGGGCAAGAAGACATAATATCTAGCAAATCGAAATATTCTTGAAACATTTGGAATCTCGTTGCATGCGTATATAAGCACAGGCTAGCTATGTCTTTGATCATGAAACCAACTACTCTTTTTACTTTTTTTTTTGTTTTATTTCTTTAACTTTTGAGTCTGAATTCTAAAGTACAGACCACATGTAGCATATACTGTATACACCTCCAAATGCAAAAGAAAAAGATAAATCGACTCCCTGACTTCCCTCTCTCACTCTCTTTTTCTCTAGCTAGTCTCTGACTCTCTTCCTGTTGCATTCCTTGTTGGTTAGTCTTGTAGCAAGTAGCTAAGAGCCTAGGAGTATTATTTGACAACAAAGTTTTGACTGCTTTTGAATCCGAATATGCATTATTGAAATATTGGGGAATGCATTGAACTATTCGAGTGACAACTTGAACATATCAAGTGGATAGTGATAGTATGCGTGTATAAATATTGTCGGTAGACGATAACTACAATGCATTGTTATAAGTCATAGACTTAGGGTTGTGAATTTTACTAGATATCCGTAAATTTGTATGTTAAAAACCCATAAACAAATAAATAAATTAAACCAAAAAAAATGAAAAAACGTAGTAACAACGTTATTTAGACCCGTTGTAACCGTTTTCACAGTTGTAATTACCGTTACATAGGAAATTCAGATCACAAATTATTTATTTTTCTTATTTAACCGTTATCACACCCCGTTATTTTAAAGAAACGTCAAAAAAACGCGTTTTTGACCCAAAACGTGCCCACACCCGTCAAAACACGTTATAACGGTCACGCCTAGTACCTGTGACCTGGGCCGTGACCCGTTTTTCGAACCTTGGCTTCAAGTGACCCTTGCATCTCCTCTTGTTGTACACTTGACTATTATCACTAAGGATAGTTTGTATCTGAGCTTCTTGATCCATGTCAGTCATACTCCTTCCGTAAGAAATTACCCATGGTGTACACACTGGCAATCATTAGTGCTCCAATTGCAAATGGAGATGCAAATGGAGACTCTCATTTGTGGTCGTTGAGCTCTTTATAATCTAAGCTTAAACCACATACTGCATATTAAACAAAAGTTAAGGGGACTGCCGATCCTCTTTCGTGTTTCTCAGAAATAACTTAATTTGGATATCTCTATTCGTCGTCGCAAGGATATAAATAACAAACCTGTGCTGTTATATGTCTTTATTAAATTCTGACTGAGCAAGGCATTGTTTCAAGTCATTTTCACTTTCCTTTGAAACTTTAAGCAGATTTCTCTCTTAGAGTTCTACTGCCCGTCAGATGCTAGATACACCTGTTAGGTTATGCGTTCCTTTACCTCTTTGCTTCAGCCTAACCAAATCACTGGAGGTACTGTCAAAAACCTCAACTAAGGTGTTCCTGGAGATGGGGTAAAGATGAATATTTTTTCAGATAAGAAACTAAAATCGTTACTAACTGAAATTTTTACACAATTATTGTGAATAAGAGATCCCTAAAACACACCAGATAAGAAACCTTGCCTTCTACACTACTTCGTCTGTTGCAAACTCAACAGTAACATGCCCTTTGAAACATTAATAACTTCACCAAATTCTTTGAAGTATAGCTCACTACAAACTTTTGTGAAAGTCGAGTTTAGTCAATGAAGAGAAGAAGATAGGTTGCCCGCAGATAAGCTGCATAGCAAAAATGGAGAACCAACTTCATTTCAATAGCATTTGAACTACAAATTGCACAAAGAAACCAAAAGGAAAAACAGATACTCACAGCTATCTGTAAAGAAGTTTTTATGGCTGCCATGCTATCAGTGTTTCGACAGATTCAACATTTGGAGCTACCATTGTGACAACGTTCTGCCCAAAGGTTGAAAGAGTTTTACCACTAATTAGGAGGTACAAATTGCAGTAATATCCGAAACCAAAATGTAAACATAATCTCAGTTAGAGTTCTACCAATTTAAAAGCCTTAGCTCCAATCTCTACATTAACATAACAAATCAAAATTTTGAACAAATAAATGGCAAAAAAAGTTGACCTTAAGCATTTAATTATCACTTCATATTGTACCACCCGCAAAAATCTCCCAGCTAAGATGTTACAAAAATTGCAGATGCACTTCAAATTTCAGATGCACTGCCAATCAAGCTTCTGACATAAAATTTAGCTGAAAACAGCAGGAGCAGTCGGTTGAATTATGATTTCCGGGGTAACGTATGTACATGACACTGCCTTCATTTTAATACCCCTCAACGATGGATCAAACATCATTCTTTAAATGAACTTGCTAAATAGTACAGCTACTAACTGAATGAATATAATATATAGCATTTGCGGTATGTGGCTATGTAAAGTGACTATTTGCAACTCAGTCCACCTGGGAGTTCCAAAATTCTAACTTGGGAGGGCTAAAGTAGATACTTAATGATGAATAATTGAAGTGTAGGGATGTACTCCCAGCTAGTGAGCTGGACCCTCAAATTCCCTTTAGTGATGAGTATATTTGTATTTATATGTGACATACAGAGATAATCAGACACGTGTACGGTATAAAGTATTAGACAACCCAACTCGTGATAAATATGACTCAGACTACAAAAAGAATTGACAAATACTTACCTTATAATTGGATGCCCAGAATACAACTCGTCATCAGCAATCACAGTCCTACACAATGTACATGAAGACAGATTCAATGCTCCCAATAAAACAGGTTAATAGCATGCGGAATGGTTCGTGTATAAGTAAAACATTTGGCAATTAATACATTCCGAGAAAGGCTAGTCGCAGAATAAGTAAAACAAAACTAAACAAAAGATCATAAACATCATACAGGTTGTTCTAAATTACAAAAATCTAGTAAGTCACAGAGGTATTAACATAAGTTTAAGCAATCTAATCCATACCAGCAGTGATGGAATTGGATTGATGGAATTAGCACCCTGCAATAACATCTACATGCATACCCTGCAACTCACAGATTGGTAAGAAATCGGACATTTGAGAATTCCTGCTTGTATATGAATGTGCATGTAACATTGAGTAACATAAAGGACTAAAGGCTAAATTTCAGCTGAAAAATATAAGAAATAATTAGAAACAGTAATATGGGGACTTCTTACTGTCTTCCCAGTTGTCTTCACCTTTCAAACTTAAATTGGATGTCTGAAATGGCCAGGACCCAGTTTCATGGCTTTGTATCAAGGGACCAATAAAAGTAAACCTATTAAAGCGAGTCTTAAATCAACTGCAACCTAGTAGCTTTTGTTTTTATGTCGAACATATAAGTGAATTAATTTGCTTCATCATCTTGTAGTCACAGGATATACAATCCATTTTTTAATACACGTCCACATGAGAGTTCTAATATATACTATTTTCATCAAATTGATCCCTAAAAGAAGAAACATAAGATCTAATGCTTGTGGCTCCAAAAGGGCGGTATGGACTATGGAGGTACACCATCTGCCATGGTTTTGCCTGCTCATTATATCCCAAAAGTAGGGACAGCTGATCGCAATCATCATTATTCGGCACAAATACATTCATAGTGGCAAGAAAACGCTCATAGCTAATTGTAAAATTGGCTAGTTAAGCATAAGCATTCGACACAAATTACTTTTCAACGTTTCATTTTCACAATGATTACTATACAAATAAAATAAAATGTTCATCTTGCTAATTTGCCGCAAGAATTGAGGTTGTGGATATTTACTGTAAGAAAATCACCAAGCAAAAACCTGTTGTATGGCTAAGAAATTATTATCGAGCAACAAAACAAAGTGAGTCATTCGATGTGAAGTTATTTCCCGTGTACTCAAGATTACTAACTTTACGAATTTCAATATCAACAACCCTTTGAAAGTGACATCGATTAAATAAAATTCAATTATTGTGCTCTCCACTAATATGCTATAATGTCAAATTCCTTCACTAATCTTGTCAATGGAAATTCTAATGGCTATAACTAACAGCAGTACTCACCTTATTACTCTTCTGGCTTAGATCATCAGGAAAATCCTTTCAAGCTATTTTGACAAACATTTGAAGAGCACAATTAAAAACTCTAATTAATTATCGTGCTAGAGTTTCTCTATTATCTCCCGCTTCCGCTCCCTCTATCTTCATTTGTTCTTAAATCCGAGATCAACATTGAGTCTGCATCAGAATGCTTTGTTGTTGCATTCGAGAATATTTAGCCTGCAGCAGAACTCGAAATCAGCAATAAAAACTCAATAAGATCACAAACACGAATAGCTAGACCTGATGGCTATCTGATATGAATGTTTCGGAAGAAGACAAAAGAAATATTAGTGCATTAATTATAAAATCATGAAAATCAAGGAAAAATTAGGTTAAGTGGTTATGTTAGGTTAGCTTTTAGCTCGCTTTGTATGCATGAAAAGGAATGGACCATGTTATTCTTGTACTATATCCCAAAAACGGGACGAAGGTGACCCAGCTCGCAGTGAACTCTTCCTATCTAGTTCCGGATTCGTGCCCATTTTCATATATAGCGAACAGAGTACTATTCTAGAGATTGAAAACTAAGAGCTTATGAGAATATGCATGATAGGTCAAAATTTAATGTGTAAAGATAGGATGTATTAGTACTATATCCATGAGTTTAAGCAGGATTTGCTACTATACTCATCATCTAGGGAGCTCTACATTACATGGTCACTTGATGAAGTGCAATTCTATATTAAGCAGATAAGTTTCGAGAAGGTTCCTTTACACCAACCTATGGATAGATATTCTACCATGGACGGATATTCTATATTTGCTTCATCTTCTTTTCAGCTGGTTGAAAAATGCCACAACTTATTATGCTTAATATACACTGTGATGGAGAAGATGCAGCTGCATATTCTGCCAGCACTGTTAACTAACTCAAATAAAGGCCACATATCCATGTAGCACAAAACACCAATATTATATCCATCATCGAATGAATTAGTAATGATATGGATTTAGAACTCGCGATGGACCGAATCAAGTCGTTTATGTATTATACCTGGAAAAACACTTTTGATTTACATTGTACTAAAATCATGCGCTGGCTGAACATCAAGAATTCCAGATCGACGAATACCCTTGATGCAGCTGTAGTACAGAGGCTAATTGTACCTGTAATGTCACAATAAATCAGTACACCTAATCACACAAACCGAACTATCGTGCAGAAAGCAAAAAAATCATATTTAACAACACCACTTAAACACAACTACCATCACCACGAACCAATAAAACACGATCAAAATAAAAAAGGAAGAACAAAATTGTTAGATTGAAAAGCATACTAACACACACAGAACGACTAATTCACAGAAAGAATGATAATCTAACCTTTTTGTAATCAAAAATCACACACAGAAGCAAGAAAGAACCGCAAAACAATAAAAAGCACATGAAACAAAATTCTAAGGTTTTGCGGGAGAGAGTAACACTGGGAGGAAGGAATTTGGTATTTACGCTAAAACGAAGAGGAGAAAGTCGAGAAAACTATAGAGATTAGGATAAAAAGCTTCATCTACCGTGTAGTACTGCATAGTAATACACAGATTTGCACCATCTTTTTTCAGTTTCTTTCAAGCAATTTGACCTTCAAAAACCAAGTTAAGAGTAAGGTTGAATAGAGATTTGTGGTGCCTGACTTTCTTTTGTTTGGACTTGGTAACATACCGTTAGTTAGGGCTTAACGCATGGTCAATGAATAACATCAGCAAACCTTGGGAACAATTTTTTAATTTGTACAGAGAAAAGGAGGATGTGATTAAATTATACTGTATAAGTGAATTATCTTTGTGTCACTGCTTCAGCATCATATAAGTGAATTATATCGTATCTACTTTACATTGCTTCTTATATTTAAAGAGTGCGACAGATTCAGGGGTAGTTGAAACAAACCTCATGCAAGGAGTTCCTTAATTCTTCACATCTCTCCCTACTGGGTATTCACATTCACAAGTTTGGGGACTTTCTCAAGTCTATAACTGATGCATCTCTTCCTCCTCTAGTAAGTTCGGTTTTGGACTATCGTGCCAGTTCAATATAACATACACCCTATATGTTTCAAATAGTTTAGTTTGGCAGTTCAAAATAAAAACCGAGAAAAGTAGAAGCAGGAAAATACCTGCTCTGAGTGCTCTCGTTTCATTCACTGAAATCTGTCCAGAAATCGTAAACCTAATACCCTAAATTGCAACAATATTACTAATCTTATGAGAACCCTTATAAGATAAACACCTGATATACATCGAGTGATTCCTAAAATCCGAGGTTCTAAGAGGTTAACCGAAATCATGTTATTTCCAGCTCAAATCACCATCAACATAGAATAAATTCAAATAAGAAAAAAAAAAAACACAACAGGTTACCACTAAATTCAAAGCTAGGGTTTTCATTAAAATTTCATATTAATTTCAAACGAACCTCTTTAGCACGATGAAGACACTCAGGATAATCTTTTCTAAGAAGAGCAGAATCTTCAGGTTCCCTACAATTGGACATACATTCACTGAAATCTGTTCAGAAATCGTAACACCTTCCTAAACCATAACATGCACCTTCTTTTGTTCCCTGTGATTCCCATCCTGATGCATCTCTCCTTCTGGAGATTAATCGATTTAATTTCAACTCCAAATGAATCTTCTCGGTGATGTCAATGGCTGGGTTTATGGAGAAAGAGATCCATAAAAGATGAACAGTTCGTTAAGTTAGTATCTTATTATCTAACAAAATATTTTATTTTTCATCCATACGTCGTCGCTTAAAATTACCCGATAGTTCCTAGCCGTCCAAGTCATAGCTCGATCCGGATGATCCCCTACCGCCGGATCAGGGTCCAATCAAATCTTACCCGTCTAATGACTTTCAAATCTCAAAGTCAAAGACCATCTTTTTTTATTACAGTCATTACAGGATGTTAATGACGATGAATGTATCCAATCGTCTTTTTAATCATTATTGAACTTCAACGTGATATTCTTCATGATGTTTCCCACCTTCTTATTCATATTTATCCATTTTTGTCATTGATTTTAGGTAAACCTAGTTTACTTCCACTTCTTCTTTTTCTTCTTCTTCTCCAAAACCTTAAAACTCGATAACTCAAATGATTTCCTAACACTAACCATATAATTAATAACTACCGAATAACACTAATTAACTACCGATTAATACTAATTAATCAAGGATGGATTAGCCATTACAAAAAATGGGTGGATAAGGGGTCGGTTCATTTTACTTCTTAGCGATCCTATTTTGTTATTAGTCCCCTCAAATGCTTTTTGGATCGACCTTAAAAATGTCAGGTTTAATATAACTTTTGGGCGTTAAACTCAATCCATAAATATATAAAAGAAAAGAAAAAAAATAGGTAAACAGTTGTCTGTAAAAAGATTTCCTTAAAAAAATCTTTTTTAATAACAAATAATTATGCTCCAAAAAAAGGCGGATCTATTGACAGGCTAAAATTTTGCAAGATCAAACAGTTCGCAAATAAATTTCTCAGCAGACCTTTTGGTTAAGAAAGGTGATAATCTGAATGCTAGTGAAAAATAATTCACTCCGAAAGGCCTCATTTGCCGAAGAGAATATAGATGCCGGAAGTGGCCCATTTCAGATTCTGTAGATGGATAGGTTTTATAACAGTTGAAGTCTTTTACATTCAGGTTTTTTTGGTTCTTTCTCTTGGTTATATGAATTAATTCTATCCTTTGGGTCATTTATTAATAAAATTTGTTAAGAATCATTATTTGCACCAATTGAATATGATTAATGGTGGAATACTGAGTCTTATTTTCTCGTAATATTTCATATTCCTTTACTTATTTTATAGTTTAAATCACAATTAGGTCTAAATAAAATCTTAATAAGTTCGAATAACGAGCTTTATTTACCACTTCTACAATCACATCAATTTTTGGCGCCATTGATGCAGAATTGCCTTTAGATTTGTTCTTAGGTTTAGTTTTAGTGTTTATTAGTTTTATTTTTAGGTTTTTATTTTTTTGTTCTATTTTGCATTTTCTTGGGTGTTTGTCTTTTTGTTACATGTTTTGGATCGAAAAGAAAGCTGAGCCAAAGATTTTGGTGATTAATTAAACACTTGGAATCAAAGACAAAGACAAAGAAAAATAATTTTATTTTTTAATTTTATACTTTTTCTTTTATTTATTTTTTACCTTTAGAAAATTGTATTAGGAAATCTTCTATTATTTTTGCAATTTTTTTCTTCAGTTTTTGATCATTCTTTTGGACTTTTGCAATTTGGACATTATTATTTTTAAACCCTAAGGAAGGGTAAAATTTAAATATAAACTTTAACAGTGAAGGACGACAGTTACGATACCGTCTCGGCCCCTCGAGTTCGCACACCCACGAATCCCCCATCATTGGTTTTTCTGGACGCCTTCGTAATCGGTTTTGAATTTATATTAAAGGACAAGGATTGGCCATATAAGATAAGGATTCATATTTCATCACTATTTCCTTCTTGCGCCTTAGAAAACGTTACCAAACGCGAACCTAAGTCTAAATCTGGACTACAAAGAACCTATCATGCTTAACACAAAGTCGTTCAAAAGGATTTTACTTATTGGTTACTATGATAGCTTAACTCAAAGTTCTGAAAAATTACTGTAAGTCGATCAGAGCCGCATTTAATCCGGGGAAGGCTGTCAAAGAGGCTGGGTTATTCAAGCTTCGCTGAGATTATCATGCTTCTCTTCGACTTACTAAAACTAGGATCGTTCTAGAGAGGTTTGCTAAAATTATAACTAGTTGCCTTTATAAAAGAATATAAGCAATCTATAAACAGTCTAAGTGGATCCATCATCCATTTTGTTTGCTATATCAAATAAGATTGATTTGGTTGAGTCGGCCTTGTTTATGCTTGTTTAGGATTTCCTTCAAGTTAGGATGTCGAACTGGTATTATAATAGCCGATACAATGAATATCCGACTGAGTTTCAAACTGGACATTATTCTTACTATGAACATAGTGTGGATAGTGGTTAGGACCAATATCAACCTTTTGAAGGTTATGTCTCATATTATAGTGAGACCAATTACTATTTGCACGTGCATCTGTCATACGAGCAAGAAAATAAGGAATATTATAGTATTATCCCGTCTTCGGAGGATTAAATCAAACAGTTACAACCTAGTATTTCTTATGATCATCATATTTCTCTAGAAGAAACCACGAAGTAGTTGAATTAAGAACTCTCCCCCATAAAATGTCATTCCCGAAAGAACAACAAGAGTGACCTTACTTTTACAAGAAAATAAGGATTTCATTGGACATTAACAAATCACATGAAACATGAATTTGTATCCAGAAAACTCGAATAAATTAACCACAAGAAGACCTTAATGATTTATTTAATCGGAAATGCTCAACATAAGAAAACTTACAGAGCCGTACAATACTTTCACATAGAAGTGGATCAGAGAAAGATCAATACTGCAAAATATTCAAAAGTTCATTCCATCTTTTATCAATATTTGCATAAAGACATAATATACTTAACTTTTGACATATATGAGATAATCATAGTTCACGGACGTAAACACACATATCCCATAATATCTGTGGCATATATAAAACCATAAAGAATAATACTGCAAATTCATCTTCCAAATAACTCAGAATTTAAATAAATAAATCTAAAACATTGCAAGATGAAAATCGTGGAAATAGCTATGTGTAGTCACAATATTTGCTATTCCAAAGCCTAGTTATCTTTCTTAAAATACAAGAATAAATTCTCATAAGAAGTTTCCTAGACTTTAATCCTTGAAAAAATCTTTATCGTCCCTGAACTCCTTGTCGTCTACAGACATTGGAACATAAGGTTCATGAAGAAATGAGTCAATTTCAATAAACCTTCTTTACTGATGACGAACCAGGTCCTTCTGAATTTCAAGAGTTCTTAAAACAATAGCCTTTATTTGCTGCATCTACATCCTTGTTTCTTTCAACTCTTCAAGAACACCAGAAAACTTTTGAAAATTTGAGGGGTTAGCCTTTGGTTTCTTCATATTCTTCCTTTTCTCTTTAAAGTTGTAGAGGAATGAGATTTACCATTTTCCTTCATGATTGATGGCTTAACAATCGTATTAACATCATTTCCATCAGAAGACATGATGCTTGTAGTCTCCATTTAACTATGGGATTGTGAGAGAAATACACACAACTAGTTCCACAAGCTATCTTTTGATAAAAAGAGTTTTTCATGGAAGGAGAATGGAATGTAGGGTTACAGAACCTATATACAAATTAGGATTCACGTACGCACAACTCTCAACCCTAAAAAAAGGTATAATTGTAAATTTTAACCCTTTTTTAATGATCAAACAGGGAAAGCCTTTTCAATACCAATTTAAGATATGAAAAGATCAACAAAATTTCGGGAAAAAAAATGACAAAAAAAAAAACTTTTCCTAAAGCCCGATTTGTGCTCAACTCTTGTCTCTTTGAAATTAGGCACATGAGACAAGATGCACATTCAACACAATTAAGTTGTGTTGGAGTGAACAATAATATGTCACTTCACACTTCTTATACGGAAATCTTAATACCCTTTTCACAGAATATTCAGACCTTGTTCTTTCCTATATAGGTCTAACTTTTTATTTAGAAATTAACTTCTTTGGAGAAGAGTTGAGTATACATACCTCAGGTGAATTCAACTTCTGAACAAGTTTGAGCTTGTTTGCTAATCGATTTGCTCTCCGTTGAAGTTTATTGACATATCTTATTTTATGTTTGTACTTGAAACACTTAGAGAGTTCATGACCCTTAAAAGTACAATAAAAACATGTCAAAGTGGAGGACGGTTCAGACACCATAGATGAGCATGTTGCTAAACAAACTGAAGTACCTGAAACATGTGAGATAGAATTTCAGTAGACAGGGAAAATCCATTTGAATCTCCAAAGTGGTTGAAGAAGTCTCTCTAGGAAGAATGTCAATATTGATGTACGTATTGCTACAATTATCAAAATTAATATTTTCGCCAAGGAGCGCTACACTTGATTTTTCATCTTCATTTGAACCATAGTGATCAGACATTTTATCAAGAGTTGTAGCAAGACCTTTGTTCCCAATGTATTTTCTACGATATGGACACTCATAAGAAAAATGACAAAAACCTTTACTCTTGAAGTATTATGGCATATCCTCATCATCAGTATCGACGGTGTCCTTGCTTTTAGGAGGGGCATGACCATGAGGTTTGACTGATGACCTGGGTTTATCTCTGATGAACCGTTTACTTCTCTTCAAAAGAAGATCTCTAAACTGTCTTGTGATCAGTAAGACTGAGTTGTTAAGATCTTCATCTGATGAATCAATATCAATAGGATCAACTACATAGTTTCCAACACTTTTACTTTATGTCAAGTAATTTAGTGTTCTTTTGTGCTTTGAAAGAAATATCCTTTCCATATTTGGATGTATGCTCATGATCAAAGATATTTAACTTCCCAACAAGAGTATTTCTGGAAAGCGTATCAAGGTTATTTCCTTCAACGATGGATGTTTCATAGAATCGTATCTAGCTGGTAACGATCTGAGAATTTTTATCACAATGTCCTTTTCAGGAATAGTCTTACCCAATGCAAAGGATGCATTAATAATTTCAGATACTTTGAGATTAAACTTATCAAATGAATTTTCATCAGCCATACGAAGGATTTTTCCAATCAGAATTTAGTTTTGAAGCCTATCTTCTTTTTCAGAGGTATTCCCTTCAAATACGGTTTCTAAGATATCCCAAGCATCTTTAGACTGAGTGCACGTAGTCACATGGTGCTGAATATATGGGGTAATGGCATGTATGATAACATTTAAGCGGTCAGAATTTTGCTTGGAGAACATAATACTCAATACGATAGAACAAGTAAGATTAGAACACGCAACTACAGAGAAAATAGTTGGGTCTGGCTTCAGAATCCCAATGAAGTCTTTAAGTCGTTAACCTATAATGGTTTTTTGGAAAACCTAGGTTAAAGGAGAATCGAATCTAGTAGAAACTAGTATCACACAGGAGGTGTGGGGATTAGGTTTCCCAGTTTCTAGAGTTCTCCGTTATATAGTCTTCAAATCAGGGTTTGATAGATTTGGAACAAAGCAAGCAATATTCACCGCTAGATGAAATCCTGATCGAAGATTCAAGCTAAGTTTTCTTAAAACCAAAGCAATATATCTCCATTCTTAGATGGTCTTAGCTTGTTACACACAAATGAAATATACCTTCATTTATATATGGGTAGCCGTAACTGAACTTGTATATTGAGTTGGCTCAATAACAGCGATAGCCATATGAACACTTTTTTATTAACCACATTCATCTAACACTTCTAGATCAAATATGATGATCAATCAAACATGAATGATAATCAAGTGAATCCAATTGTGTTACTCATAGAGTTGTTCAATTGTTTATATTCTCGTAGAAGTATACAAGACACAATTGAAACAAAATCGGATATGATTCAAGAGAATCAATTGATGAACATTTAGCCACGGTTTGCAAAGATTGCATTCCTTAATATATAAATGTATTTGTTCATGAGTATGAAATTAAATTTAACCTATTTTAGAACTTAAACTAACTCAGTTTGCAAGCGGGTGTGCAAACTTGAGTTCCAGACTTTGGTCATGTCCGATAGTTCGCAACGGGTATGCATACTTGGTTCCCGGACCTGAATCATATTACAACAGTTTGCATACGGGTATGTATACTGTGTTATATCCAGGCAATGGTTTAATTGTTCCAAACTCCCATTTCAATCATTGAAACATCCTTAGAAGACGACAATAGCTGTCTTACACAAACTATTAGCTTATAAGTAATTTTCAGATGGCGAAGAAGAAATTTTTTGTTTTTATGAGATAAGAAAATTTATTTTTTGAAAATTTTGCTTTAAAAGGAATATTTTTGGTTTATTTGGTGAGAAAGAGTGATGTTTGAACAAATTTTTTCAGGGAGTTTAAAAAAGAAAAGAAAAACATCAGTTTTTTTGAGTGTACAAAAATAAATTTTTTTTTGTGACATTTGGAAAACAAGGGTGTTTATTCAAAAATGATTTTGAGGTTAGAAAACGTGAGTTTCTAGATGCAATCAAGAAAAGTTGGAAAACAAGGGTTTCTAAGTATGAGAAAAAAAAAAGTGTGATGAAGAAACAAATCCTACTAATTAGGTCTTTGGAAAACAAGGGTTTCCATTGGGAAAAAAAAAAGAAGGTTTTTGAGAAGTTTTATTGATAAAAATATTGATTACTGTTGAGAAAAAAAATATTTAAGAAGTAATTTTTATGAAGATCTTTTTCTTTTCAAAATATGCAAAGGGATTCTGAAATAGGTTATTTAAATTATGTGGATGTTGGGCTGGCAATGATGATGATGATTGTGATGAAGATGCAAATGTGGTTTGCATAATATATTAGGATAGTTGAGATGATGTGAGATGTTGATCAACTAGCAATGATGATGATGATGATCGTGACAAGATGATGTCATGATGATGGCGACAAAAAAATAATCAAAGATGATGGTGACAAATAAGTAAAGGTGTTATTGATTTTGAAGATGATAGTTATAAAGACATTTTGAGGGATAATATTGGAGATAATTCAAAAGGTGTATTTGTGTTAGATTTTTTATTTGATTTAGTAAAAGCAAAAATGTGTTAATGTAGTCCTGGTAATTAAGAACTGGTAACGTGTTTTATAGAAGTGGAATTAATGCCTAATATTTAGGAGTTTAATGTTAGTGGGTCAAGTTATGGTTAGTGTTTTGGTCATATGTAATGCCTATTTAAAGGCTAATTTTTTAATGAAAAAATATATAGAAAGTTTTAGCAATGCAGGTGTATCAGAGTTTTGGGTTTCTTTCTCTTCGGTTCTTTTTTTTTCTTTGTTGATTTTGAAGATGATGATTATGAAGACATTTTGAATTAAGGGAGAATGTTGGAGATAATTCAAAATGTGTATTTGTGTTAGATTTGTTATTTGATTTAGTAAAAGCAAAAAGGTGTTAATGTAGTCCTGATAATTAAGAACTGGTAAATGTGTTTTATAGAAGTGGAATTAATGCCTAATATTTAGGAGTTTGATGTTAGGGGGTCAAGTTATGGTTAGTGTTTTGGTCATATGTAATGCCTATTTAAAGGCTAATATTTTAATAAAAAAATATATAAAAAATTTTAGCAACGTAGGTGTATCAGAGTTTTGGGATTCTTTCTTCTCCATATATTTTGTTTTTAAAAATCTACACCAGTAGGATCGGGATAATCCATCGGTAAAGGCAGAAATGCTGCATTGATGGTTGTTCTTAACCATGCGTAAGATCTTTTTACCATTGATTTTTTCTTTTGTTTTTTTGGACACTATTGATTGTCAACCATTAAATTTGAAGTTAGTTAATTTGTTGGTTTTGATTTAATATTGTTTCTCTTTGTCTAGGATCGAATACTTAAGTGTAAATGAGGCAGTGTTGAGAGTTCAACGCGCCATTTTTTATGCTTATTTATCAGATGATACTACGGAGTCGATGTTGACGGTAATGTTGATTGTATTTGTTGAAATTTTAGTTAGATCTATTTAAACATCTATCAGCTCACGTAATCACCATTATATTTTTGGTCATATATCCGAACTCCAAACCTAACCTTGAAGTTTATCGTACGATGGATGAACTAAGGATACATTTGGATCTGAAACAACCGGCATAGAGGCATTTTTGAAGAGAGAGAATGAACACTCGGAGAAAAAACTCAGAGATTCCGTAAGTTACTATTTTAGATCTCTTAATTTACCATGTTGGAAACTAGAAAGTCTTATTAATTAAATACAAATTCACAGTTCAACCTTTTTTTCCCTGAGAAAATGGGTCATTTACCCAAGTATCTATAAAACATGGTTTTATTGGACAAATAAACATTAAGTATGGATGAAATGAACATCAATAATTGAATACAATTGTGTCCCTCATGTTTAAGTTATATTTGTTTTTATCATTTCTCTCTCCGATTTAAAAATAAATCACTAAAAAAATCCATAACTTCCAAAATATATATTCGATTTTAATAAAATGTATATTTTTGAAAAAAGTTTTTGATGGTCTACAAAATAAGACCCGTTGTTGATAGTATATTCGGATTTTTTTTCTTTTTCCGAAAAGAAATACTATGATGAAACTGGTTGCGTCCTGGCTTAAATTAAGAAAAATATATTGTTCAAAAAATAGCTAGGATGAAACTGGTTGCATCCAGGCTTAAAATAAGATAGGAAAAATTATTCAAAAAATAACTGTTGAATAAGATATATTAACATGATACAAGATGCCCAGATACTTGTGCTTCCTTACATCAAAATATTGGGCATTGTAAGGATGTATTTTCCAACATTGTTAAGTGTTGGTGTAAGAGGAATTTTCCTCACCAAGTACCATTGGAGCAACATCTTCCTTCTTATCTTTAGGGAAATGATCTTGTGTCCTTGTATGGGTTCCAAATGTGTTTGATACATCCTTTCAATCAGGAATATTGCGTGACACTATATTCTTGATTACTTTTTGAGCCCAGGATGGTATATCCTTTTTATTCGAACCCAAGTAGTCTTCATCAGACATCGTATATATTGCAGAGATCTTTCTTTCAAGACTTTCGATATTCCCTTTTAAGGTATCCATACCTTGCTGAAAATAAGGATTTGCCAAAGCATACCTCTTGACATGATTCTGTAAGGTTTTCTATAAGGATTTCATTCCTTATTTGTGAATGTTCCATCGACTGTGTAAGATATTCAGACTCTGAAGTTTGCTGATTCACTTCATTACACAAAGCCAGTTTTTGTTCCAAATAATCTGCCAGATTATTTTGAAGGCTGCATGTTTCACGCTTTGCTTCATAAATTCTTACATTTAGTTGAACAATAAGTTCTAAGACATCTTCCAGGCTATCAATGGATTTTCCTGCTTCTGAAAAGGTTTTAACCTTATTGAAAAACCTTTGCAATCCAATCCGGAATTCAGAATTTGGGAAGGATAGTGAATTTAAATTCTTCTTATTTTCTGGAATAAAAAAAGAAGATTTTCACCAATAACTGGAGTCGGATCCAAAACATGCTTTGAATCAGGCACTGGTATCTTTTGTTTTGGATGCATTTTTTTCTTATCATGAACATGATTCTCAATCAAGTTTTATCAGTCATAGACTTTGTTCTTGATTTTAGAAAAGAATTGCGAGACCAATTTACATTGGTCTTTTTTGAGAGATTATTCTCAAAATCTTGATGTACGCTAACTGAGTCCTTCATAAGTTTAGATTTACTTTTCTTATTTCGACTCATATCTTATAGGTTGGATCGCACCAAACATAGATTGTTAGATCTTTTCGTGTTTGTCTGCTTTGATACCAATTGAAAAGACGAGGCGGGTACCCAAATACACCACAATATATTTGTTTCAACCTATAAGCCATCTACTGAATGTGATCGTCAATGGACAAAGTCGATACAATATGACAATTCGGTTCACACTTCGTGTGATCGTCTTTGGATACGAGATCGAGACAATACGACAATAAGATAACTTGTGTGATTGACTATGGATACAAGATCGAGACAATACAACAACAAAGTAAGTTACTTGATAATATGTTTGAAAAAACATGGGTCTAACAACCTCACCCAATATTTCGTTTAGCAATTTGTATGGACAAACTCCAATATAATTCCAAGAGAATCAACTAGATAGCCAGACTCTATCAATGAAAATATATCCAAGAGTTATATCTCAATTTCTCAACTCAATCTGCAATCAAACAAATAGGAATTTAATTTTCAAGCCCGATTGAATATAAGAAATAACTTGGACGGTATCAAAAACCAATATCAAAGTGTCAATCAATTTAATCAACAACCCAAAGGTCGGATTCACAAACTGTTTGAACTTACGCACAACTTGTGATATTTCAATTATATAAACAAATGCAATGCAGAAAAGAAATAACACAGACACCAAAAATTTTGTTAACGGGGAAACAAAAAATACAGAAAAACCACGAGACCTAGTCCAAATTTGACACCACACTGTATTAAGACGCTACATACACTAGCCTATTCCAAGTTAACTTCAGACTGGAATGTAGGTGAGCCATAACCAATCTCACACTGATCAAGGTAAAGTCGCGTTCCTTACGCCTCTGAATCCCAGTAGGACTCCGTGCACTTGATTCCCTTAGCTGATCTCACCCACAACTAAAGGTTGCTACGACCCAAGGTCGAAGACTTGATAAACCAATCTGTCTCATACACAAATACCTATGAGTTTTTGTTTCGTCTTTTGATAAATCAAGGTGAAAAAGAACCAATTGATAAACTGGAATTATATTCCCGAAGAACATCCTAGTAATATCAATCACCTCAAAATAATCTTAACCGTATGGTAGCTGAAAAAGCGGGAGTCTAACAACACCACCCAATATTTCGTTTGACAATCTGAATAGACAAACTCCAATATACTTTCTAGAGAATCAACTAGACAGTCAGACTCAATCTAGAGTAAAGTATATCAAAGAGTTTAATATCTCTATTTCAAAGTTAAACAGAAACAAGTCCGTAAACCTGATTTTAGTGTGAAGCTCTTGAAACAAAGTTTTTTGTTTTAATCATAACCTATTCAATATCCACCGTGTATAAACCTCTTTAAGCAACAATCACTAAAGGAATATTTCAACACAATGTCCACTTGAAATAGGGTTAGTCCAGACTGGTCTAACAATGTGAAAATAACAAAATCAATTGTTCAAGACCAATCAAGTCTTATCCAACAAACAAGGTCGGATTTAACAACTATGATTGATTAACGTACAACCTGTATTATTTCAATTATATAAATAAAATATAATGCGGAAAATAAATAACACAGACACCAGATTTTATTAACGAGGAAACCGCAAATGCAGAAAAACCCCGGGACCTAGTCCAGAATAAACACACACTGATTAAAAGTTGTTACACCAAATTCCTACTACCTATTCGGACTAGATGTAATACCTTCTTCAGCAACTTGTAGAACTCCTAGCAGAATACCGATTCTCTTTAGAAATCCTTCACACAAATCTTCTAGCAGAACCCGAGTCTCTTTAGAAGATACCACAACACGTTTGATACGATTCGATATTTTTTTTTGCACATAACACCGATTTGATTTTCCTTTAGATGTAAATCAAGGTTTTGGAAATCTTGTAGATTAGGGTTTTAACTTACAATCAGGTTACGTAAACACAAGGAGTCCGTGAACCTGATTTCCGTAAGTGAACTCGGACGGTACCAAAGACCAATATCCAAGTTAGAAAACCCTAACAAATCTACAACAAGAACAACTAGAATAAATCCAGAAATATCTTGTTTAAAACTTCTCAAGGATTTTTACGAGATACCTCAAAAGAAGTTTTTCTTTTTAGTCTCCGATTTCGACTAACAAGTGTTGGTATACGATCGGAAACTGAAATCTATCAAAACCTAGGGTTTATGATCAACAACTCTTGAATGGTTTTATATCAGAAGAGAAAACCTTAGAATAGACAAGAGGTGAAAAACCTAGATTACAAGTTGTATGATAAATCACGAAGACTAAATCCAACTTGGCTTTGTGATCCCTAATACAAAGACTTTTATCTCACTCTCGTTCACGAAGAACGGAAGACGTGGAAAACAACCTGCAGAGCTTACGCCAATTTTCCAAAGGGATGAAAAAACGTGTAAGCTCACAAAATCATTATTTATAATGAACAATAGCTTGGAATCTAAGCAAATCTATTTTCCTTTTACAAGACTCTCCTAAATATGGGAGTCTTTCCCAAGTTAAAACTCTTGCCAAAATAATTAAATAAATAACTTATTTAGCAAAAATTATATTTATGTGAATAAATCATATTTTAACTTAGGCAGGAATCACAAACACTTTAATATGGTAATCAAAAGTGTTTGGACCAATAGCTAACTTTCCTAGATAAGAAAACATCACCAACATGACCAAAAATCCCTTTTAGTCACGTACTGGGCCCAAGTTCGCGGACCACTCCAAGGCCCATGGAATGTTTCCTACGAATGAACTTAAATCACTCATAACTTTATCGTTACAACTCGGAATTGAGTGATTCTTGGCTCATTGGATTCACAATCTCATTCACTATAACATGAGATCCTTTAGGGATAAATGTTATTATTTCCAAGGTCATGAATCAAATAACCTCAAGTATATATACATAAATGTACATTTACCGTCATCGGAATTGTTCCATATAGTGAGCATATATCTTGATAGATTAGAAAGGTAGAATTGAACAAGAATCCAAATGAAATCAGTCACATACTTTTTTATGAAGAACTTGTTGATGTCTTCTTGTAGTCTTAAATCTTCAGTCTTCATCCTTTAAGGATAGCTTCGATTCAACTTCTTAGACCTAATCTAGTCTGAAACTATCTTTAGTATGCTAAATCAAGAATGAATTTTGGAAACTAAAATTGACAACTAACTTGACATACCAACGCTAGTGGGTTCAACCGAGCAGTGCTCTAACAATCTCCCCCTTTGTCAATTTTAGTGACAAAACCATTTTACATATGGTTTGTACTTGTTAAAAGTAAAAACGACAATCTTGATTTCCTTGGTTCTTTAACTATTCATGTGTTCATCTTGTACTTGTTGAAGATCCATCATAGTATTATTACACAGCATCAAAGTTTCATTGTATCACAACTTTGACAATAATACTACGGTGATATGTATCACTCCCCCTTAGTCAATACTCCATCTCGATCGTGGAAACCACTCCCCCTTACACAATGATCCGAGAACCATATGTATTTGTAGTGTGAACTACAATGTTTCTCCCCCTTTTTGTCAATAAAATTGGCAAAGGTACAAGAATGGGATCATAATGAAATTTCCATAAGAGACATTTTATGACCAAAAGAAAACATATTAACTTATTTAGATGATATCACATAGTCGAAACTTAGTGACTTCATCAAGGAGTTTATTAAGATACAAGTTAACCCCTACATGTTCCACAACCGCTTATCCCCTCAAAGATATAGCAATTAAGCACAAGTTCAATTAAGAATTCTCCCTCATAAGATGTCATTCCCGAAAGAACAACAAGAGTGACCTTATTCCAGATATAAGGATTTAACGAATTTTGGAAACCTACAAGGAGATACGAGTTAGGAACGAAACACTGAAAGTCTCTCATGAAAACAAAAAGAATTATCTCATGGTAACAACTTCACAATATGTAATCATAAAGATCAAGTACTGTGATCATCTTTTCTAAGATACAAACTTGTACAAACAAGAGTTGATATGCTTAGAAGGAAGAATAACCTTTTCCATAAGGATTTACACCAAGAATGGTTACCATGAGAGTATGGAAAAGATTCTTTGACAATAAAAACCAACATCCATGGCTTTGATAATTACTTCTAACCTGTTATACTTAAGAATTTCAATCACAAATCAAGTTAGGTAATTAATACTCATACATGTGGTATTTAACCATATTCTTCTTCACCATAACTAGTTCAATTGACTCAAATGAACTAGTTAGAGAGTTGTTCAATTGCTATGAAATCTTATGTAACTACACAAGACACAATTGAATCAAAGATGATACGATTCGACTGAATCGTCTCATGAACATTATAGCCACGGTTTGCGTAAAGCATTCCTTAATAATTTAATGTTTCATGTTCAGAGCACATATTTAGATCATAACCTCTTAAGTTCACAAACAAGTTTGCAGACTGGGTTCGCAGATTGAGTTCACAGATTTAGCACACAAACGAGTTTTGGAAATCCCAGCAGAAATTCTCGGCCGAGAACTTCCGTTTGTTCGTGGATTTGGCAAGCCAATTCCACAATCCTACCGATTTCTCTTGATCAACAAAGTTCGAAAACTTCGGTTCAAGAAATACATGGTTATGTAATCTAAACTCTCATTTCAATCATTGAAACATTCTCAGAGGGCGATATTCAGTCGTGAAGAACAACAAACCTTTCTCGTCATAGCAATTTCCAAAGTGATTGAAACTTTCATGACTTTCGTCACTAGGTGAAGATAAACCTGATCAAAGCGAAACGCTTTACCAACACATGTTTCGAGGAATATATAAGCGAGTTAAACTCAGCTCAAAACAATAATTGTTCCACATATTCAGAAATTTCCCAACTTAATATGTGCTTCCCAATTCTTTTGCAATCCTCACCGTATTTATTAGGGCTTCTTGGCGAGGATGCACTTTCAACACAATCAGGTTGTGTTGAGGTGAGCAAAATCTTGCTCACTACAGGTATTCGAAACAAAATCATGCATGGACTTTAGGAATTTAAAAACTTCCTTGAAATTTTCAATAAATGTTCCATACCTTTTTAAGATGTTATCCCTTGTCAACCTCTTGTCTGGGAGATCCTTCTTAATAGTACTCGTTGCTTTATTAGACTTATTTGGTACCCATTTCTGAGCAGCTTTTGAAGCAACGTATTTCCTTTTCTCCGCAATATAATTGTGAAACTTCTTTGGGGGAATACTGAAGGAACTGATATTATGAGACTCAGTTTTTCTCCAGTTTGGAACATCAGATCTTGTAATCCTAACAGAATCATATCCGGTTTTATCTCGTTTAAGAAATCTGCAATTCTTTTGCAAGTGACCTGGTTTTCCACAATAAAAACAATGTTTAGTATAGTAGAAAAAGTTATTTTTAGTATTACCTGAATGTGTATGTGCTTGCTTTGGAGCTTGCCAGGATTTCCTCTTTTCTCCATCCGTAGTTGGTAGAGATGCTTTACTTTTGTCAACCGTGGAAGATTTTGGTTGAGAAGAATCTTTAGCTTTGACAAATTTTACCTCTTTGCAGATACTAGGAGCGTCTATTCCTTCATAGCCCAATCCTCGTGTATCACGATGAATTCTACATGCTCCCAATATCGAGGTTAATTTATATGAGCTACTATTTCTAGACAAACTCTCTTTTAAACTCAAGTTTTCTTCCTCCAAACTTTTGACCTTCTCAAGCGCACTAACTAGATCATTCTTGGATGATTCATATTGAGCTTTGAGATCTTCTCGTTCCGAATCGAATAACAAGTTCATCTCAACGTTGTCCAAGTTATCTAGCTTAGCTTGAAGAATAATTTCCCGATCTCGACCTTTGGCAATTTCTTCTTTAAGATTTCGTATTTCGTTGAGATAATCTCTTTCACCAATAGAATCAAGTTGGTCTTGCAAGTCTTTATTCTTACTACGAAGTCTGTCATATTTAACTTTCTCACTGAAGATGGTGCTTTCAGCTTCCGAGAGTTTCCAATGACTTTCTTTAAGAAGATTATTGGCTACTGGATCATCATGGAACACTTCTTCGTCAGAATCAGAAAGAATTTTTCCAGAAGATAATGCAACCTCGCTATGAGATTTTGAGGATTATAATATTCAGGTTCATCATCAAGTGTAGGCAAATCTGCTGCATATGCCGATTGTCTACGGCTCCAGCTAGGACATAGTGTAGAAAGATGACCGAAACCACGACAGTTATAGCATTGTACATCATCAGGAGATGTTGTAACTTTAGAAAAGCTCTTTTTCCTGTCTCTCAAGAATTTTCTAAATTGTCGTGGAGTAACATCCTTAGTATCCGGCGAACCAGTTTTATCCTTAGGGGATTCAGAATTATTTGCATCTTTAAGAGAAATCACCTTTTTTCTTGTGTGTTCATAATCAAAGATCTTTAACTTTCCAACAAAAGTGTTTCTGGAGAGTGTAGAAAGATCGTTTGCTTCTTCAATGGCATGTTTCTTAGAGTCATATCTAGATGACAACGATCTGAGAATTTTCATCACAATGTCCTTTTCAGGAATAGTCTTACCCAATGCAAAAGATGCATTAACAATTTCATACACTTTGTGATTAAACTCATCAAATGTTTCATCATCAGACATGCGAAGGTTTTCCCAATCAGAAGCTAGATATTGAAGCCTTGCTTCTTTCTCAGCGGTATTCCCTTCGAATACGGTTTCTAAGATATCCCAAGCATCTTTAGACTTATTGCACGTAGTCACGTGGTGCTGAAGATCAGGGATAATGGCATGGATAATAGCATTCAAACCGTCGGAATTTTGCTTTGCAGCAAGTATCTCAGCAGGGCTATATTCACCAATAGGTTTGGGAACGTTTACATCTCCTACTGCCACAACGGGAGCATCATATCCATTAACAACATACACCCATGTTTGAAAATCATGTGCTTGAAGAAAAGCTCGCATAACAATTTTCCACCATAAGTAGTTCGTGCCATTGAAGACTGGTGGTACGTTTATAGAGATAACACCTTTGTCCATAGAATCGGATTGCTACAAACACATACTTATGAGGTCTTAGTGTGTTTGCCTGCTCTGATACCAATTGAAAAAGCGGGGGTCTAACAACACCACCCAATATTTCGTTTGGAAATCTGAATAGACAAACTTCAATATACTTTCTAGAGAATCAACTAGACAGTCAGACTCAATCTAGAGTAAAGTATATCAAAGAGTTTAATATCTCTATTTCAACACAATCAAAGTTAAACAGAAACAAGTCCGTAAACCTGATTTTAGTGTGAAGCTCTTGAAACAAAGTCTTTTGTTTTAATCACAACCTATTCAATATCCACTGTGTATAAACCTCTTTAAGCAACAATCACTAAAGGAATATTTCAACACAATGCCCACTTGAAATAAGGTTAGTCCAGACTGGTCTAACAATGTGAAAATAACAAAATCAATTGTTCAAGATCAATCAAGTCTTATCCAACAAACAAGGTCGGATTTAACAACTATGATTGATTAACGTACAACCTGCATTATTTCAATTATATAAATAAAATATAATGCGGAAAAGAAATAACACAGACACCAGATTTTGTTAATGAGGAAACCACAAATGCAGAAAAACCCCGGGACCTAGTCCAGAATAAACACACACTGATTAAAAGTTGTTACACCAAATTCCTACTACCTATTCGGACTAGATGTGATACCTTCTTCAGCAACTTGTAGAACTCCTAGCAGAATACCAATTCTTTTTAGAAATCCTTCACACAAATCTTCTAGCAGAACCCGAGGCTCTCTTTTGAAGATACCACAACACGATTGATATGATTCGATATTTTGTTTGCACATAACACCGATTTGATTTCCCTTTAGATGTAAATCAAGGTTTTGGAAATCTTATAGATTAGGGTTTTAACTTACAATCAGGATACGTAAACACAAGGAGTCCGTGAACCTGATTTTCATAAGTGAACTCGGACGGTACCAAAGACCAATATCCAAGTTAGAAAACCCTAACAAATCTACAACACGAACAACTAGAATAAATCTGGAAATATCTTGTTTAAAACTTCTCAAGGATTTTTACGAGATGCCTCAAAAGAAGTTTTTCTTTCTAGTCTCCGATTTCGACTAACAAGTGTTGGTATACGATCGGAAACTGAAATCTATCAAAACCTAGGGTTTATGATCAACAACTCTTGAATGGTTTTATATCAGAAGAGAAAACCTTAGAATAGACAAGAGGTGAAAAACCTAGATTACAAGTTGTATGATCAATCACGAAGACTAAATCCAACTTGGCTTTGTGATCCCTAATACAAAGACTTTTATCTCACTCTCGTTCACGAAGAACGGAAGACGTGGAAAACAACCTGCAGAGCTTGCGCCAATTTTCCAAAGGGATGAAAAAACGTGTAAGCTCACGAACTCATTATTTATAATGAACAATAGCTTGGAATCTAAGCAAATCTATTTTCCTTTTACAAGACTCTCCTAAATATGGGAGTCTTTCCCAAGTTAAAACTCTTGCCAAAATAATTAAATAAATAACTTATTTAGCAAAAATTATATTTACGTGAATAAATCACATTTTAACTTAGGCAAGAATCACAAACACTTTAATATGGTAATCAAAAGTGTTTGGACCAATAGCTAACTTTCCTAGATAAGAAAACATCACCAACATGACCAAAAATCATTTTTAGTCACGTATTGGGCCCAAGTTCGCGGACCACTCCAAGGCCCATGGAATGTTTCCTACTAATGAACTTAAATCACTCATAACTTTATCGTTACAACTCGGAATTGAGTGATTCTTGGCTCATTGGATTCACAATCTCATTCACTATAACATGAGATCCTTTAGGGATAAATGTTATTATCTCCAAGGTCATGAATCAAATAACCTCAAGTATATATACATAAATGTACATTTACTGTCATCGGAATTGTTCCATATAGTGAGCATATATCTTGATAGATTAGAAAGGTAGAATTGAAAAAGAATCCAAATGAAATCAATCACATACCTTTTGATGAAGAACTTGTTGATGTCTTCTTGTAGTCTTCAGTCTTCATCCTTTAATGATAGCTTCGATTCAACTTCTTAGACCTAATCTAGTCCGAAACTATCTTTAGTATGCTAAATCAAGAATGCATTTTGGCAACTAAAATTGACAACTAAATTGACATACCAACGCTAGTGGGTTCAACCGAGAAGTGCTCTAACAGTAGCAAAACAATATATTGTTGAATCACAAACGATGAGACGAATATGTTTGTGACTATTTTTTATCTTGCTTATCGGAGGTTAAATCTCGAGCAAATCTTAGAGAAGATAGTACTCAATACGATAGAAAACAACAAGATCAGAATACACAACTACAGAAAAATATTTGGGTCTGGCTTCACAATCCTAATGAAGTCTTTAAGTTGTTAACCTACAAGGTTTTGGAAAAACCTAAGGTTAAAGGAGAATCGACTCTAGTCTCAACTAGTATCACACATGAGGTGGGGGGATTAGGTTTTCCAGTTGCTAGAGTTCTCCCTTATATAGTCTTCAAATCAGGGTTTGCAATCAATATTACCTTGGTAACAAAGCATTCATATTCACCGTTAGATGAAAACCTTATTAGACTCAAGCTAATATCTTTCAACTGTTAGATCGAACTTAGCTCGTTACACACAAATAAAAAGTGATTTCATTTAGATATGAGTAACCATACCTAAATGTGTACACCTTGTTGGCTCAACAATAGTTAACCGAAGTTAGCCATATGAACACTTTCATATCAGCCTTATTCATCTTAACCATAACTAGTTCAAATGACTCAAATGAAACTAGTTCTAGAGTTATTCAATCGTTTATATTCTCATAGAAGTATACAAGACACAATTGAAAAAAAATCCATTTTGATTCACTCGAATAAATTCATGAACATTATAGTCACGGTTTACAAAAGATTGCATTCCTTAATATATAAATGTATTAGTTCATGAACAAACCGATTTTAGAACATAACCTACTCAAGTATGCAAACGGGTACGCATACCTAAGTGGCCGGACTAAGTTTGGGTTCGCCAATATGTAAAAGGGTACGCATACCTTCCAAACTCAATTGAATTTCCGGAACTTGAAACTCACGCCAGTACGCATATTGGTATGCATACTAAGTTCCCAGACTTTCATTAACCAACCATCACGCATAGGGTATGCATACTATGGTTCCCGGACTTGGAATAACTTTCAACAATTAGCATAAAAGTACGCATACTGTGCTATATCCAATCATGGTTATTTGCTTTAAACTCCCATTTCAATCATTGAAACATTTTCGGAAGACGACAATAGCTGTCTCACATAAACTATTAGCTTCAAAGCAATTTTCAAGTGATCGAATGATCAATACGAAATTCTGAGTTTACATCAAATTACTATCTCACACAAATCATGTAAGATGTTACCAGGCGATTTTCACATGATCATTTTTTGACTTTCGTCAAGAATATAAGATGAACTTGGTTAAAGCGAAAGCTTACCAACACATATTTCGAGAAATATGTAAGCGAGTTAAACTCAGCTCGAAATATCAAATGTGTATAATCGAAGTCTATATAGCTATACGAATTTTGTCTCACATAAGAGATAGAGTAGCTAGACTTTTGAATATAAAAGCGTCAACAATAACAAATTATCATTTTTAATCAATCTTCATAAGAAAAAAAAAGGATCTACAAAGAACTGTAGTTGCTTCAAGGATAAGAAACTCATTTTAAAATATGAAATAGTTGAAAATTTCTTTACCGAATCAGATTGAGTTTTCAAGGGTGTAGAAGAAGAAGAAGAAAAAGAAAAAGAATTTTAGGAAGAAGGGTTTTGTTTACATATTTTCACATCTAAATAATTTATTATACTAAATTACCTTTACCGATATTATCAGTGTATCAGTAAACCCAATATATCAGTTTGTACCGGCCGATATGAGCGTTTTTATCGTTCAATCCTTGTGTCGCCGATATTTTAGATATCATAAAGGTTTTTTCCGATACACGATAAAAATCTATAATATCGTCTGATACAACCGATATTGACTACCTTGGTGGGAGATTATAGTTCATAAAATTCATCAAAAACTCTTTACTTGGAAGTGTAGGTACCTCTCTAAAGGGAAAAAACTAATAATAGTGAACAATGTTTTATCTAGTTTACCAGTATACTATCTTTCTTTGTTTCAAATGCCTGCTTCAGTCATGAAAGAAATAGAAAATATTATGAGTGATTTTATTTGGCGTTCTACAACAAATTTTAAGAAACAAAGATGAGTAAAATGGACAAGAGTTGTTTTATCTAAAAAGAGAGGTGTTATTGGTGTTAAAAAACTGAAGTTGGTTAATAACGCACTCCATTGTAAGTGGATTTTGAGATATAGCTCTGAAAATATAGCTATTTGGAGAAAAATTGTTCAACAAAAGTTTGATAGAGAATTGAATGATTTGTTTCCTAAGAACTCAAATTTGGCTATTAAAAATAGCTCATGGCTAGAATTTTAAAAGCTAAAGAGCATTCTTGCATAATACTTCCTTTACTGTGAATTCTGGTGACAAAGTTCTCTTCTGGGATGATAAGTGGAATGGTGCCAATCCACTTAAAGTCACTCGCAATTCACTTTATAAACTTTCTAGGATGCAACCATTAAGGATTGCATTTCAGATGAAGCAGCTTGGAGCTTGGATTTTTCTAGGAACTTAAATGCTGTTGAATTAGGAGATATTGTTCTTATGTTACAGGATTTGGGTGACCCTGCACTTTTTACTAACAACTCAAGGGGTGAGGATCAAAGAAAGTGGATTGCTGAGGGAGGAGAGTTCACAGTGAGTAACTGCTATAAAATCATTGGATGTGGATGGTTTTCTTTTCTTTCCTCATAAGCAGTTGTGGAATCCAAAAGTTCTAATGAAGGTTTCATTTTTGGTTTGGACTCTTTGTTATGGAGGTGCTCCAACTCTGGATTTTCTTCACAGAACTGGTAGAACTAATAATAATTATTGTTTGTTTTGCAATGTGGCTCAAGAAACAAATAATCATCTTTTCATGTAATGCTCTGAAACTTTAAAACCGTGGAACTATTTCCTTAACTGTTTTGGCTTTGGTTGGGTTTTCTCTGGCTCTGTCAAATCAATTTTGTGGGAGTGACCTGTTAAGAGAGGAAATGGTATGCACAAGAAATTATGTGGTTTATTATCATTTACAATCTGGTGGAACATCTGTGGACTGAGCACAACAACGGACTATATAGGAATAGAAGAGGTATTAACCAGTTAATCATTGCAGTGAAATGCACTATTTAAAATGGGTGTAGATGTGCTAAGATCTTTGAGAACATCTCCTTAATACAACTCCATTTCCTTGAATACAACTCCAATTGGAAAAAATTCCAAAACATTGCTAAGATGGTCACAGAAATAAGTTGTCGGATACGTACAACCGACTCACATTTGATAAGTTCCCGTCCCTATCCACTTCTCCCCACATCCTTTATGGAGAACCTCTGAACCAGAAAAACACCAGTAGGAAGAAGATAATGTTTCTGAATTTCCTCTCAAAATCAAAACCCTAATTTTCCAAAATACGCAGTAATTTGAAAGCCCTAGTTCATAATCTCAGGGTATTCTTCTTCCATGGTATCTCTACTCTCTAACACTGGTCCAGTTCACTTGACGAAACTCCCTCTCCTCAGCAAAACCTTAATTTCAAATTTCCCTCATTATGACAATCCATTACTCAAACTCCGAGGTCAAAGATCTAAACTTTCAATCAATTCAATTGGAAAAAATGCATTCCAATCAAATCAACAGCAACCACCAAGGACATTATTTCCTGGTGGATTTAAAAGACCTGAGATCAAAATCCCTACTTTGATATTACAATTGAGCACTGAAGATGTTTTGAGAAAAGGGGAAGAAGAAGAAGTACTGAATTTGATTGATATTGCCGTATCTAAATTGGTTGGTATTGTAATTCTTGATGATAGTGAAGGAAATGGTAATGGTGGAAGATTTTATGAAGCAGCTAGGTTATTGAAATCAGTGATTAGAGATAGAGCTTTTCTACTTATTGCTGAACGTGTTGATATTGCTTCTGCTGTTGGTGCTAGTGGTGTTGTTCTTTCTGATCAAGGTCAGTATTATAATTCAGTATACTAAGTTTTTGTAAATTGTTATAAAGGTTTCATTTTTCTGAATTTGAGTGCATGTTCACTTGTTGTTGTAGGGCTACCAGCAATAGTGGCAAGGAATATGATGATGGAATCAAAATCTGACAACACTGTGATACTCCCATTAGTTGGGAGATGTGTAAATACTGCTGATGCTGCTTTAAGTGCATCTAATTCTGAAGGTGCTGATTTTCTTATATATCTCAATTATAGAGGAAACAATTTGGACACCATATTCCAAACTGTCAAAGTGCCGGTGTTTGCAACATTTGGTTTGAAAGGGGAGCAGTTAAAGCTAGCTGATGCATCAAAGTTATTTCAGTCAGGTGCTGGTGGATTGGTTGTTTCTTTGGATGATCTGAAGCTGCTCAGTGATGATGCTTTGAGAAATTTGTTTACTCCTGTGAGTAATAAAACTCAGGACGACAGTAGAATTATGGATAGGGTGGAGCAAGGAAAAAATGGAGTCATCCCCTCTATTGACGTGGACGAGAAAGAAGCAGAGTTCATAGAAATGGAGAAAATTGTTTTACAAGATGCAATATCTATAATCCAAAAAGCTGCTCCGCTGGTGATCTTTTAACGCTTTCCATTTGGTAGTTTTTGCTCTTTGTCATATATATATATATGTGTTTAGCAATTAATCAATTTTTTTATTGGTAGTTTGAGCTGAATATGTACATGCTGGTTCTGAGTGGCAGATGGAGGAAGTTTCACTTCTCATTGATGCAGTTTCCCGACTTGATGAGCCGTTTTTGCTGGTTATAGTGGTAATTGTGTGTTGACCTTCAGCAAACTCTGGTTGCACCGGTTATACATTGGGTATTAGCTCTAAATTTCATGTAACTTCTTTTGTAGAATTAACCGTGAAGTTGATCTCGAGTAACAGATATAGATTAGGGTTTGAATTTGTTTAGATATTCAGTTAGGAGGCATAGCTACATTATATTCTGGGTTTTGATGATCAGCTTCTCGGATTGAAAGCAGTCAGTCCAGAAGATTGAGGTCCATCTCTTATGCCACTTCAGAAATATCCACTCCTTACTTCGCAGTTCGAAGAATATGAAGTTATCTATGACTCATTTATGTATAACTGGTTCGCAAAACAATGATGGACACATCTTTAGTGTTACAAGCTAACTTATACATAACATGGTATGATAATCACAGTTGCACCATGCAATGTAGAACTAGGTTAGTATAGGCACGACTCAATATTGTTAGTTAGTATTACTATTTATCTTTGCTCTACTGTAGTAACTATGGTTTTGCTTGTGATAATGGATTTATGGTGGATCATGTCTTTTCTTCTCTCTCACTAAAGGTATATCCTCTTCATGTGCGCTTGTTCATATTTTTATCTATTCGTTCTCATTAGGGTGAGTTTAACTCTGGCAAATCAACTGTTATAAACGCTCTTCTCGGAAGAAGATACCTCAAAGAAGGAGTTGTCCCCACAACTAATGAGATCACTTTGCTGTGTTATGCTGAGATGGATACTTTTGAGCAAGAACGCTGTGAAAGGCATCCAGATGGTCAATTCATATGCTATTTACCTGCTCCATTTCTGAAAAAGGTAAGCTCATTTTTATTTTCACTTTCACTTCGTTGAAACATGATAGTGTTTATTCACAACATCTCCTCCATGGTTCATCTAATTGGTACAATTGCTTAACAATTCATATGCAATTATGGTGGCCCTTGAGAAATACCATCTGATAAATCCTTTTTGTTTTATTACCTGTTCCACTTGTTATTTTTATCCGGTAGTCTTGGTCCTAAAAGCTTCTTCTGTATGCCATTCTTTAAGATTTATCTGTCAAATTTATATTAACAGCAATTGATGGTTTGATAAGGTGCAGTTATCAAAAAGAAAACTAGTTGATAAGGTTTAACATATTATTTATCTCTTTATCAGATAAACCTTGTTGATACACCTGGCACAAATGTGATTCTCCAAAGACAACAACGTCTCACCGAAGAGTTTGTACCCCGGTCGGATTTGGTTGTTTTTGTTATCTCTGCTGACCGACCATTAACTGCAAGCGAGGTATGATGAGCACCATTTGTCAACTTGGCATCATTTCGTCCTGCTATTGTGTAGTGGAGGAAGCTATTTATGCCAAAAGTCATAAATCTGTCTCTAAACAACATTCTTTGTTCGTTTCAGGTTGCTTTTCTCAGTTATATACAACAATGGAAGAAAAGGGTCGTGTTCGTCTTGAATAAGTGTGATCTCTATCAGAGTAACAGTGAGGTTTGACTATGCCTTTGTAGATACATCTGACCTCCTCACTTCATAGAGGAAGTGTTGTTCCTGTCTAGGGGTGCACATACCCTATCCATACCCGCCAACCCTATCCTACCCGCCAGTTTTCTAACTGTATCCTACCCTATCCACTATTTGGCGGGTAGGGTGGCGGGTAAAGATTTTCTTAACCGCTAGTAAACGGGTAGGGTGACGGGTATATGCCATATCCTACCCACCCTACCTAGGGGTGCACATACCCTACTCATACCCGCCAACCCTACCCTACCCGCCAGTTTTTTAACCGTATCCTACCCTATCCATTATTTGGTGGGTAGGGTGGCGGGTAAAAATTTCCTTAACCGCCAGTAAACGGGTAGGGTGGCGGGTATAGGCCATATCCTACCCACCCTACCCGTTGTGCAGCCCTATTCCTGTCACTTTATTTTTTTACCTTTGGATTTCCTACATACCGATATTATTTCTTTCATGTCTCTGTTTTGGATCAGCTTGAGGAAGCCATTGCGTTCATTAAAGAAAACATACAGAAGCTGATGAATACAGAACATGTCATATTATATCCTGTTGCTGCACGGTCAGCTATCCAAGCCAAACTCTCCGTGGGTTTGGATGGTGGTAAAAATAACGAGGAATTATTGGGGACAGATACCCGTTGGATGAGCAGTGGTTTTGATGAACTTGAGAAATTCTTGTTTAGCTTTTTGGATAGATCAACAGATGCAGGAATGGATAGAATGAGGCTTAAGCTTGAGACACCAATTAGAATTGCAGATAGATTGATTATTGCATGTGAAACCCTTGTAATGAAAGAGCGTGAATCTGCCATTCAGGATTTAGCTTCGGTTAATGAAATAGTTGGTAGGGCGAAAGATTATGCAGAGAAGATGGAATACGAGAGTATGTCATGGAAGAGGCAGACTTCGTCACTTGTATGTTCTAACATCATGGATCTTTGAGAATTACATATTTTTCCTCCTGCTTACAAATTAATGCAAGGCACAGTGCCCTTTCCGGTCCTATGTTTATTGGAGAGGATTAATTTGTGTAATTTGCAGATTGAAGCTGCCAGGGCAAGGATTGTGAGGCTTATAGAGTCTACTCTTCTACTATCAAATTTTGATCTTGTTGCTTCCTATGTTTTTAAAAGAGAGAAGTTCAACCTAATGCCTGTTAGCTCAAGAGCTCAAAGTGACATCATTGACCCGGCAATTTCAGATGCACAAGTAAGTTACTAGACTCTAATTAGAATAGATGCTGAAATCCGAAAGTGTCAAATTTTCAACGATATCTGTGAGTGTATATTCTGTGTGCAGAAATGCTATCTGGATTTAAAAGCTGATCATGTAGTCACTAGTATTAGATCCCACAAGTACGAGTGAATATAAATAAGGTTACATAGTGTTATTGACAATCATAATTTGAGAAAATAACCTGCTGAGAGTAAAATTTGTTAGCGTGATCTTGGTACGCATGGTTTTGTATGTTATAGTTTAGTTAATTATACTTGATCGAGATTATCTTTCACATTCTGATGGCTTTTCTTTTCTCGATAATTAGAAGCTTCTTGAGGAATATAAGATGTGGTTACAATCAAATAGTTCTCGCGAAAGGATGCTGTATAATGAATCTCTTGAGAAGAGATGGCCTCCATCTTTAGACCAGCACGATCAGCCACATTTTGGAACTCATGACTTACAAAAGAGGGAAGACCTCAGCGTGAAACCTCTAGAGAACTTTAGTGCTTCTGCTGCTGCAAAGCTTTTTGACCAAGAAATCCGTGAAGTGGTAAGCTCATTTTTCATCTTTGTTTACTATACCATTAATCCTTGATAATCTAGATTTGCATGATGAGTCCTTCCAGTGATGTTCGCCTAACTATTTTGATGGGATATCTATTCTTTTAATATCTAGGTATTGGGAACATTTGGAGGACTAGGAGCTGCTGGCCTATCTGCTTCCCTTCTAACAACTGTGCTACCAACCACAATGGAGGACCTTCTTGCTTTAGGCCTTTGTTCTGCTGGAGGGTAACGATTCTTTTCTTGATTTGAAGTTTATCTTGATTTTTGTTCTGTTTTCTTTCTATGGCTAAAGATTCAAAGTTTATTCTTGTACCTACTCACGAGTCTTGTTTAACTGATAATTATTGGCTGGCGCTGACAATTATATTGAATACTTAGAAGCACAGAAGAATTTTCCCAGTAGTTTCCGACATTTGTTTGAGGTTTCAGTTGAGGCCTTTAGTTGTATAGGTGCAATAAAGTTTCTCAATTGCTCATATAGGTTATATGGATGGATAGATTATGCGAATTAACTCCAGTTTATCATTCCAAACTGAGCTGTTCTGTTTTTTCTTTTGTGTAGTAGAGTTTGCCTTGTCTGGCTAGACAATCATGATGCCCAGTGATAATCATCTGAATAGTTTTATTTTCTTCACCATTTATAGCTGATTCAACCTTTTAATAGTTTCTTAGCGGTATCAAATTTGCCAACTCGTCGAAAGGAGATGGCAGAAAAGGTGCGGAGGACAGCAGATGCTGTGGCACGTGAACTCGAGGAAGACATGCGTAAAGATCTTTTGCAAAATATCGAGGATCTAGATAACTTTGTGAAATCCATTAGTAAGCCTTATCAGGATGCAGCACAACAAAGAATAGAAAGTTTGTCAAAGACACAGGAAGAGTTGACAGGTATCCAGAAGAAACTGCAAAATCTACAATTCAAAATTCAGAACTTGCATGTATCCTGAACCCATTTTGTTCATTCACAACTGCTGTAGTGTAAGACCATGTATGTATATGTTAAAGACTCAAATAGGTTTGGGTGTCAAATAGGACCATAATGTTGTGGCATGATTTTCAGTTGTATCAATTAATATAACAATATGTGCCAAGCAAAATAAATGTAGTGATATGTATATTAAAACCAAATGAAAGTAATAAATTTTGTTTTAGATGTTCATTGTATTTTGGATGAATCAAAAAATTCTCGTCAAGTTATCAAGTTATACCCTTATTAAGCTAAACTCTAGAGGTTCTTGAGGTTTAAACTTAATTTGATACTTATCCTACTTCATTGTCATCTTCTCCATAAATTCTCAAGTTGACAATAAAAGGTTATTATTCTGTTCAGATTAAAAAAAGAAAGGAAAAGAAAACAAATTCCTGCATTCTCATCATTTTTGTTCCTTGTTAACATTTTCGAAGGTATTTTATATTCAGATGAATTAAACTACATCTTGTGTAGGTCGAATATGGAAACCTTGAGCGTCGAATGTTGTCATTAGTACATAAAATTCGTCAGCTTACTTCCTAAATTAAAAAGGAGTGAGTAGTTATATGCCGTCTTGATACCCTCTCCTTGGAAGCCATTGCTGTAAAGTCGATACTAGACGGAATGTCTTACTTGCAAAGTTTTAAAAAATTTCGTGGGCTCGATGCATTTGTTATGTGATTATCGTTTAAACGACGCGAAACCGGCCATTAGAAGAATGACATGTCTGCATGGTTTACGTAGACTTTGCTTTATATTCTTTTAAGTTAATAGAAAACGCAAGGCACTAACATGGTCAAAAGGTATAATTATTATTAAGAGTGCGCCTGATTACATAAGCTAAGCTATGAAGTGGATTCCCACATATGTCGTCTCCATGAAAAGGAGATCATTAAACAAAACACAAAAATCACACAAGTGACTTTAGAGTCTCACTTGAAGCCAAGTTGATGATGAAACTGAGAGAAAAGAAACGCAACACTGAACTTAGTTTAAGAGTGTATTCCTTTTGAACTTTTCCATGGTTGGCTAGACTTAAAACAAAAGCAGGATCTATTGTTTTTTGAGTGATGGTTAGAGTTTGGACAAAAGACTAGTAGGGAGGCTAATAAGTACCCATATTCTTCCTATTAGTGTCATACCTAAGCAAAACTTTGCATTTTTACTCGAGGTACAAAAGGATGATTAATGCAACTTTAACAAGAATTGATCATCCTGTCTGTGCTTGTCAAGATTCTTTCAAGGACCACCATCTTTTTAGCTATCGGCCATTTATAGTTAACACAACTTAATGCTACTTGGGGGTCAAGCAGATCAGTACTGAAGATCATCTTTCTAGCTGTAATCCGTTGGAACCGTGTGCAGGATAACTGGTTGTTGCATTTTGTTTAATCTTACCCTTAATCGCGTCGTAAAGATTCGAGTTTTTCACTTGGTCGTTTTTGGTGACCCTTAATGCTAGTCCATATTTAATTCAATGCCAGTAAAGCAAGCCAACTTGTTAGTACAACTACAGGGTGAATCAGTAGTGAACTTAGAAAGCTACATTAAGGTACAGTAAATTAAAGGTTTGAAGATTCTTACTCAAAAATTTCCATTAAAATGAAAAGAGATGCAATATTATAACATGCATTGTACAAACATCAACAACAAGTTGGAATTTTATAAATTTTGATGAAGAAGAAGAACCCACTTGTTTTGAACTTGTTTAATAAGGTTTTAACAGTCCTTTAAAGTTGCCAATAATTTCCAGACTTAGTAACCTATACTTCTCAAATTGGCATAGAGAACCTAGCTATAGGCTCTAACAGCAAAAACTAGCTAATTTCTAGTACTAGCAGAGAGTGTTATTGAGCCTTTCTTTTTTGCTTAAAACAATTCTATAAGCATGAACTATGAAGAAGCTCATGCATTTGTTTCTGTACCCATCTTCCATCTCACCATCACATGGCTTTAGTCTTAAGAGCTGGGTAATGTGTGTGTATTTGTACTATGTATATACTTTCATCCTTTTTTGTAATTTTTTTTACAGTAGTTTAGCTGTATAGAGCTTGTCCTTCCCTGGTTCAATTTCATTAAACTAATCCTCCTCATTGTCTTTTAATGGGTTTTGCCGTGCAGTGATGACTAAACTCTATAAGCTGTATTTAAAGTTGCTTATTGTTGTTTCATTGATGGAACATGACAGCCGCTAGTTATTGTAAGCAGTTAAGCGAGTAGCTTCATTTCAATAGGCTAAAATGTAGCAGACAAGCAGAGTATTTTTAGGGGTAGTGGAGGATCATGTCTTTCCTAATCCAGGGGGATAATTCACACTTTAGTGAAAACAACACATATTTAATATGGGCTCCCATGTGGTTTCTATGTTCCTTCTTCACTGTACTATTTTACTTTTCATCCCTTCATCTGTAGGGTTATCTCCACTTCCCTCCCTTGACTTTTGACTTTGACTCGATTGATCTAAGTCAAGGTTTAAATAACGGTCGTGTTTTTGGCGGTTGAAAACGGTCAAATTCATGTAGCTTGCCAGACTGCTAGTAAATATTATCAGTATCCTTCTCTAAAAGATGTTGTCCAATAACAACAAGACTTTTTTTTTCCGGGTTTATACTTATTTTGAGGATTTATACATACGTTATAATGATTTTTCGAAAATTTATTGTAATTATTAGATAAAAATCAACCATTATATTTAATTTGTTTTTTTTTTTATTTTTATCTACGAGTTATAAGGATCATAATTAAAACAAAGGTTTCAAAATGCATTCATTTTCTTTAAATATGGCATTTTTGCTGCAAACGTGGTTACACCTAGCAAAATCGTGGAGTATTCGTCAAACATTGATCCATGTTGCTTTCACTGACAAATAAAAAGTATTTTTTGGTTAAACCAAGTAAATTTTCTCCCTGAAACGATTTTATGGATGGAGTAAATTTTCTCCCCACAACTTTGCCAGCTAGAAAAATTTGGTCTCATTTTCAAGAAAAGGTGAGTTTGAAGTTACTATGCCATGAGACTTGTTTACAATGATCTTCTCTTGGAATTTGTCTCTCAATTCTACTCAGCAATCTCAGAATTTGGAGTATGATTTCAATGGTTATCTAGGGCATTTGACTGGAAAGAAATTCAAGAGCTTTTTCTGAAAAAGAAAATTCTGAGGTGGTTGTGCAGCATAAGATTATGTATACTCTCTTTACTTGGTACCTCATTTTCAAGAATTTGGAATCTACTTCTTACAGAGATGATATGGCAAACCGGTCAAATTTTATTTTGATTTCTTGTAATTCTAAGAGAGAGTTTGTTACCTGCTCAACTTTGTTCTCTCCTTTTTTTTTCGTACTTTGAGGGTGGCACAAGCCTGTTGTACCCTTTTCCTTCTTGATCATTATTCTTTTTAATTGATAAAAAATAAACAGATTTTAGTTCCATTTTTATTTTGTCTTATGTAAGTAAAATTTCATTAAGAACCTAAAAAGAGACCGCAGCGAAAGTTACATTAAGATTAAAGCCATCTAATATGATTGTATTAGTATTCCTGCACATGATATTTGATTTATCTACTAGAAGTTTAAGCTTATTACATAAACGAGTGATTATATCCGAATCAACATCACTAAGAAAATGTCTTGCTTCTTTAGCTAAAGTGTCTGACACTGCATTGCCGGTTCTAAAAATAAATAAAGCGTAAGAAGTTCTCACAGTTACGTATAAGTCTTTATGCTTCCTGCAAAATAGCCTTGTTGGTCAAAAAATGGTTGTTGAAATACTGTTCAGACTTTTGATTAAACCTTCTCAGTCACTATCGATTAGAGGTGTAAATCGGGTTGTGCCAGCACGAACACAACCCACCCAACACGCTAAAATTTGAGCACATCCCAGCCCAGCACGTGATTTAGCCCAGTACGACACATCAAGTTAGTTTCATGGTCCGGGCAGGGATAGACTAATCGGCATAGTTGCCCAGCACAACATGTGGCACGGTACAATACATCACGTTAAGGAAACACGTCATAATATATAAAATACTACACAACATGACAAAAAACATCACATTTTGAGTATATTTCACAAAAAACCCTTTATTCTCACCAATTATTGACATTTTTTTTATCGTTATGCCGACTTGTTTTCATAACAACACATATAGTACCTTAAATATTTGGAAAATATTTATATTGAAAAACATAAAATAAATGTGCTCGGCACATCACGTTTATTTTTCTAGCACAACAAAACACGCCTTCTAACACGACACATCTTAATCTATGGCACAACACGACACGGTACACGTCACGCTAAGCACGTTATTTCGTGACCTGAGCTGTGCTGAGTTGGTACGTTTTACACCTCTACTTTCGATGCTGAAATTCGAGAGTCGTTTTTCCTCTATCCATGTTGTTGTCTACAACAATCCTACTGCTTCTTGTGGATCTGAACATGATGGTGGCCTGAGCTGGCATGTTTTACACCTCTACTTTCGTTGCTTGAATTCGAGAGTTGTTTTTCCTCTATCCATGTTGCTACCTGAAACAGTCCTATTGCTTTTTGTGGATCTGAACATGATGATGGTCCTGCTCTTCTTCTAGAAAAAAGTTCTCCTCTCATTTAGGTGTGAGAAAATAGTGCAAGACAATAAACTCTGTGCCACGTTATTCGTCATAGTTAACTATTAATTGAAACATTTTCATTTTTCTGCATCTCATTTTCACCCGATGCCCACATTCAGAGCTCCCGAGGAGGTCTAAAGAATCAACTAAACATTGTTTAACTCATGAAAAACGCATAACTCTATCTTAGCGAAGAAAGTGAAGGTGGTTTATTAAGTTGTTGGAACAGTACACTAAACACAGTTATCCGTACAGATCGTTTAGTCATGCTTAAACTATAATAAAAAGAAATCGGCCAAATCAAAGACAACCCAAAAGCAGATTAAGGTGATGTGATCAACAAGTTTTAATATGAAATCAAGGTCCCCCTTTTTTTTTGTAAAACCCCTCCCCCAAATTACGTCACTACTGTTTCATTCAGAGTACATTAATCTTAATTAGAGGGCACTCTGTTTTGTTGTTTTGCTTTCTCCTAAGATTAGAGGACTCTTTGAATAGGGTATTTATTTCTAGCTCTATTTATTAAGGTGGTCCTTCAAATTTTGGTCGGTTCTTACAACGAAAAGTTCCTTAAAACGCAGATAATTTAATATATACTTAATTTGATGCCATTCCACTTTTTACTAATGACCCTTAATGAAAATTCTGTTTTGTTATTTAGAGTTAACACGGCTTCGAGTTTGACAATCCCATCGATTTATAACCCTTCAAACAAAAAAGTACAGATAATAATCAAAATAATTATAGCTCATTTCCTAGTTAAGGTGGTGAGTCAGATTGTCACAGCTATTATTGTTTAGGGACTTCATTTTTGGAAAAGTTATCCATCCCTCCGGTCTCCACCATCGAGTCAGATGCCAGACGCGACGCAGTATTGATTATTGAAGGTCGGTATTGATCATTGAGTGTCTGACTCAAATCTAGCATGTTTGGATACAAATGACGCAGTATTGATTATTGAAGGTCGGTATTGATCATTGAGTGTCTGACTCAAATCTAGCACGTTTGGATACAAATCTGCTTTTGACTTCTGCTTCTCCAGAAGTTGAAGTTGAAGTCAGAAGTAAAAATCAAAAACAAAATTATTTTGTTACATAAAAAGTTAACTTTTCGACTTCTAAAAATCGTTTTGAAATTTCACAGCCATACTGATTTCTGACTTCTAAAAATACTATTTCTGATGTACAATCCAAGACAGGCTAGTAGGGCTATGTTTTTCTCTTCACATATGGAAAAAAAAAAAAAAACAAGTAGGGAAATTTGGTCGGGGTGCATGAAATCGTGTATCAAGGCATTGCTAATCGTTTTCAATTACTAAAGTTTAAGACAAAAACACATCTCCAGTGTCACATCTAAAATTGTCGTCCCAAGGTACAATGATCGCATCTTATAGAATGTTGCCATACGGTAAACAAGCTAGCCACAAGACAGTTGCTGTGTTTTCCACATAGTTAAAATCTTATTAGTTAAAACAAGTTGGTCATTGCTCAACTAGATATATGACTCACCAATAGTTATCTCCATGAATCTAATGGCACCATCTACACCAAGCGTCTCCAATTAAAGTTGAAAAATGCAAAAATAACATCATTTTTCACTCACTATCATTCCAACATTGCCCATATACCCAATTCCAGACGAGAGCTTCTAAAAACAAGAAAGTATTTATTTTTCATTTTTTTGTTTGGGAATCAAGATTTGTAATAGTACACACAAGCTTCTTTTTTAAAGAAGAAATTTTTAGTGGTGAAATGAAAAGGGACCCCCCCCCCCCCCCCCCCCGATCTCTCACTCAACACACACCCTAAGTTCCCCTGTGGGCACCTTTCTTTTTCTGACACTATAAATACACAAGGCCTCCTCTTACTTATCTTCCATCCACAATTCTCATTTCCTTCTTCCCTTCCTTCTCTAAAACCTTCCCTTCAAACAGAAACACCATTAAAACTTTTCTCCAAACTTACAATTCAAAATCACTGGTTCCTCCTCCTCTCATTCATTTATTTACCAAGTTATCTCACAATTCTCCTCTTAAAATCACCAAATATTTGAAAGTTTTGGCGGTTATCAATCATGTCTTCCATGCTATGCGAAGGATTACAATCGTTTTTCGAACCACGGTTCGTCGAACCACAAATCAAAACGGCTCCACTCAGCAAGCCATTTTTCTTTGAATTGGCTACTGCTGCTGCTGCTGCTGCTCCTGCTACTACTACGAGTATAAAAACTGTCACCACCCAAGAACTTCGCAACAAAAACAATGAGGATGTCGAGTGCAACACTAAGAAGACCAAATGTGGATGGAGCTTAATCGAATCACTTACTGATTCTTCTTCGCAAACTCTTAAGAATGACGTCAAAGAAAAAGATCAAACTCCATATGTACACCCTCTTGTCAAGCGATATTCATCAAGGCTAAGTGACAAAAGCTTGGAATTATGCACCGAGAGTTTGGGTTCCGAAAGTGGCAGTGATATTGGCGAGGACACTGATTTTTACTACTCTTCTTCATCTGATTCCGAGAGTGAAAAGTCAGTGACACAAAAAGTAAGACACAGTTGGGCTACTGTTAGTAGTAATAAAAGGGTGAACAATTCCGGTTCATTCCCACCACCTTTAACTTCCATAAGCGGTTCCAATTCTGTCCAAGTTAGAACTCATCGCGAAAATGGCCGATTAGTCATTAAAACTGTTGCAGCCCCACGTCCACAAACTTATTTTCAGGCCGAAAGACGCGATGGACGTCTTACACTCCGTTTCACCAAGGAAATTATGTCCACCATTGAAGAACCCGAGCTCGAAGAAGTCGTCGAAGAAGAAATTTACGAACAAGAAATTGAGAAAGAAGTAGAAGAAGAAGAAGTGGTGGAAGAGAGAAAAGAAGAAGTAGAAATTGAAAACGATTTTGATTTTGATTTCGATTTCGAAGAGGAGATGGATGGAAATAGGTACAATATTGGGGGTGAAATGGGAACTGAAAAGTTTCATCACAGGCCAAGGAGCTGCAAAGAATGCAGACAAGGAAAGAATGGTTTATTAACTTGGGAACCTTTTTGGGTAGCCACTTAAAATGACTACCTTTTTGTCACTACTACTAATTTTTTTCTCTTCACTTTTTTACCCTCTTCTAACTTTTTCTTTTGGGGGTTTAATAATTTCAAATTTTCACTGCTTGGTTGTAGTACTAGTACCATTTGCTAATGGTAGTTATTATGGTTATTTGGAAAATATTTTTACTCAATTGAACGTGTGCACCTTTTTGTTATTCCCAAATTACCCTTATCAGTACTGGATATTAGAGTTAACTTTTACTATATTTACTCGAATCATTAGAACTGAGCATGGACATAACTAGTTAACAAGACAATATCTGCCTAACAACCACATTTTAGAATGCATGTAACCAAGAATCATTGGACAGTGTTGCGTTACCTATTTCATCACATACATAGCTTTTGTAATGATGATTGTAACTGCTTAGTTGTTTACCCCATTTAGGTAATTTGATTGCTATATCATATACCATCAAAATCTTCACATGCACTATGCATCCAATGGATTTAATTGGACTTATATCGTACTCTACGAAAACCTACTCTGATCTGAGTAGGCTCGTAATAGAAAAATCCCTCGTAGTGATTCCACCAAAACGGATACTCTCACATGAAAATGGTTAATCTCATCTGGAAATGGTGGGTCTTACTTAACAGCCACAGGACCGAAGTTTCCCAGAAGAGAGTTGGAGTTTGGGAGTCAGTGATTTAATCATTAATGAATACCTTAACCTTGGGAGCCGAGGAACCATGTGTACGCGTACTTGCGCCACTCCATGTCTCTAGAACCTTATATTTTCCGACAAGTTGGGGTCACGGGCATGACTCCTCCAAGTAGCATTTCGTTTCCAATATTGCATCACACAATTTCCAGGGGCATATATTCTGCACGTGCAACACACAGTATAAAAGGGCATTAATTAGCTAAAGTAATTCATAAAAACAATGTTGGGTTGGAAATTTTGCTGTCTTTACATTTCTCATCCAATCTATCGGAAGATATGATGTCATGGTCATTTGCGACCTAGCCACCACTGTGTCATAGGAGGAGAACAAACATTCAAAAACGCTCAAAAAAACAAACGCAACTATGCAAGTTGGTGTTTGGTACGGAGATGCAGCATGATCACACGGGTGGGGCAAGTTTCAGTGGTGTGGTATCCCAGGGATACTGCAAATTCATATGGGAGATTGCGACCCTTAAATATTTTTAAGTAACATCGAAATTGCCGGGCTCCATTTTATGTACCACACTCCCCCCCATGTGATGAACTTTCTTAATTGAACTCATTCTCAACGGCTCATACACTGACGAATAAAATGTCCTTCCTTTCTTTCCATTCATTTTAGTTTTGATGGTTTTTTTTGTACTACTGTCAAAATCAACATCGTAGTAGAAGAAAAACCTCATCCATTTTGTTGTACCAGAAATGTCCTTGTAATGATCTATATTTTCATGTCCCATGCATGACTAACAAGGTACAACTTTTGTTGAAGAAGCTGGTACCATGGGATGGGTAAGGTTGGTCATTTCACATAATGAGGGTAGGCAAAAGAAAAGGGGAGGATTTTTTTAGTTATGGGACCAGAGAATTGGTAGGTGTTTTTGTTCTAGTTATACAAAAGAGTGTGAGGGGGGAGTACTACATGAGCTTTCCTCTGGTTATACAAAATTATGTGAAATTTTGGAAGTTCGCAAGTAGAAAGGAAAGCTCTAAAGTCTAAACCACTCTCCAGAAAGGTTGCCGCGCGTGTTACTAACATGTTTTATAGAAACAATTTAGTAGCGGTTAATTTTAGATATGTGTGATGATATTAGCGACCTGAGCTCAAATATGATTGTTAATTTCAGCTTATTTTTGTAGGTGTCAGTGATAAAGATGTTAGATAATGATATTCGCGATCTAAGTTTGAAACTTGTCACATATCGGATGGGGATTTTTCTTAGTAAGGATAGGTATATTATTGCTTGGTAAAATAAATAAATTAACAACTAGGACATCGGCAGGCACGTTGGGGAGGGGCTAATTCTCCTAGTTGGTGACAAGACCAGATGCGGTTAGGGGTTGATTCTCATAGTCGAGATCAGAGGTTCTAATCTCCTGTATGTAGGTTCATCGTTCTTTGTGACCGACAGTTATGCGTGCTTAAACATATTTTTCTTTAATATAATCCGTGCCCGTTGATGTAATCAATTCTTTTTCAAAAAAATTATATTTCTTTCATATCATAGGTAACAAGCTCTTTCCATGCATATGTCTATGGGTCATTTTCTCCAAAGAAAGCAATATAAATAGTTCACTGTAGAATTCTTTTCATGCTACCAAATGCAGTCTTATCCAAGGTGTGAAAAACGGCCGTTTTTCCGAAAAAACGTCCGTACGCTCACGCCCATATACCGTGCCTGTGACGCTCACCAACACGCTTACCTAAATAACACCGATAAATAGGAAAAAATGGCGTTATTTAGACCCGTTATAACCGTTTTCACACCTGTGATTACCGTTTTTCTAAAATTAATATTTCAGTTTTTTTCTTCTAAATAACATTTTAACACACGTTTTTTACACCGTATTTTCCGTTTTCATACCGGTTAAACCCGTTTTTAAGGAAAAAAAATTTGAGTTGGAGAAATTCTTATACAATTTTTAATTTCAAACTTACAACTAAAATTTCATAAATAATCATTAAACACTTCAAATTTTATAAACTTACAATAAGTAACCTAGTGACAGTAGTGCTTGAAGTTTTAAACTTAGACAAACCAACTTGTACCGGCATTTTTTTTCGACTTATTCAAGTATTTTCTGATTTCTCGACGATTCTCAGTTGATTCCTCCTCCTCTTCCTCCGTCTCATATTGGTTCGCGTAATGCATTTGGCTGTCGAAGTTAACAGTATCGTCATCTTCATAACCATAGTCTTCTTCCTCATTATCATTACGATTATCTACTTCATTATTGATATTAATATCGGAATTATACTCTTCATTAATTCCTCGGGTATCTTCTTCTGGACGATCTTCAGTGTAATGAGAATTGTATATGGGATTTTCATTTTCATGACCTTGTGTATTGTCTCCAAATGTTAGGTTACCAAAGTCATAAACAAAGTTACTCACTGGCAACCTTTGATATGAGATTTCAACTTCTGGATCATGCCATTCGTATGGTGGAGGGAGAGGCTCTGGATTATTAGATGCTTCCTCTTCCAATTCATTTAACTAATGTTCTTCCTGAGGTAAAACTGGTGTTTCATCATCCCCTGCTATCCAATCAAGCATATTTTCATCTGTCAGCAGGCTATGAACATCGTGGACATCGATGTTATGTCGCTTTGCTTTACCTTGAACTCTTTGCTGCTCCAATCTTAAATTGTACTGAACATATACCAAATCGTTTATTCTTGACGAAACTAAACGGTTGCATAGTTTGGTGTGAATTCTTTCAAACACACTCAAATTCCTCTCGGATCCAGATGATGTGTTTGTCTGGCTTAGTATCTTTACCGCGATCCTCTGGAGTGATGGAAACTGAGCACTGTATGACAACCACCAGCTTACAGGATCACCTTGCAGAGCAGCCAATCTTGCTGATGGTGATGCAAATTGGCCTTGCATCATTTGCATTCTTCCGCCTAAAAATATCAAAAACTGTGAATAGAAATTCATATAATTACGAAATTAATTGTTAATAAAAATTCACACCTCTAGCATGCATGTCGCTTGTTCTTGAGGGCTACTAATCATTTTTGATATAACTTCACTGAGACAAATTTGGGGCTGAGAAATTTCATTGTTGATGAGATTGGCTACTGGGTTGTAGATATAATATGGATTCAGAAAATGCTCTGCAGCATGAAGAGGAGAACTCAACTGATCTTTCCATCGTCGGTTCATCACACCTACAATAGAATTATTTCGAGTTTTACCCAAACCCCTTTCTATAGTTTCCACACATGTAGCAAGTGCATGAAACAAATAACCCATTGTAGGTTTATCTGAATCCAAGAAACGGATCATTTTCAATAAAGGACCAACCATCATGCATGCATTTTGGCATGTGTGCCAAAACATCTCATTCAAAATAATGTTTTTCACATCTTTAGCCGTACGAGTTTTTCCTTCTGGCGAGTTCACAAATTCTTGGTCTACAAAAAGACTCTCGATTGCATTACGTTGATCAATGATACTTTTGATTGCGATAAAATTTGTCGCAAACCTTGTTAAGCCAGGGCGCAATAGATTGCGTCCCCCAGAATGTTGTCTGAATCTAGCAAGAACCCAACCATGATTATAAATAAATTTACTGATTTTTCTAGCTTCTGAAATCACACCTTTAACAAAGGGGAACTTTTCAGTATCTTCCAACATTAAATCCAACACATGAGCTGCACAAGGTACCCAAAAAAATGTACCATACTCTATGGCCAATCTCATACCTATTAAAACAAAATGAGAAATGAATTAATAATATATAAAAATAAACAACTGTAATTAAATTAAGTTGTAATAGTTACCTGCGGCTTTGAATTGGGATCCTTGATCAGTTACTATTTGAACAATATTTGTCGGACCAATATCTTCTATAACCGGTCTGAACAAACTCATCAAATACTCTGCTGTCAACCGATTATGCTCGATGTCAACGCTTTTCAAAAATGTTGTCCCATGGCCACTGTAAACTAAGAAGTTTACAATCGTATGGTTATTTTTGTTTTTCCAACCATCTGACATGAGTGTACACCCATACTCTCTCCAATAATTTCGTTGGACCGACACCACATCCTTCTGAATCCTTTGTTTTTCCTGCCTTAATAATGGGTTCGACAACTTATAGGAAGACGGAGCTCTGTATGATTTTCCGAAATTTGCAACTGCATTGAATGCCTCGTGGTACTGAGTTGAGTTGGCCACATTGAAGGGAATATCATTAGCATAGAAAAAACGTCCAACAGAAGAATCAACTTTTTCCCGGCATGTTTTACTTCTCCCAAAATTCGCCATGCTAGGTTGAGAATCCCTATTAGTATTATATTGTCCTCCCATATCTACAGACATCCTAGGTGCTTGGTGTGGTGTACGCATTGAAGAACTAGGTATGTCCATAGAGGAGTGGCCTGTGGACGCTGTGATGTACCTTCTCCGGCATTAGTATTCTTACTTTTTCGTCCAAAAAGGTTCTTCAACTTCGATAACCCGCCCATTTTCTTTTGTGTTACCGGCGCTTGTTCTTCTTCATCTATATCATGCACAGGGTTCCACGGTTCATTTTCATACATATCTTGAATTTCTGTATCTTCATATTCAGTTTCTGGTACTCGTTGCCGTTTTGCTTTGTTTCTGTCTTGCACCCATACTTTTGCTAAATTTTTAATCTCAGGTGGCACATGCATGCAGGGAGTAATTGTACCTCTTTGTTGTGCCAAATGCATTTTGAAACGCGAAATTCCCGCAGACACTTCTTTTTCACAAAAATTACACTTCAACTTTTTACCATCACTCATTACAGTACAATATGCATGAAAAACATCTCGTTTTGCAGATGTTGATCCTTCCATTATATTCTGTAAGTAGGAAATTTCACATAGCAATAAGTGACATATAAATACAAGTTAAGTGGACATATTCCATCAATATAAAAATGGTTAGAGTAGCATTATAATTAGAAATCACAAGTTGCATTAGTCATTTACTCAACTTGAATATTAAAAGTTGAAATTAAGGATCGTGTAGCCTCTCATTTTTTCATGATTGAGAACAGGAATACAAACATACCATACATCAATTCATCATGCCATTTTTTTATAAAGAAACAATGATTTTTTACGTGCCAACTGATTCAAGTTGATGGACTATTTAATTATGAATATTAACATTTATTAAAACATTTCTTAAATAAATGATAATAAAATGAACAAAAAATCTATATTTCTTAAAACATTTCTTAGATAAAAATGAAACATTTATTAAGTAAATATACGTTAACAGAATGAAACATTTCTTCACTTAACATTTCTTAAATATTTCTCAAACATCATGAAAGAAAAAAACATCGATATTTCTCAAACATCTATATTCACTACTCTAACATCATGAAAGAAAAAAACGATAATAAATAAATTAATAACGTATTAATAAATTATATCTCTAATTGAATGAAAAATCTACAAAAAATAATTAATATTACCTCTTAAACTTGTATTTGAGAAATTCAAAATGTAAAGCATTCCTTTGAGCAAGAAGCAGAGAACCAGAGGTATTGATTTCATTTCAATTCTCTTCTTGTCCTTTTAAAGCATTCCTTTGGGCAAGAATACATAATATCTAGCAAATCGAAATATTCTTGAAACATTTGGAATCTCGTTCCATGCGTATATAAGCACAGGCTAGCTATGTCTTTGATCATGAAACCAACTACTCTTTTTACTTTTTTTTTTTGTTTTATTTCTTTAACTTTTGAGTCTGAACTCTAAAGTACAGACCACATGTAGCATATACTGTACACACCTCCAAATGCAAAAGAAACAGATAAATCGACTCCCTGACTTCCCTCTCTCACTCTCTTTTTCTCTAGCTAGTCTCTGACTCTCTTCCTGTTGCATTCCTTGTTGGTTAGTCTTGTAGCAAGTAGCTAAGAGCCTAGGAGTATTATTTGACAACAAAGTTTTGACTGCTTTTGAATCCGAATATGCATTATTGAAATATTGGGGAATGCATTGAACTATTCGAGTGACAACTTGAACATATCAAGTGGATAGTGATAGTATGCGTGTATAAATATTGTCGGTAGACGATAACTACAATGCATTGTTATAAGTCATAGACTTAGGGTTGTGAATTTTACTAGATATCCATAAATTTGTATGTTAAAAACCCATAAACAAATAAATAAAAAATCAAATAAATAAATTAAACCAAAAAAAATGAAAAAACGTAGTAACAACGTTATTTAGACCCGTTGTAACCGTTTTCACAGTTGTAATTACCGTTACATAGGAAATTCAGATCACAAATTTTTTTTTTTTTATTTAACCGTTATCACACCCGTTATTTAAAAAAAAAAACGTCAAAAAAACGCGTTTTATTCCTATATAACGCGTTTTTGACCCAAAACGTGCTCACACCCGTCAAAACACGTTATAACGGTCACGTCTAATACCTGTGACCTGGGCCGTGACCCGTTTTTCGAACCTTGGTCTTATCTGAATGAATATACACTCGGATCACTTTTAGTCGAGTGTTTTGTTGAGCCATGCGTTAGCAAAATTGTTTTAAAAGCATAAACTGCAATTCCACAACTAAAATCAAAAGGATGTTTCATAGTGGGCAATATAGCCTTCAACTCGAAGCAAGAAACTCCATTATTATCTCACGTCACGGTATGTTGTCTTTATTGCCTAAATCAGAATCAACTAAGATTTCTTAACTTAATATTACATCATCAACATACAATGCTTTTGGGATGTTTAGTTACAACTTAAACTCATTTTCTAGTTTCTTAATTCAAGTGTGTAAATCAACTAAGATTTCTTAACTTAATATTACATCGTCAATATGGAACACTTTTGGGACATTTAATTAAAAGAAAATGACGTTGCTTTAATCTTAAATGATTGTCTGTTTTCTTAAGTCAAGTGTGTAATGCATGGGAAATTATGCATGCACAAGTACTAGTACACCTTTTTGATAGAGCCTATAATTAGGGGATGTGGATTTTAATAGGAGGATGCGGAGGCTATATCCATCTAGGATATCTTGTTAAGGGGTGTCTAAAATTATAAAAATTCCAAGTTACCCTTTCGGATATTGTTAAATTATTTTTATATTCTTTCAATAAATAAATATTATTTACGATTATATAAAATTACATACTTTTGGTTGGTAATCTAGCGACAAGCTGGGTTCCAGCACCTTTTTGAATAGTGATACCTAATCTATGAAAAATAAAGCTACCAACACACTACTAGCATCATTACTAACTAAGCAGTTCTTCAGACTAGTTCTTTCAATAGTTGTCATGGATAATTGATGAATATTATGCCAACTGTATACAGTCGGCTATGTATTTGTCGAATACCATGCCGAAAGACATGGTGTTCTTCATCAACAACATTTGGTAGTTGGTACATTCGTCACGAAATTCATTACATAACACAATGTTGACCGTATACAGTCGGCATCGAAAAAATCGACCATACCGACTGCAATATTAAAATTTTGGACATGTTCAACATAATCAATCGTGATTTTTCTGGAAAAAAAATACAACAACCGACATGGTGTAAATCCATTTCCATGCCAAATGTATAGAATCGGCATGGTATTCTTCATTTTACCATGAAATTATATGGATAAAGGTTCATCATTTTACTTCAAGATGGTCCTATTTTATTTTACTCATCATCCCCCAACTAAAACAAACATCCCAATCATGGGTTCTTTCGAAAAGAAATCATAGAATTATCTAACAACATTATTCCTTACAGCTCGTTTACACAGGATTAACTGTAATGCTTCTGCTCGTCTAATACGTCCCAAAATAGTGACATGTGTTTTCCCTTAAACTTGTAACTCAAAAGTTTTGTTGCAAAGAGTTATGAGAATAGCCATTTGACTTTAAAGACTCTCGAAAAATAATAATTCCAGATCATCCAAGAGAATCGACAGAAGAGGTTCCTGTATACCGGAAAAGACAATATTGTTAGTGCAAAGAAGAAGAAAAAAATATCAATTATCTTTTGTTGCATTGCAAGTTCACGAAAAAGGTTGAGATTATTTCCTCAAGTGCTTAATTAAAGATAGATGTTGGCTGATAATCTTAAGAATGAACTGTTAGCTTGGAAATTTAGAAGAACTAAAAGCAGCGGAAGAATGTTATTAGAGGTGTAAATTAAACGAGCAGGCACAACCCATTAAAAGGAGAGCCCAGCATGCTATGTGTTAGAGATTAAAGTGTACCGTGTTGTTCTGTGCTGTGCCAGGAAAATAATCGTGATGTGTTGTGTTGTGCTGTGCCTGGCACGTTTATTTAATATTTTTCAAAGTAAATAACTTTTAGATATTTAAATGTTATATGTGTTGTTATAGAAATAAATATAGGTCAACATAACGAAGGCGGAATATACAATCTTTTCTAAAATATATACAAAATGTGTTGTATTGTATGGTGTTGTATGCATGTTATGACGTGCTTTCTTAGCGTGTTGTGTCGTGCCCCTATGCAAATTAGTCTGGCCCAACACAACACATAAAGCTATCATGCTAGGCTGGCTGAGCATAAATTTTAGCGTGATGAACTGGGCTCGTATTGGCACGGCCCAATTTACACCTCCCCTTATTAAGCTCTATGGATGGGAATACCAAAAGGATGATGACACACACGAAGGGGAGGGAGGCACCCACACTAATAAATAAATGAAGTAAAAAGTTTGTTTTTTATTCCTCCAAGTCACGGTTTTTGCAATTTACACTACCCACAGTAGCGCCTTTTCTTCAAAGCATTGTCATTGTTGAGAGAGAATGACAACTCGCAGCCTACGTCCTAAAACTAGCATTCGGCGGGAAACACTGACGATAAGGTTATATATATGTTTCGGGATCACGCCTAGTAACTAACTTTCGGTTTCGAATATTAGGAATCAATCTCAATAAAATATACTAATTAATTAACTAATCACATGAGGTTATGTTATCTGTTGTTTAGAAGTACATGATTATATGTTAGTTAACTCGTTTTCATTGTAAACCACACACATTAACTAATCATTTATCCTGAATCTTATAGAGTCACCAACCTTTTCAAATTCCGATCTTTCTCCGGGCTACTTGATTATGCACCACATACGTAATTAAAGCGGAAATGTGGAGTGTGCGTACTAGGTAGTAACCTTGGATATTCCTGCTCGCTGTAACCATACAGCTATCATAAATCTTATGTTCATTCAAAATCTGATACTTTTCATGCTAATTAGTTGGGTCCTAATTTAAGGCCTAATTAAACACCACACACCCAATTGTTTATCTTTTATTAAGCTTTGAGTACTTAATTACTATAAATCGATTAGCAAATTTTGATGATGAAGTAAACTTTAATCATGTGATTAACCTCCAATCATACAAAGTTACAAACTAACATCGGGAGTATCCTGCTAAGCTAAGGGATGTCTTAAAACTATAAAAATTCCAAGTTATTCTGTCGAATATTATTTACTATTTATTTTTACTTTTTTAATTTTGGTTTGAAGTTCTTTTTTTCAACATTCGTCATGAATAATTGATGAATATCATGTCGACCGTATACATTTAACACTGTATATATGTTGTATTCCACGCCGAAGGATGATAGTGTTCTTCGTCAATAAAGTCGACACATTCAGCACGGTTTTCATTACATAAAACAATGTCAACCGTATAAGTCGGCATTGAAAAAAAAATCGACTATGCCGACCACGGTGCTAGAATCTTGGATATGGTCGGCACAAACAATCATGATTATTTTAGACAAAAGATACAACGGTCGTGCAAGGGATTCATCCGTTTCCATGCCGAATGTAAAGAATCGGCATGATGGTCTTCATTTTACAATGTCTACTCTGAGATTTCTTTTTTTTAGAAATTTGCAAAAATTAAAAGAATGTTTTTTTTGAAATTTGAAATTTGAAATTTGAAATTTAAAATAAAATAAATTTAAAGTATAAGGATAATTTCGTCATTACAAAATATATGGATTTGGGGTTCTTCATTTTAATTCAAAATGATCTGATTTTGTTTTATTCATCAACCCCCAATTAAAACAAGCATCCCAAATTGTGGGTTCTTGCAAGAAATCGTAGAATTAGCGAACGACATTATTCTTTACACCTTATTTGAAGATTAACTATAATGCTTTCATTCGATTAATTAATGCGACTGAAAAAAATAGGTGCTTTAATAGAACGATGCTCGTGAAAAGATGGTGGAGGTTAGGAAGGGAGAAAAATTCGTTGTGATATAACATTATTAGTGAAAAATATGGTATTACAAGCTTGGGTTGGAAAACTAAACCACCAAAGGGAGTTTATGGTACTAGTATGTGGCGTCATATATACTCCGTTTCCGATGATTTCTTCAATAATTTGCATTTTATGATTGGAAATGGTGAAACAGTCCGTTTTCGGGATGGTTTCATGAAGGTGTTCTCTCTTCTTTATATCCAAATCTTTATTGGTTGGCTACCCTCAAAGGAGCTCCTGTAAAGCAATGTTTTTATACTTTTCTTTCTTCTTTCTTTTGGGATCTCGGGGTTTCTAACATAAGACTTTATGATATTGAAATTGAAGAACTTTCTTCTGTATTACTAGTTCATCAAAATACTTCTATAGATAAATTGGAAGAAGATGTTATGATTTGGAAGAATCATAAGTCAGGGCTTTTTAATGTGGCCTCTGCTTATGAGCCCGAAGTTGGTGCTACAAATGTGGTCTCCTTTCCAAAAGGAAAAACTTGGTCTAGGAAGTGGCCTCATGTTAGCGTTCCCAACAGTGAAGCGTAAAGATTGCGCAAAACTGAAGTCAGTGGTATGGCCAATGAAGCTGCATAGTCCGACGATGTAGTGCCAACATGGCCGAGATAAGAAAGGCTACTTAGCACATGCAATACTATGCGATAGTGTTGCATATCCTTGATTTAGAGATGGCCCAGCTCAAGGAAGGAATTAGGGATGCAATGCAAGTCATGGGATGACTTTGGCATTGGCCCAAGCATTAGCCAAGGCTTGGCCAATGCATATGTAATAGTGGCGTTGCCAAATGCGCCATTGATGATTGTTGCTCGGGAAAAAGAATGCAAGTGATGCATATGAAGTATGAAGTTGAACTAAGTAAGGCAATACTCAATTGGCATGATATTTGGGTGTTGGCATCCAAATAAGCTAAGTACATGACCGGGATAAATGTAACGCAACCATTGTCGAATACTTAGCAGAAGTGCAAGTTGAGTGAACCGAAACCATTGCCAAATACTTGGCAGAAGTGCAAGATTGAGTAAAGCTCAACCATTGGCGAACACTGACACGGGCCAAGATTAGTGCAGCGCAATGATTGTCGGACTTGATTTCAAGCTGTAAGTTACGAGTGTGTGTGCATCACACGCATGCCAGAGCAAAGGAGTTGGTTGAGATAGTTATAAATAGGTTTTATAACTAAGTCTGGCATATTCTAACCACCCAGAACATATGTGTTGTAATAATTTTAATGCGGTAAATAAGGATTCGTTGCTCGGACTTGAAAAGATTTTTAAAACAAAAATATATACAAAATTTGTCACAGGATCAAGAGATACTAGGACTCAGGATTCCACCAATTCTTATACTCATGCGAATCAACTATTAATTCTAGACAATTATAGCTTATAATGATAACAAATATCGACTCTTTTCTTTGCCAAAAAATAGATTTTATAAAGTATTAGATGTAAATCATAAGCATGATGCATCAAGAGTTCCTAGACTAAGCATACATCATCAGATAAAATCACAAATAATCAAGAAAAATCATAAATCAACTCATAATAGTGCAAATAGTCATAAAAGAATTAAATAGAATTACTCATGCATAAAGAATGGTTTCCTCCATCATCCCAGTAATGGGGTTTAGCTACTCATAATAATCATGTTCTCAGAATACATACTTGATGCTCAAAATATGATTAAAAGAGTGAAAATATAATACAGTGAAACTACGACCCTCTTTAAGCGTCCAGAGAAGAACGATACTTTAGCGCTGCTGTTGAATAACGACGCAAGTCTGCTGCTGCTAGCACTGTTGAAGAACGATGGCCCTGGGGGGTCCGTTCTTCGTCTTCTTCTTCCTCCTCGAGCAGCAGCAGGAAGCTTTCCTGCAACTTCCTGTTCTTCGTCTTCCAGCCTCTCTGCTGCGTCTCTGTGGTCTCTAAACTTCCCCAAACTTCTTGATAACCTTTCTAAGACTCGAACCAGCCTTTTTATACCCAGCAAAACCCACAAATCCGAGAATTATCTATGAATATTCTTTTTATTCTCTTCGGTAAACAGTTGAGAGAAAATCTCACTTCGATCCTCTCTGTACGCGTGTTGTTAGCTATCAAATAGCAACCAAACTATTCTTAGGACTTTAACATGACCAAGTGTGTGTATTTCCAGCGTGAAAGTCTCCCAAAAATCTCTCACAAAATATTTGAAGCTAAACAGAACTTACGTGTCGTGTTTGAGCTTTGATCTCTTCTTCCGGCTTATCCAACCCAATTGGTTGGGTTAAATTGCTTGTAAGAGGCCTGTTTAGTCATATCACACCCAATCCAACCAAAGTTAACGATTGAATATCCCTAGAATCACGTCAGAATCAGATCTCCAAATCTGCCAGTTCTGTAACATGCTTTCCCGCCAAAAATGCATTTTTGAAAACGTGAAGAAATGTGACCTTCCCCTATCCAGTCCCGGTCTCCCTTTAGCAGATGCCTGGAAATGGGTCACCCTTTAGTAATTAGGTTACCCCTTATCCAAAGTGAGAGTCCGTATAATAATTTTCTCCCACGAGCGCAAAAACCACTTTTTTTAGCCAATTTCGCCGCAAAAGCTTATTTCTCCAAAAACACCTACAAAGAGATAAAATACCGAAATAAGTACAAAATGGGTACTAACAATATACACAATAGAGATGAAAATAGACACATAAATGCGTATATCAATATGTGGCATCATTTGGCTTGACAACACAAAAGGTGGCAGTTGAAAAGCAGATTGGAGGTTAGAGGGACTATCTTATAGGACACATGGTTGTTCCATGCGTGTGCAAGTGGTGCGCATAATTTTTGGCCTTTTAACTATTATATAAATAGTGCAAGAGGCATTAGAAATCAGTAGGATGGAGTTGGTAGAGATGTAGTCACATGTTTGGGAGAATAAGGCATCATTGAGAGAGAATGATGGCCTGTTTTGGTCCATGTGATGGCCAAGTTTTGTAATCTTCCTTTAGTGCAATAAAATGGGTTCGTTGCAGTATATCTTTGTGTTCTTATGTTGCTGATTTGTGTGAGATTTTCAATTAGAATTGATGCATGGTAAACCTCTTATTCTTATGGGGGCGTAAAGAGTTAGAGAGAAATAAGATGAAGACTTCCGTTGCGTAAAGCCTTATGAGTGAAGGAAGATGCACACTTTGATGCAAGTGAGCAAGGTTGAGTACTTGTGGTTGAAGTTGATTCACTGAACCACAGAGTATTTCCAGTTATGCCCATGAAAATTTTAGGCGATTAAATGGGCATGTGACAACAAGTATTAGAGCCGTGTTTGGGGACACAATTTTTGATGTTTCTCTCTTTTTACTCAAGTTGGTGTCATTTGTTTGTCGAATTCAATGAAGAATTGTTTGGGTTTCGTTAGAATGGAGACTAGAAGAATTTGGTCTTATGTGGGAAGATCGATTGGAAAGAACTTTGAAGATTGATGTAACAACAGGCCATGAAAGTTTATGACAAAGGTGTCAAAATTTCTTCCCAGAGTGTTAGACGAACATGCGAGAATCATTAGAAACCGGGTTTTCAAGTGATTGTATGACAAAACTCAAGATATACTGACTTCTACGGTTTAAGTCAGGTGTTAAACTCCATGTTTCTCACAAGTATGCAAAGATTATGCATTTGGAATGCATTATTTCGTAGTATGATCAGTACCATGTACATTACATGCGGTAATGGGAATTTTTCGAAAATTCCTAAGCTCAAAGATGGTGTTGGCCTTTGCAGTGGCAAAGAGAATTGAGAACCTGTCTATGCGATAGAATTGAAGGTGTCTCATCGTATCCAGTTTGATGAAAGAGTAAAGTAAACTCTCTTGAATGCATATACCTTGGTGGTAATGAAAAGTCTAGTTGCGAACTAGCATTTGTTTCGCAATGCCATGCCATAAAAGAAGAATTAGATGGCCAATTCTTGTCTAGCATAAAGCTTATGGAAAGGCTGAAGAAATAAGTGCAAGTTAGGGAAAAACTGATACACCACGGTCTTGCGTTTGCAAATCTTTCTTCATTGATGCTAGATATGCACAAGGAGTGTGCTTGCACCTGGTTTACGAGTGAGATCAATATGCTTGGACAAGGGTTTCCAAAGACCTGCATTTGATCATAACCACAAGTTGTTGTTCTTGTCGACCGCAAGTCAACAATTGTTTCTACTGAAGTTGATTTTAGAGAAGGGGAAAGACAAGACTAACCAAATGTGCATGGGCAGTAAAAATGAGTTCCAAGTTTTAAGAAGAATGCGACATTCTTGCTTCAAGGAACGTAGGCAGTGGGTGCCTCATTTTCAAGGATGATGGCCTTGTTAAGATTGTCCAAGGGATTTATCCGCAAAAGACATTGAGTAATATGGATTGCTGAGCTCTATGGTGATGCTCAGAATAACCAAGTTTAGTCTGTTCCAGTTGTGCAAAGGTGCACAAGTTTGCGTTAAAATTCGAGTGTTGACTGGCATGACAGATTTGCAGCAGTAGCATGCGCCAAATAGGATTTGGGCACGACCAAGATGCATGATGCGGTTGGAGATGCAAGTTAGGGGAACTGTAGATGTGTGGAGAAGGGAGGACCAAGTAGTGGTGATGCTTAAAGATGACATGAGTTCATTCTTGAAGAAATCTTCATGAAAGATAAAGCAACATGATAGCCTCATTTTGAAGGAGTATTCAGCTAAGTGTCAATTATATTGTGCTTCGTTATGGGAGTCGCATAAGAACGTTGATAGTTGGAAGAATGCATGTGGCAATGTGATTTGCAACATTGGGGATAATAGGTGATGTCTCGCTTCCTTGTTGTTTGTTAGAAGCGGAGATGAAGTCAGGATTGCAAGACTTGTTAGGTCTTACAAGTTGCAATCAGTTGGTGCGAATATTTGCTGAAGTTTGAGTATACTTTCAGTTTGGGTCGTGTGGAACTTGGTGTTGGGAATTGTCTCTCTATGTAAGGTAGTAGCGAATGAGGGTATTTGAGACGAGAGTTCTTGTCTCTTTCGTTCAAAGTAAATCTAGTTCGCGTGGAATATGCTACATAGCGTATTAAGCCAAAATATGCAATAAAGGACGCTGAAAGTGAAATAAGCAAATAGAGTTTGTGGCATAGACGAGTTTGCTGTTGAGAGTTATGTAAAAGTGCGGCGACATGTTGGCAGCGACGGCATGGAGTAACGCAGCAAGAATGAAGATGTAAGTCCATCAAGTATATGAGTTAAGAGTAACTCATAGTTAGGAAGAACATGATATTGCTTTTCCGCTACATTAAAGCGTAGCAGTTTGAAAGAGAAAGTGAGGCTTTGCTGGTTTCAAAGGCACGTAAAGTGGATGCCTTGTCCAAAGTGGCGGTGGGATGTCCCGGATAATCCTAAGTCATGACTATACCAAAGTCATGCATTTCAATCAAGGTGTTGCGACAATGCAAGCAAAAAACAGCAGAGTGCTGGTTCTTTGGCATACAAATGATGCAAGCCCAAGAAGGTGAAGTTTGCAATATGATTTGGAGGTCAAATCTAGTAAAAGGGATGATGTTTGCAAAGTGCAGCAAAGGCTATAGGTTTTGGCACATACCAAGAGTGGTATGAAATCATAGAATGCATACCTTAAGGCAAGGCATGATTTGGCGTTAGGCGTATATGATTGAAGAATGAGGCCAAGTCTTGTACAAGTCTTGTTATGTTGCGTGGTGCAACTAAAGTCGGAAAGTGAAGGCAAAAGACCATGGAAATGATCATTATGATCAGTTGGGAAGAATCATTACTTGCGTACACTTAGGCACAACTGATTCAAGTGAAACTCAAGTCTAATTCAGGGAATTGGCAAGAGGAATTTCCAAGTTGCATTTGGGGTGTTGATATCCGATTGTAGTGGGATTTGAAGCGTAGGCTAACGTGACAACAACAATACAAGTCGGTAGGATCACTTAATGGCATATGGTACTAGCCAGAAAAGTTTTGGCAAGGAAAAAGGCCAAACAAGTTTGCTGATTTCTGAGATTGGCTCAGAAGCATACAAGGCCAAAGAACAAGTATAACGAGTATACTTTGTTGCGTTCAAAAAGGGCGTTGAACAAATTAGGTGGGGGAGGTTTGTTAGCGTTCCCAACAGTGAAGCGCAAAGATTGCGCAAAACTGAAGTCGGTGGTCTGGCCAATGAAGCTGCATAGTCCGACGATGTAGCGCTAACATGGCCGAGACAAGAAAGGCTATTAGCACATGCAATATTATGCGATACTGTTGCATATCCTTGATTCATAGATGGCCCAGCTAAAGAAATGAATTAGGGATGCAATGCAAGTCATGGGATGACTTTGGCATTGGCCCAAGCATTAGCCGAGGGTTGGCCAATGCATATGCAACAGTGGCGTTGCCAAATGCACCATTGATGATTATTGCTCGGAAAAAAGAATGCAAGTGATGCATATGAAGTATAAAGTTGAACTAAGTAAGGAAAGACTCAATTGGCATGATATTTGGTTGTTGGCATCCAAATAAGCTAAGTACATGACCGGGATAAATATAGCGCAACCATTGCCGAATACTTGGCAGAAGTGCAAGTTGAATGAAGCGCAACCATTGCCGAATACTTAGAAAAATTGCAAGATTGAGTAATGCGCAACCATTGCCGAACATTGGCATGTGCTAATATTAGTGCAGCGTAATGATTATCAGATTTGAGTTCAAGCTGTAAATTACGAGTGTGTGTGCATCACACGCATGCCAAAGCAAAGGAGTTGGTTGAGATAGTTATAAAGAGACTTTATAACTAAGTCTGGCATATTCTAAAAGCTCTCAAAAAAATAGCCTCGACTTTAAAATGTTTTGCTGCAAAGAATTCAAGAATAGCCTTTACTTTAAAAGCTCTCAAAAAACTGTCGGTAATCATCCGGGAGAATCGACAGGAGAGGACTGAGAGGTGGCAATATATCGTAAAAGACAATGTTGTTTGTTCAAGGAAGAAGAAAAAACAGCAGTTATCTATTGTTGCATTGCAAGTTTACAAGAAAAATTATATCCCAATGGCATAATCAAAGATAAATGTTGTCTAATAATTTAAGAATAAAATATTATCTTGGAAATTTAGAAGGCAGAGAAACAGAGAAACAATATTATGCCCAGTGATGTTTCTTTTTTTAATTTTGGAAATATGTTGGATAATTTGGGACCAGAGAAATAAAAGAATATTGACCCACAAAAAAGAAAAGGAGGCAAAAATAAAAAGTACACTTTTTATACGGGCATCCTCAGAAAATTGGGTCAAAAGAACAATGTTTAAGGACGTAGTAGCTCATTTACAATAATCATATAGTTTCTATATTTTCTAAGGGATCTCCTCCAGAAAAAATGACAATAACATTTTTGCGTAAATGAAAGAGTATCTCATTATTCCTCTCTCTCTATAATAAAATTATAACATTTTCACTTCCAAAACTAAGTCAGTGAAAGCAAGTCACCGTTTTTACGATTTACACTTCCCACGGTAACTCATTTTCTTTGAAGCATCATCATTGTTGAGAACTTGAGAGAGGAGGACCATATCTCGCTGCCCAAAGCCTAAAACTAGCATTCGGTGACGATAAGGTTATATATGTTTTTCGGAATCACGCGTAGTAACTAACTTTCAGTTTCGAATATTAGGAATCAAACTCAATAAAATAATCACATAAGATTATATGTTATCTATTGTTTCAAAGTACATGATTATATAGTTATCATTAACTCGTTTTCACTGTAAACCACACACATTAACTAATCATTTATCCTGAATCTTATAGAGTCGCCAACCTTTTCGAATTCCGATCTTTCTCCGGGCTACTTGATTATGCACCACATACGTAATTAAAGCGGAAATGTGGAATGTGCGTACTAGGTAGTAACCTTGGATATTCCTGCTCGCTGTAACCATACAGCTATTACAAATCTTATGTTCATTCAAAATCTGATACTTTTCACGTTAATTAATTGAAGTAGTTAAACACCACACACTTAGTTGTTTATCTTTATTAAGCTTTAAGTACTTAATTACTAAAAATCGGTTAGCAGATTTTGATGATGAAGTAAACTTTAATCATGTGGTTAACCTCCACTGATACAAACCAACAGAACCAATTAGAAACACCGTCACTCCTATTAATCAACCAAAATTTTAGTTTCCTCTTTATGAACTCCAAATTAACTACTAAAATTATCCATTGAGCATCCAGATTAATTTATGATATCATAAATTTTTTGGTCGGAAACAGTAGTCATTGTTTACAATTACTAGTTCATTAACCTCCCTTACAAAACGCATTAGCCTTCGGGAATAAAGCAATTAATGACTTAAATTCTAATAATAATGGTGTTGGAGTGACTCTCACAAAATCCTTATCCGGTAACATGGAGTCTTAAAAAGTTTAAATGACTCGAAAAAAACTCTAACTAATAACAATAGATATTAGGAGACTCTCAAAAAATCTTTATGGGCTAACAGTAGATTTGGAAACTCACTGGAAGTTATTTGAAATCTCATTTGACTACCTCCCTGTTAAAGTACACTATTGAACAATTGAATAACAAGGTTGTTTCTTCGCTTCATGGCAACAACCATCATTATAAACTTACAACCTCGTGCACATGAGCACTCCATAGCCTGTTTGGAGGCAAAAAAATCCGACTATTTTGAAACAACCCAGTGGATGTCTATTTTGATGAGAAATGGTTATGACAAGGCGGTCTATTGGTCTTTTAAATTTAGCCAGAGTTCATTGTCCAGTGCTTTTAAGAACTTTTTTTGCGATTTTAAGAAAATGTTGTTTTGTCAATAACTTCTTCGAAGCGAGTCTGTTTGAGTCGTCGCTTGTGGCAGGTTGTTTCTTTTCATATGTGCTTTACTATTTAAAAAAATCTCATATTTACCAGAAATAGCAAATTTCGAGTTTGAGTCGGTTTGGAGTTGTTTCCATCCTCTCTTGTCGCGCAGTTAGGGTTTTTTCCTAGTCTTTTTAAAGGTCTTCTAGTTATTATTGTTGCACAGTTGATTGACTATAAAAAATTATTTTATTGAACTTATGCAAGCTTAATTTTGATTTTTATTTATTGTCAGAAAACCGAGGTCTAAATAATCATTTATGTTCTTATTCGCTATTCCTAGGAATAATTCGAGGTATGAACAAATTAACTTTTTCTTTCTTTTCAATAATTACAACCATACATACATAAAAAAAAAAAGATTTTCTTTTTCAGCTGTAAATATTAGGTCACGATACACCTTCAATTTACTTTATATTTCATGATAATTTTCAGAACAAGTGCCAATTTTACATGATGAGGCAGATTTTAGGTCACACAATAAAATACGAGCTAGTATTTTTGCCAGCGAGGCAAACTTTGAGTCACTTATGCAATCACAATGATCACATGATAAATTTTTTGGTCATATATAATTGGAAAAGTTGAGTAGATTAGCATTTCTTTGTACATAATATAAATTTTTGTCATTCGAGTTTCCCGGACAATTTAAAAATTATTATGACATAAGCCAAATTACACAAACATATTTTGGAGTATGTTAAAGATTTTTGGGTGTTGGGCATATCCTAGGTTATTGATGAAAGAAAATTTATGGAAATAATTTTTTTATTTTGTTTTGTTTTTTTGTTTTTGTATTATTTGTGTATGAGGCATTTATTGAAAATAAACATAAGTTCTATTACATCGAGTTGATTGGTAGTCGAGCCACAAGATGGGCACTAACACCTTTCTGGATTGCGATGCCTATTTTACGAAATAAAAATCTACTGCTGCCACAATCTGTGTCCTTGTTTGCAAGACAATTCTTGAGTCTCTTCAAGAAACTCACTGTGTCATCACCTAATTCTCCTAAGGTGGTGAAAGCGAGGACGCCAAAGCCATACCCATGGGACTAACAAGTAGCTAGGTACTTGTTGCATTTGTAAAGAACCGCTTTGGAAATAACCTGACCTGGAACAAAAGAGTGTATGTCACCTGTGAAGGGAGAGACTCCGGTGACATCAAGGCATGCATCCTTCCCGTTTTCCCAATTGTAAACCATCAAGTCAGCAGGAAGCAAGAAACTATTCTCAGCGGAACTAAGGCCAAGTGATACTTCTTTTCTGGTTGATACCCCGGCTCGAAAGCAGATATCCACATAGACATCTTGCACCATATCATGCCTGAATAAAATTCCGACTTCACTTGTGCAGTGTAACGCATGGTCTCTGTATATGTCCATATCTCTATTGTATCTAGTGCAGCGACTACCGACAGGGAAGAGGGGAATTCCCAGACGGTAGCTAAGGATACAATGGAATTGTCTTGGGCCTAAAGTTTGGTTTAACCCACTGATTGGAATTGCAAGCAAGTAGTATTGGGCGTGTTTCATTCTATTGATTTGCCACAAAACATTGTCCCGTGCAGTCAAACTGTATTTATTAGGCAGCTGCTTCTTCACGGCGTCGAAGTATATTACTGCCAGTGAATGCATAGAATGCATGTGAATAGGGGCAGTACTGTCGAAACTAAGTGAAGAAGAGGAAATACCACAAACCTGGTTGAACTGCTGAACAACGTACTAGTATATGGGGCTTGGTCCATCTGAAGTGATAGTGTTCAAAATGACTCGTTAGACTGGCTGCATTTGGAACTGGAAGGCCAAGTAGCAGTAATGAGACATATCTGACATAGTGGAGATACCCAGTCCGCAGTCTCAGATTGGAAGAGTGGACAAGCGATATTGTAAAGGGCCAAAGCTAGCACCGTCAGCAGTCACTAACAACCTCAGATATTGAAACAGGTGATCGTCATAGTATGATTTGGCTTGCTCCAAGGATAACGGATTCGTTGTACGCATGGTGAAATACAACTTAGACACGTCTGAACAGTTGGGCAACAATAGGAGTTCGCATTGAGGGTCTTTAAGCCTCTTGACAGTGTCCATCAGCTGAAGTGTCTTGTCCACCCTTTGCATAACCATGTCTTTACAAAACTGAAGGTTAGGGATGACTAGTCCTCCTAGTAATTTGACCCCTAACGAAGGTCTGCTGATGTTGTGAGGGAACACGTCTGCACTAAGGCTTCTCGGATCTGTCAGTGGCCAGAATACCTCAGTTTTGTTAACGTTTAGATGGAGACCTCTGGAGATTCCTTCACTTTGGATGATGCGCAAAGCTTTCGAGACTTCCATGGTGTCACCAATGATCGTTCTATCATCCAAGTACCAAACTTGTAAGTCTAGGATACATTGAGATACAATCTCCTTCAGGATGGGGTGTAGCGTGAGTGCAAAAAGTAGGGGACCAAGAGGGTCGCCATGTTGCACCCCCTGAGCTGAGGATAGAATGACATCGTTGTAGTATAGCCTAATGGGGGTTTGCATAGCATAATTCAACCCAATATGAAATCGCAGGGCATCATATTCTAACTTCTCTAATTAGTGCAGTTCTGTCAACCATGTTAAAGGCGTTGGAGAAGTCAACAAGTAGCATAGAAATACCACTCACATTACCCTTCAGTTCCATGATCCTGTTAATTGAGTGAACTATACTCTCACCACCAAACGACACTCCAACCCCAAATTTAAAGTCACCGAGGTATGTCGTCATGTCCCTCCTAACGCTTGTAGCAGCCATATTGGAAACTAACCGTCTCCAAGTGGTACCCACTGCGATGTGGCGTAAACCACCACCTGGTTTCTGCAGTAGAGTGAGTGGAGCACTTGCAATGTATTCACCAAGTACCGAGGGGCAACGTCCAGCCAGCCAAAGGTTAACTACTTTGGTTAAAGAGGAAAATAGTTCATGTGCGACAGCTTTTGCGGCACCACTCATTGCATCGAGAAGATGTTGATCTCTCAAGCCATCTCTCCCATAGGATGTTCCCTTAGGGAAACTCTTTATAGCCTTAAGAACTGCTGTTGTGTCTACACTGATAGCATCACATTGAATGGGCTCAACAGTGATGGAGGGTGGAGGGGCTGAGGGGTGCTTTTGCATCAATTCAGATAGGGTAGCCTCGTTATAGGGGGAGACACCATTAGAAGATATCACTCTGATGGCGGCAGTGTAATGTTCATAAGACATTTTCTTCTTGCAAGCTTCCAAGTTGGCACATTCTTGAGATTTCTTCTTTTTCGGCTTACTCACCCATGTACATTTAGGATGTTCTAAAAGTTTGTTAATCAAGGTGAGGAAGCCATTGGGTTCCTTCCATTCCAGCAAGGCCTGATTAATGGAAGCGACTTGCAAATTTTTCTTGTTTCCAGATCGTTCTTCAGAGGAGCGCTTAGGCTTGTACAAGTTAAAAGTGCATGTAGGGAGGAGTAATATCTTTATCCAAGAAGACAACTCCCTAGGGTTGAGAACAACAACATCTAAACAGGATTTTAGTGTTCTTGAGAAATTCAACCTGCTGGGGGGAGGAATACTTACGATGGTGGTGAATTTCCGTTGAAGAAATTCACTAAGAAATTCTAAGGAGATGGATATTAAAGTATTATCGATGCAGGAGAATGGTGTTTCAGTAACAACTATTGGTGGTTTCGCAATGTCAGATATTAGAAAATCAACATGCCTTCCATTTAGTGGTCCTAGAATGACGATGTGGTTGTGCTTGGATGATTTCTTCCATGCATGTAGAACCATGCAGTGGCTGCAGAGCCAACAATGTAGTTGTTGTAATACCTGTTCCCAAGAAGTGTAAATATTCATGTGGTTGTTCAATCTTTCTCTACGGTTTTGTTTGGCAACTTCAGAAGAAAAGTTCCCATCATTAAGATGCCTTTGCAATGAACTACGTGCATACCCTCTGCCATTGACGTCATTGTTACAATCATCGAAATCTCGAAAAGGGAAATGAACACGATCACCCTGGCAAGGAGTAGATTGTGTTAGAGGGCTATTACAAGCAGGTTTAGGCGAGATAGGAGATGCAGTAGGGTTTGAAGATGAAACACAAGTTCGTCGAGGTATGTGCATGGTGGTAATTGCAAATAACTGTCGTGACAGTCTCGAGATTGTGAAGTTAGTAGGTGAAACTGGCATCATTTGAAAGATCATAGCAAGGGGATTGGAAAGAGGAAGAGTAGATGAAGAATTGTGAACAAATTCCCGAGATTGTGCTTGGAAGAAATTCAGGCTTTCTGTCGCCCAAAAAAATCTCCTAGAATTTCTCTCTCTTCGCCCCTTATTATTATTATTACCATTATTTGCATTTTAGATGATATTTTTGGTTGAGAAATTAATAGTTTTTATTTAAGATAATCTTAGATGAGTTTTAATAAGTTGGAAAAGTTACCAGAAGGTGGTGGATACCTTGGAAAACAAGATTTTTAAGTTTTTGGAAAGTATAACAGGGGTTAGTAAATTGAGAATTATAGGGAATTTTAGAGACATTCCAAATCTCTTGTTAGTTGATAGGGAGTCTTTGTAAATCTTTGAGAGGTTCTGTTATTGAATAGTGACTTTCTGAAAGTCTTTAGAATTCTCTGTTATTGGATAATGACTTTATGAAAGTCATTAGAATTCTCTGTTATTGGATTTGGATTTCCAAATCAATGATTTAAGGTTGTGGAGGATTTTTATAGACTTTTAAGTGAAAATATACCATAAAAAGCTTAAACAAAGTCTCTCCAAAATAGGTGATAATTGGAGAGACTTTAGGATATTTAAAAATAAAATAAAATAAACAAACAATATAAAGAGACAATAATAAACCAAATAAGCTATAATAAATTTCATGCATATAAAAAAAACCACATTATGCGAGATCTCAACCCATGCATTATGTTCGTGTTCAATTTGGTTGACAAAATAGTCATGATTTCTATTAGGCACGCGTAAATTTATAATTTTTATTGGTAATATTCTTCCTTTTTTTTAGTAAATCTATGAATTATCTATTATATATTAATTTTTAGAAAAAATAATTTTTGAATTTTTTCCTTTTTATTTGATGTAAGGTAAAATTCCTATATATTTTTTTTGTCTCAATGACTCACTGAGATTTCCTAAAAATCACTCAAAAATTCTCCCAAAATCAATAGACTTACATAGAGTCTCCCCAAATCTCTTACAAAAAAAATTCTCTCGGTATCTCTGAAAATCTCGATTGACTAACCCCCTGTAAAATTTGTTTTGGAAAAGTTATTTACAAAGAAGTTGGTTATCAAAGCTACTTATTCTCCTTTAAGATGTATAAATAAAAAATTATTTTACTTGCAAGAAGATCAAGAAAACCAAGTTACTGTTTATTTTGAGATGCACATAGATATCATGTGATAAAAAAAATTACATCCACCTATTTACCCTTAGAAATGGTTGAGAAATCATCATCTTTTTTTCCCCGAGAATTGTCCTATTTTAGCTCTCTATTAATGATACATCTAATTCTCCGATGGAAAAAATCTCGTAAAATTTGTAAGAAAAATCAAAACCGGAAGTTGAAAATCGTATGCATATATTTGTCATGTTTGGTAATCACATCTATCGATTTATCCCTAGAAATGGTTTTCCTTTTCTATCGGAAGCAATCTATGATAGTTAAATGTGATTCTCATACTATCTCACAATTTAGGCGCCAACTCCAAAAAATAAATAAATAAAGCTATTGTTTTGTTCATATGTTCTTTTTATTGTGTTCTACATTCCAACAAAAAATGAAAACACTTTGGGATGTATAACTCCACCATTTATCATTTTGAAAATTAATTATTATTGACGGGAACCAAACACACAAATCTAAAGAGTGTTTGGCCTCTCTCTCTTCTCTTCTCTCTTAGAAAAAAAAACTAGTCCTGAGAAAAGAATTTGCTTTATTTTCATTGTTATTAGTTTTTAGTGTAGGATTTTATTTTTGCTATGATTTTGATGTCGTTTGACATTTTTCTTCACTTTTGGAGCGACGATATCTTTGCTTTTGTGCGATTATATCTTCACATTTATGGTGATTCTATTTTCATTTCCAAGGAGATTATTTCTAGGTATTTTGGTTGGTTTGTAGTTTGTTATTTTCAAGAACATCAATGATTCAACTCGGCGGCGCTTCGATTTCACCTTGAATCTAAGAGATTTAGGGCGTCCGGGTTCGTCATAAACAACGGTAATTAGAGCAAATTTATTCTCTCTTTTTGAAAAAGACAACTATCTTAAATTGTCAGATTTTATTCCAATTTATATCATCCTCCATCCTCTCTATAAAAATTGGATACTATTACAATTCATCGCTCTTTCTCTTCGCGATTTATTCGTAATTTGTATCTTTATTTTTATTTGGATTATATTTTTCTTGTTTTAAGATGCTCTTGATGTAAATATCCATGTAACCTCTATTTTGCCATGAAATAAAATGTTACATGATATCAAAATAAAATAAGAAATATATATATATATATATATAAATTAATTAATTATTGAAATTAATGTTCGAAATTAAAATGGTTGATGATGAGGTTTGATGTCTCGCAAAGCACTAACTTTTGGTAGGAGTTTAGAAATTTGTAGGAGAAACATACCACTGAAAAAATAGCTTTAAATTCATTGTATTTTGGCTTTTATTAAAAAAATTGGTCGCGAAATTGTGAAATATTGTAGTGTGAAAATAAATATGTCAATGGATTCCCCTAGTTAATTATCAATAATTTGAATTGCTAACAATTATTCCTAAGTTCTTAACACTTCAAAAGGATGATGCTAAGAATTACTCCCTCCGTTTCTAAGCAATAGACTTGTTTGATTTGCACAAGGATTAAGAGAACTAATCATTATAGCCATTGTTTCGTAGTTTTTCCTACTTTATCCATGGCTCCACTAATTTCTATTAGAGAGAAAATTGGGAGAGAAATGGTCCCCTATTCATATTAAGAGAGAAAAAGAAAAAAGAAAAGTGGTCCCTTCATGGGAAAATTAGTAACTAATAACACTTGACATTCCAAATAAGGAAACAAGTCTATTTTATTGACACATCCGAATAACCTATTTTTTAGAAACGGAGGGAGTATCTCTAAGTTACATTGTAGGAGTCGAGAATGTCCTTCGTAAATTTATGAGGTAAACTTTTCTCACGACGATTCTTCATCATGTTGTCTCTTAATCCACCTGATCACGATTATATAATGCTGCCAGAACCCTCTCTGATTAACCCTAATATTCACGTTCAGGATTGTGTTTTTTCAGTTGAGCAACCAGCTATGGTGAAACCTATATTCAATGCGGATATGATAACTTGACCTAAAAGTCAATAAATATCTCCATTATAGTTGTTGAAACCTTGTGTTAAAGGAAATCATCTATCAATCAAAGTCTCCTAAGATAAATAACTTAAAGGTGTTCAAGAGTGTAGGAATAACCTATGTTTTTGTTAGAGCATTGCTCGGTCGAACTCGCATGCGTTGCTATCTCAAGCATGTTTATCAATGTTAGTGATCAAAACTATAAGTCTTGATTTCCAGTCTACTATAGCTAAGGTCTCGGACTAGGATAGAAAGTGTAGTTGAGATCAAGAACACCATGGCAATCATCATACAAGACGAAGGACTACTCAAGGAACCGGTGGATCTTCATCGACTAAAAGGTATGTGGAGACTTAAACTTATCTATCACTCAAAAGTCTATTTATCTCCTATCTTGAGACAAAAGTCGTTTTGCTTAGATTATACACATTTACTATTTCGAGCCGAGTTTATCTCGCCTATCTATTTCTCGAAATATATGTTGGTAAGCTTTCGTTTTAGCCAAGTTCATCTTTACCTAGTGACGAAAGTCATGACAAGTTTCAATCACTTTGAAAATTGCATACTTTGACGAAAAATAATTTGCGAATAACAACTATAGAATATTAACGTCCTCTAAGAATGTTTCAATGATTGAAATGAGAGTTTAGATTATATAACCATTGGAGAATATAAGCATTGTTTTGGAAACACATATATGTATAAGTCCTTAGTCCTTGAACCGAAGTTTGCAAACTTTATTGATCAAGAGAACTGGTATGGTGGCGTGAGCCAAGTCCGCGAACTCAGACCGCGAACTGGCGGAAGTTCTCGTCCCGAGAAATTCTGCTGGAGTTTGTGAACTCCGTCCGGGAACTTAAGTCCGCGAACCCAATCCGCGAACTTGAGTAGGTTATATCTAAAAACGATGTTTGTGAACTTATTCTTATATAAACTAAGGAATGCAAATTGCAAACCTTGGCTATATATTTCATGAACCGATTCGAGTGAATCAAATCGTTTTTGCTTCGATTGTGTCTTGTGTAGTTACATAAGATTTCCTTGCAATTGAACAACTCTCTAACTAGTTCATTTGAGCCACTTGAACTAGTTATGGTGAAGAATAATATGGTTGATATGAAAGTCATCATATGGATAACCATTTGATTGACTATTGTTGAACCAACAAATGTACAAGTTTGGGTACGGTTACACAAGCCTAGTAACGTACATTTTATTTGTGTGTAACAATCTAGTTTTCTATCTAACGGTTGAAAGATATTAGCTTGAATCTAATCAGGTTTTCATCTAACGGTGAATATTGAATGCTTTGTTACTAAGCTAACATTGGTTGCAAACCCTGATTTGAAAGACTATATAAGGGAGAACTCTAGCAACTGGGAAACCTAATCCCCACACCTTTTTTGTGATACTAGTTGTGCTAAGGTAGAGTCGATTCTCCTTTAACCTTTGGTTTCTTCTTCTAAACCAGGTTAACGCCTTAAAGACTTCATTGGGATTGTGAAGCCCGACCGATACTACTTTCTCGTAGTTGTGTGATCTGATCTTGTTGTTTCTATTGTACGAGTACAATTGTAATAATTGGCTTGAGATTGACATCTCCGATAGGCAAGATATAAAAGTAATGACAAACACTTCGTCTCATCGTTTGTGATTCCGCAATATCTTTTTTCGCTGCGTCGATTAAGATTATTGTGAGGTGATTGATAATACTAGGATGTTCTTCGGGAATATAAGTATGGTTTATCAATTGGTTCATGTTCACCTTGATTTATCAAAAGACGGAACAAAATTCGAAGGTATATTCGTGGGAGACGGATTTATCTATTACCGTAGACTTTTATGTGTGATACAGATTTGTTTATTAAAGTCTTCGACTTTGGGTCGTAGCAACTCTTAGTTGTGGGTGAGATCAGCTAAGGGAATCAAGTACGTAGGATCCTGCTGGGATCAAAGACATAGGAGCATAACTGTACCTTGGATCATTGTGAGATTGATTGGGGTTCAACTACAGTCCAGACCGAAGTTAATTTGGAGTAGGCTAGTGTCTGTAACGGGTAAATATAGTGTGTGTTCAATCTGGACTAGGTCCCGGGGTTTTTATGCATTTGCGGTTTCCTCGTTAACAAAATTCTGGGGTCTGTGTTATTTCTTTTCCGCATTATATTTTGTTATATAATTGAAATATCACAGGTTGTGCGTAATTCAATCAATTAGAATATCCGGCATTTTGGTTGTTGATTTAAATTGATTGACACTTGGATATTGGTCTTTGGTACCATCCAAGTTATCTCTCTATTATTTGATAAAAAGACTCGCAGATTTATATTTGCTTGTGTATGTATCAAATCGAGAGATTGAGATATAAACTCTTTGATATACTTTTTTATCTAGATTGAGTCTGACTGTCTAGTTGATTCTCTAAAAAGTATATTGGAGTTTGTCCATACAGATTGCTAAGCGAAATATTGGGTGTGATTGTTGTACCCCGTTTTTTCAGTTTTTTTATAAGATTTCCTCCTATGTACAAAGTAAAATGATACCGGAAACAAGATTTCAAATAATTTGGCCTATCAACATCATATGACACTTCCTGTCTCTTGGTAAGTGCTATCATAGCTTTCATTTTAATTTAGCGGAGATCGTATATTTTATATGCGCAACTTTGTCCGTTTTCTGAAGCATGGTATAATTTACATAGCGTAATAAACTCAAGATTACAATCTTGATATATTAATGTCAAACCCTGGTACGAGTGTGGACTCGTATCAATGACGTTAGAAACATCGTTTGAAATTACAAGCGTAATGTGAGCTCTCGTGAAAGTTGATGATAATACACTTACTAGATCGTATGGATATTTTGGTGGAGTTCTTGGGGAATTTGATCTCTCGGAAACATGGCAAGAAAAAATTTTAGTTGAGAGAGATGGGTTTGCTTTCATGGCTTGTCTCACTTAAGATAGGTTTCCATCCTTTGGCTTCTATTTTAAATCTATTGGTCACGTTTGGGTGAACGAAAGAGTTTTTGTGAAGACTTGTTGTTGAAAAACAAAATAATTGCTATAGCTAATATGGAGTTAAACAAGAACCGAAAAAGAAAAGAATATTGCATTACGTTGCTGAGCCCATAAAAGAACCTCTCAAAGATGATACTAACATGATTGGTGAAATATCAATAATATCGTCCACTGCGACCTACTCAGATACTAATGATATAAGAAATCTAGTGAATTTATAATATATACTACTTCAATCCTTAAGAAAGTGCAACGAATAAGATCAACTAAGAGCATCTTTAATGGTGTATATGGATATTTATCGAAGCCAAAGGATTTTTTTGGTTTTGATAAACATCTCCAGTGGTAGTTGTATCGATATCTAATTTGATACACTTGTCACTTATTTGTAGAAAGTTAACTCACAAAATCAAAAAAAAATAAATAAAACAAAAACAAGTTGATGATAAATTTTAATTATCCAACCACCACTGGAAAGATTTTTTTTGTTGAGAGTTTCTAAAATCCCAGGTAGCCTCAATATTGTTAAAAACCCATATTCCGTTGGAGATGCTCTAAGGAATCTATAGTTCTGCCTCCCGAATTGGTAATTTCTTTAAGTGAGGTAGTCGATGACACGTAAAGTATCGCAAACTTAATGTTGTTTATTTTTTTCCGATCGACCAACTTGTCATTCATCCAACTAATCGTGCGATGGAAGAAATAACAGTTGTAGTCGTTGAAAGTCATCCATTCACATCTTCGAGTGCTTATAATGATGTAAATCCTTATTATTTTGAATGGACTTCCTGGGTAGATTTATATAAACAAGTAAGGTGAAATTTATTCACGAACATTCAAAATCAGACAATTAATATCTCTGAGAAGTTAGCCATGGTCGCCGGTGTTGATACTAACATATGTAGTATGTTATCCATTTATATAAATAGTAATGAACATGATGATTATCTAACATTTTCGTTATCTTGATTATAGAAAACTATACATAGTACTTATGAGTTTATAAGAAGTGATATGCAAGTTCGCACATTTTTGCCGAATTAGTCGCGATTATTTGCAAACTGCGCATTTCAAAATCATCGTCTATTTATAACCCTGACCTAGAAACGTATTATTTTTCCAGACTAAAGGATTTATTCAAGACTTTGCCAAATTTCAAACAAATTCGCAAGTTAAATTAGCTACATTACAATCAAGTAAAATATAAAATCATCATTTTATAATCCATTACAATCAAGATACACCAGAAAAATGGAGTGACGATGTTGATGAAATTGATTATGATCGAAAAGGTTATTTATGAAATCAGTTGTTAAATATATTTATGTCGAATTGGGACATGCAAGACATGTATTTCCGCATAAAATCCTGTACATTTGAACAAGTTTGTATTTCACATAAGTACTCTTTTGAGATTTGGAGATATTTCATTAAAGCTTTCAAGATAGCTTGGCCAATGCCAAGCACTTTGCTTTAACTGTTCGAAGCGTGGTCTATCAATATGTTGCAAGGAAAAGGCAAGGATGTTTGGAAAATCTTACATTACTGCGGTTTATTGGATCTTATGGAAGGAAAGGAATGGAAGAGTTTTTGGAAGTCGACACAAGAGTGCAAGAAAACATTGACTTGGTTAAGCAATTGGTAGTCTTATGGTTTTGTTACAACGATACTTTTAAGTATGTTGATCCTAGTTTAATTTGGAGTAATTGGGACACTCTAATGTGTGTGTAGCCTTCTATGTAACAACTTTGGTTTGATCCTTGGTTTTTCTTTTTTCTTCTTAATATAATTGTTTTGGGGTAAAAACTGATTCTGCTGGTTTTGGTAAATTTGGGTGTGCCGCCGAGAAACGAATCTAAACCCTAAACAAAAGCACTTCACGGTAGTACTTTAGATTCGAGAGATCAATCTATACAATCCTGGACTAAACCAAGAATTGGCCGTTCCAGTCTTGCTTCGGTCACAAAGTGAAGGAGAAGGGTTGATCTTAGGGAGGGAAGCGAAGAAGGTGTTGAGATCAAAATATTGAATTTTGAGGGTGTGGCTGTTTTATGACATGTATCAGAATTTGGAACTGGCTTGCGGAATGTAAGATATCAGTTCTTAGTTTTTTTCTGGATACTTGTGTTGTTGTTAACCAAAACTCTCTTGTTTGTCGAAATAGGTTGAAAACCTATTTATACAAGTCATTGAGAACCCTTGGTCTCGTAGGAAGTGTAGATAGTTAAGTAGTGGAGAAGTGGGGTTGTGTAGAAGTGGTTTACCACCACGTTCCCATTGTGAGGGGAAACTGGTCAGCCTTACACCCAATATTCTCTTACTGTTATTTAACCTTCCGCTCTTTCCTGACACTTTCTTGTAATGGGCACGTTGCACGCCGCACGTTGTAAACCGCCAGACCAATACCCTGATGAGTATTCCCCAGTTTGTGACATGTTTGATGTCTCGAGTGTTTCGTGGAAAAATGTGCAACAAGTTGCTGAGTGGGTCTAATATGCAAGTGGCACCTTCTACATCACAATGGCATAGTGGCGCCTGCATAGTGGCACAATGGAATATTGGCACCTGTAAGTGGATAAGTGGCGAGGTGGCACCTGCCAATGGCGCAGTGGTAAGGTGGCAAGGTGGTGCCTGCCAATGGCATAGAAGCAAAGGGGCGCCTGCTACATCTTGGCATATTGGTGTTAGATACAAATATGGCTTAATGATATTAACTGTAGTTGTCGTATCAAACTTAATGCCCTGGGTGGCATTATTTGGCATGGTTGGCGTAGCAGCCCTATCCAAATTAGGGTTTGGCACGCCAAAAACCTAATTAGCACATGTGGCTGCGGCACGGTGACATTTTTTGTGCGGATAGTGTCATGGCCGCGTCAAAGGAATTATGGCAGGGCCATAATGTGGGGACCATAGGCGCAAGGATAGCCATGGGTGTCCATAGCATGGCGCCATTTTTAGGATTTTCTTGGTCCCACATGGCTTGTGGCATGTTGTAGGGCCAAGCAGCATAATTTAGGCCACGACTAGGAATTACGATTTCGACTAATGCCATTAGAAAAAGAGTTGTATTCTGATCAGAATATCCTAATTGGAATTTGTTATGGCGTTGGCCATGAACGAAAAGTGGGTTCGCACGCAGCTGCGCTGTTATGGCGTGTTGCTGCCGCAGAATGACATGGCCTGCCAATTGGCACGATGGAGCGATTTGGCAGGTTGGCTAGCCAATCGTCATGGCGCCTGCGATAATCACTAGGAACAGTTTGGAGCAGCGGTGTTGGCACGTTGCTTGCGGTGGCATAGTGATGCCTATTTGGGAGCGTTAGGAGCAGCTAAGCTTAATAAATCAAGTGGCCAAATCGTGCGGCCGTGATTTTTAGAGACTGGCTTGGATCGTCTAGATTAGGTTCCTAATGGAATTAGGCGCATCGACCAACCAACTTCCGACTTTATTAAAAGTGTGTGTGGCGGGTTTTGAGTTATCTGATTGGTCGATGGAAAAAAGAGAGGGGCCGGCAAGCAACATGGGGCCGACCTCATTCCAAATGCGTGTGGCGTATTTAGAGCGACTTGATTGGTAGATGGGAAAGAGGACCGACAAGTAATGTGGGGCCAAACTCATTCTAAATGCGTGTGGCGCATTTAGAGTGACATGATTGGTCGATGGGAAAGAGGGCCGACAAGAAATATGGGGTCGGCCTCATTCTAAATGCGTGTGGCGCATTTAGAGCGACCTGATTGTTCGATGGGAAAGAGGGCCGGCAAGCAATGTGGGGCCGTCCTCATTCTAAATGTGTGTGGCGCACTTAGAGCGACCTGATTGGTCGATGGGAAAGAGGGCCGGCAAGCAATGTGTGGTCAGCCTCATTCTAAATGCGTGTGGCGCATTTAGAGCGACCTGATTGGTCGATATAAAAAGAGATTGGCAAGGGCAACATGGAGCGTGGCCAGCGGCCACAGGCGGCGCCTGTTGGAGCGGACCAGCCAGTTATGTGGCATGGTTGTGCCTCTTTTGTTGTCCCTCCCATTTACCATAGTTCTTCTTTATTTCTCGTTTTTGCTAGGACTTTGCTCCTACTAGCTCCATGGCGGATTAGTTCCCAGTTTATCTAGGTTTGGCCTCGACCAATAAGGTTCGAGATATTTGCACAAGGCGCAAAAGACCTAATGTTTGTACATAGTTGGTCCAAACCTTGAATCTTGTGAGCTATCACAAAATTAAACAAATTTAACAAATTATGTGTGTTGACACAAAATTCTTTTATTCTCAGAGAGCAGTTAACGAGTCTTCTGATTGAGCATTTTCATGTATACCTTAATTTTTATACTTCGGGAAATTTATGCTACCCAGCTGCGATTGAACACTAATTGTCATGTCGTACCAATACGAAAGGTTTAGCCAGGGAACATAGCAAATGAAAATACTCAATAAACCATACACTAATGAGTAATGTAGGCGAGAGTTTACAGAATGTTTGGGATTGTTGCTACATGCACCATTCTTAATAAATATACCGAGTTGCTCAATACATGTGTGAGTAGAGAGGCCCGGGCACTCATTACTTTTAAATGGCTCAGTCCCTTTGCAGACGCACATTAAATATAGGGTTTTACAATTTTAGCCCTGAACTAAAAACCACCATCAACATTAAGTCCCCGGCTTAGCACGTAACAGTGACATTGTTGTGGGGTAAGCATTAAATGGTGACAGATAAAGATAAAACTTATGAGCAAGGTTGACAGGCATTACCAGGATATAGGTCGGCTCGGTCTTTAAGCAGGATACGTTTAATGATGTACCAAAAAGCGCAGTCCTCCTGGCACATGCAAGTTGTCTTTGGGTAGATAAATCAATATCCCGCGTCCTAGGCTTTATACTTGGCAGGTAGAGAGTCCTTTCTTTTCCGGGATCTTATTATATGGAGTATAAAAAGAGCACTTGAACTTTCCTTTCATATCGATAACCAAAGAATTGCGCTCATCTTCTTTCCAGGTATAGCTTCATATCCTCTTGCAGTTTCCTTTTGCTTTTACCACCTAGGTTGTTGATATAAGCATAATACTTATCCGCAGTATATGATGGGAACTCCTGATGATGATTTTTCTTCTAATTCTCCGGAGAAGAGCTTCGAAGTTGATAAACCTAGGGTTTCTGCGTTCGAAGAAGTATTAGGTAAAATTGATCCTCTGTTTCGTGAAGCCGGTCGTGCTATACAAGGTATACCTCTCACACATTTACGCATCGTTCGGGGGCGTGTTCAAACTTTCTTGGCTTTGGTTGACATGGAGGAGAAGTGGAGACGTGATGAAGCGTCTCAACGTGATGAAGCTTCTCAACCAACGAGTGCTAGGGCCAAAAGATTCGACCGAAACGACGAAGGGTCGAGCCTAAACAATCTCCGGGTGGGAATAAGCATGATTACCCTATTCATAACGGTATCATAATTCTCGACTCTGACATGGAAGAATCGGCGCATCCTCAAGAGGGTGTGGGGGAAGTTTCGGAAAAGGACGTTGGTGTAGTTTCCAAGGAAGAGGTCGAGATAGCTTCTGGAGAGGATATTGAAGTCGCTGCTGGAGAGAATGATGAAGTGGCCGCTGGAGGGGATGCTGAAGTGGCCGCTGGAGGGGATGCTGAAGCGGCTATTGGAGAAGACACTGCAGCAGCTGCTAGAAAGGACATAACAGCGATTTCTGGAGAGAAATCCAGTAGAGGCGTCGTTAATCTTGGCGTTGATAACTAGCTTTTCCATTTTGTTGTCTCATTTCCATAGAAGAACATCTTTTCGTAGCCTATATTGGCGCTTTTGATATTTTTATGGTTTTGTTTATATGACTGCATCCAGGGCTTCATCAAATAATATTCTTTCATTCATGTTGTTTTGATAATTTTATGTTTCCAATCGGACGAATGAATGAAACCCTAAACCGAGAAATCTGAATCTTCTGGAAAAATCTCATAATACCTTGGGATTCTAAGCTCCACGATAGATGGGAAATTGGAGTGCAAATAGTACTCGGCAAGCCATGTTTTCTCCCTGCGGAAAGGATACCGCTTCCACAATAGCGTCTCCACAACGCAGGCAATGACGACTTAGAATAGGGGAAATAGCAATAATGGTGGATTTGACCAACCTTTTGTCTGATTTTCCCATACAAGTTACACGCTCCCTGAAGATTTATGGCGCGCCATTTAGGTATGTATTAGCGTGGATGCCGTCTCTGAAGATGTGGTTGTGCGCTGCTCCCAAATTCAAAAGGAATACGTCTCGGGGTTTGAACTTAAAGAAGGTTGCTCTTCGGGATATGAAATACGTCTTTTCTAAAAGCACTGCTGCTGGCGAATTTTCTCCTGAACACCTCGTCCTTCCCTTTTTCCTTGTACATTCTCTTCTTGGGTATGTTTTGGAATAAGAGATGTTTCCTCTGTGATTTCTGGTTTTGAGAAAGTAGGTAATTGTTTTTGAGGGTTTTGAATTTATTTGAGATCTTTGGTTTTGAAATGATTCAAAAGTAGTTTTCTGAAGAAAAAAATAACGCTTCAATTGACTGATAAACTGAAACCCTAATTATGAATGCAAACAGCGCAAATATTTTGGAGGAATTACAAATATTGCATGAAAGGGGAAATTGCTAAAGGAAATACTGAAAGGAATTTTTTTGGAAAAGGTACGTGATGTGATCTCAATAATGTTGTAGTAATAAGGTTCGTTGAGGCTTGTGAAAGCAATGGATTTTTAGACTTATAAAACTTAAAAATAAGGAAAACTTATTACAAAATTGACTTCAAGATATGAGAAAATAACCAAGACACTGATTTCACTATTACACATGAATTAATGATGGTAAATAATCCAAAACTCTAATTATCTTTTAAGTCCTTTATATCTTAACTCACTAATAATCAAGCAAATTCTCAAACATCAATTGTATCCCTTAAGCATAGATTATCTAAAGAAAGCATAACCTATCTAATTGAATCACAACTGATTAGGAAAATTACGCAAACAATTTAAAACTCTGCAAAAGCAGTGATTGAATGAATTATAATTAAATATTAGAGAGAATAAAATAGTTACCAATTATTCATGCGTAAATAGCTTCCCCATTGCCTTGGTTGTGGGAGAATTAGCCGCTCATCATGTTGGAAACACGCTCAAAAGTTGATTTCATTTATGCTCAAAGATGGTTTACAAATGATGAAAATGGGAGAATTATAATAAAAATCGGGTTTGTAACAGTTATAAATGTTACAAACCGAGCTGTTACAAAGAACGATAGAAGGTTTCTATCACTGTTATTGTTGCTTTAAGACTGTCTGTTAACTGCGACACACGGCTGTGAGTCGTTGTTACTATTGGAAAACGACGGTCTTGAATGGTCCGTTCTTCGTGTTCTTCAATGGCAGCAGCAGCAGCACCAACAGGTCTCTCTGCAACTTGGTGTTTTGAATCTGTGGTGCTCTATTTCTCTCCCAAACTCTCTGTATGCTCCTGCTCGACCCCAGCAACGTATTTATACACCTTTGGACCAAGAATCACTACTCATTAACTCGTAAAAATCTCTCCATTACTCGGCAGTTAATGAAAATATTTCCGAGAGCTTTTCTTTTCATTCTTGTCTTCTCACGATGTCCATTACACATAGCCGTGGGTGCCCTTAGGAAAAGTGGGGGTCCGTATAGCAATTGTCCTCCGGGGGTGCTCCGAGCAACTTTTCGAGCCGAACTTTCCAACAATATTTATTTCCAAAAAAATACCTACAAACACACAAAACACCATAATAAGGACGAAAATGAGTACTAACAATACGAAACATTGAGGACAAATTAGACACATAAATGCGTCTGTCAGTATGACATCACAGATGTTGAAGGGTTTGAGCCACCGGGCGTGTATTACGACGCCTTATAGCTTGTCTGCATTGATGATATTGTAGTAACCTCCCAAAATAACTTCTGCTACTAGGTACGGCTCGCCTTTCCCTTCTGCGGAATCAGTTGGAGCAGGTTTGGCATCAACTCTCACTACCATATCTCCAACTTGGAATGGGTTTGGGCGTTGCGCCATTACTTTCATAGATTTCTCATCTTTAACCGTGACAACTTCTAAACTCTGGATATAACATTTGAAAGGACCGACATCCCATTCACATCCCCTAGTGACGGCCGGGTTGATAATCGGATCGAGTCCCCAAACCTTGGCGGAAGGAGGAGTGACTGGTTGCAAAAAGGGTTGTTCAATAAGACTTACTTGGGTTCGGAATATTCGAACGTACGTCGAGGGGATCTCTCCAGGTAGTTGAGTCACATTGGAAAGTTGTTGATACGACAACAAATAATCTTCGGGGTTGGGAGGATCGTTGGAAATCCTTTCAGGTATAGACACTGGCAAAGGATACACTCCTAGCTTTTCTTTGTTGTCATGAACCTACGGACGACCCAGGATTATATCATAATTCGGGCATTCTTTAACAATATGAAACTTGTCGCGTGTCAGAGCATCTCCTATCTTGATTTCGAGATTAATGTACCCGTAAGCATTTTTTGATTCTCCTTCTGCGCTTTTAATCACAGTCGGGCAGTGAACAACTTTCTTCTTTGAAATCCCTGCAGCTCTCAGAGTCTTGACGGTAACAACGTTGAAGTTAGAGGCCGCGTCAATTAGCTTGTTGTCAAAATCGACGTTCTTCAGGTGGGCAGTGGTCAGCAGTCCCCAGTTGCATTTTCCAATAGCACCTTCTAAGGGAAGTTTGGGATTGGGAGTGACTTCTCCGATTGAAAATAGTTGTTTGCCCGACACAATGCGATTGAGAACTGGAAATATATCTTGACGTTGTGCTTTGGAGAAATAAAGAATTTCACATACGCGCTCCATCATGGATTGTACGTCTTTGTGAGTAGAGTCCCCAAAAAGTGTGCAACTTCTGACTGGAAGAGGATCTCTGTGAACTCCTTCAGTGCCTAGTTGAAGTTCTCCCGCATCCACCTTCTCTTTGAATATGCATTTCAATTTGTTGCACTCATTAGTTGGGTGATTGACGAATCTGTGGTAACGACAATACTTGGGATTTGCCATTTCTTCCTCAGTTGGAGGCGTCTGATGGGAGGTAGTTTGATGGCATCATCTTGGAACCACGCTTCCAGGAGTTCAATTACTTCATCAATTGGGAACGGGAAGTCTAGAGCAACATCTCTGGTTTCTTGTTGTTGTGCAGGAGTTTTAGCCGCGCCTTTCCGGAGCGGAGCCGTCTAGTGTGCTGGTGTTGTACATTTGGTTTGTTGTTCCGCCGCTGGAGCCTTCCTCTTTCCTCCTTCACCCACTACACTTACAGAGGGGACGGTATTATATTGTTTGTTAATGAGACGCCTGCTCCCTTGAGTCTCTCGTGCATCTTCACTCCTGGCTGGTCTGATTCTTTCTAACAGTGTTGGTGCCTTTGTAGCCGGCAGCTTTGTAGCTTCATGGAGTTCAGAAAATGTCTGGAAGTGCAGGTTTTCTAGTAAAACGCGATAAATAAGAACCATACAGTTAATGCATGACTCCAACAGCTGTTGTTCAGTCACATTTCGGTCGTGACAATCCAGTGTCTGAATTCTGTATCTCTTGACATAATCATTTGGATGCTCATTGTTTCGTTGTAACGTTCTTCCCAGGTGTGAAAAGGTGATTTGCTCCGACACGAAGAAATATTTCTTGTAGAAAGCGGTCACCATCTCACACCAGTTGGATATGTTGTTTGGCGCGATGTTGTTGTACCAGGTGTATGCTCTTCCAGTAAGTGACTTTGAAAATTCCTTTAGGAGGAGGACATGATTGTATTCGTACTCTCGTAGAGATTCCAGAAAGCGAGAGATGTGTTCACGAGCATTGTCGGTACCATCATAAAGGGAGAATTGAGGAGAAGAGTATCCTTTCGGGAGAGGAACTCTTTGCACATCAGGAGGATAAGGAGGTTGATGTTGGTGCAGGTCTACCGGGCTTTCTTTGCTTTGATTTTGAAGGAGTCGCTCCAGATCTTTACGCGTGATGAAATTGGATGGCTGGTTCCTTTCCAATGGGCGTTCAGAAGCAAAATGAGCCTCTTCATCCCTAAAGCCGCGCTCTTCATCCCTAAAGGCGCGCCCTGTTGAGGTGATTGCGCCGAGGGTATAAAAGTACTCCTTATTGGCTCCATTTGGGGTTGACGTGATTCTTGAGGTAGACGCTCTGTCAGTGTCTTGAGGAAAGTGAGTACCTCCTTTTGAGTTGTGGCCATGTCTGTCTGAGCTTTAGCGAGAAATTCTTGTCTCTCCATCAAATCAACAATGGTGATAGGGGGTTGGTTTCTTCTGGATCCTCCGGTCTCTCGCTCTGATGGAGGGGTGGCAGCGACTCTAGCAACAATTGGGGGTGTTGCGCTCGAAGAAACATTTGGAGTGGCAGCAGCGGCTCTGGCTCTAGTGATAGGAGGTGTCACTACGGAGGGAATGTTTCTTGCGCCGCTGGTGTTGGCGGTAAAGGATGTAATGCCACGTGTATTGATCGTGTTGGTAGGTGGTAAATTGGTACCACCAGCAAGGATGTTGACGCCAGGGGTGTTGTCGGCGCCAGTAGCATCATGATTTGTTGTTGATCCAGACCTAAGATCCACCATCTTGAAATTGGGAAAATTGAAATGAAATTGAAAATTGATTACGCAACCGAGAGATTAATCTCCCACTGTGGTCGCCAGTTGTTTTGGGATAAAAACTGATTCTGCTGGTTTTCGTAAATTTGGGTGTGCCGCCGAGAAATGAATCAAAACACTAAACAAATGCACTTCACGAGAGTACTTTAGATTCGAGAGATCAATCTATACAATCCTGGCCTAAACTAAGAAATGGTCGTTCCAGTCTTGCTTCGGTCACAAAGTGAAGGAGAAGGGTTGATCTTAGGGATGGAAGCGAAGAAGGTGTTGAGATCAAAATATTGAATTTTGAGGGTGTGGCTGTTTTATGACTTGTATCAGAATTGGAACTGGCTTGCGAAATTAAGCTATCAGTTCTTACTGTTTTTCTGGATACTTGTGTTGTTGTTAACCAAAACTTTATTGTTTGTCGAAATAGGTTGAAAATCTATTTATACAAATCATTGAGCACCCTTGGTCTCATAGGAAGTGGAGATAGTTAAGTAGTGGAGAAGTGGGATTATGTAGAAGCGGTTTACCATCACGTTCCCATTGTGAGGGGAAACTGGTCAGCCTTACACCCACTATTCTCTTACTGCTATTTAACCGTCCGCTCTTTCCTGATACTTTCTTGTAATGGGCACGTTGCACGCCGCACGCTGTAAACCGCCAGACCAATACCCTGATGAGTATCACCATAGTTTGTGACATGTTCAATGTCTCGAGTGTTTCGTGGAAAAATGTGCAACAAGTTGCCGAGTGGGTCTAATGTGCAGGACCTAGTTATTCTGACCAATCGCTCGCAAGCTAGGCGACATGATGGCATAGCGGCACAATGGCATATTGGCACCTGTAAGTGGCTAAGTGGCAAGGTGGCACCTGCCAATGGCGCAGTGGTAAGGTGGCAAGGTGGTGCCTGCCAATGTCATAGCGACAAAGTGGCGTCTGCTATATCTTGGCATATTGGTGTTAGATCCGAATATGGCTCAATGATATTAACTCTAGTTGTCATATCAAACTTAAAGCCTCGGGTGGCATTATTTGGCATGGTTGGCGTAGGGCCCTATCCAAATTAGGGTTTGGCATGCCAAAAACCTAATTAGCACGTGTGGCATGTGGCCGCGACACGGTGACATTTTTTGTGCGGATAGTGCCATGGCCGCGTCAAAGGAATTATGGCAGGGCCATAATGTGAGAACGACCATAGGCGCAAGGATAGCCATGGGTGGCCATAGCATGGTGCCAGTTTTAGGGTTTTCTGGGTCCCACATGGCTTGTGGCATGTTTTCGGGCCAAAGCGGCATAATTTAGGCCACGACTAGGAATTAGGGTTCTGACTAATGCCACTAGAACAGGAGTCGTATTCTGATCAGAATATCCTAATTGGAATTTGTTATGGCGTTGGCCATGAACGAAAAGTGGGTTAGCACGCAGCTACGTTGTTATGGAACGTTGGCATGTTGATGCCGCGAAATGGCATGACATGCCAATTGGCACGCTGGATCGATTTGGCAGGTTTGCTAGCCAATCGTCATAGCGCCTGCGATAATCACTAGGCCCGGTTTGGAGCAGCGGTGCTGGAACGTTGCTTGCGGTGGCATGGTGATTCCTATTTGGGCGTGTTAGGAGCGGATAAGCTTAATAAATCAAGTGGCCAAATCGTGCGGCCGTGATTTTGGGAGACTGGCTTGGACCGTCTAGATTAGGTTCCTAATGGAATTAGGCGCATCGACCAACCAACTTCCAACTTTATTAAAAGTGTGTGTGGCGGGTTTTGAGCTATCTGATTGGCCGATGGTAAAAAGAGTTGGGTCCGCAAGCAACATGGGGCCGGCCTCATTCCAAATGCGTGTGGCGCATTTAAAGCGACCTGATTGGTCGATTGGAAAGAGGGCCGGTAAGCAATGTGGGGCCGGCCACATTCTAAATCCGTGTGGCGCATTTAGAGCGATCTGGTTGGTCGATGGGAAAGAGGGCCGTCAAGCAATGTGGGGCCGGCCTCATTCTAAATGCGTGTGGCACATTTAGAGCGACTTGATTGGTCGATGGGAAAGAGGGCCGACAAGCAATGTGGGGTCGGCCTCATTATAAATATGTGTGACGCATTTAGAGCGACTTGATTGGTCGATATAAAAAGAGATCGGCAAGGGAAACATGGAGCGTAGCCAGCGGCCACAGGCTGCGCCTGTTGGACCGGACCGGCCAGTTATGTGGCGTGGCCGCGCCTCTTTAATTGTCGCTCCCATTTGTCACAGTTCTTCTTTATTTCTCGTTTTTGATAGGACTTTGCTCCTACTAGCTCCATGGCGGATTAGTTCCCAGTTTATCTAGGTTTGGCCTCGACCAATAGGGTTCGAGATATTTGCACAAGGCGTAGAAGACCTAATGTTTGTACATTAGTTGGGCCAAAACTTGAATCTTGTGAGCTATCATAAAATTGAACAAATTTAACAAATTTTGTGTGTTGACACAAAATTCTTTTATTCTCAAAGAGAAGTTAGCGCGTCTTCTGATTGAGCATTTTTATGCAGACCTTAATTTTGATACTTTGGGAAATTCATGCTACCTATCTGCTAGTGAACACTAATTGTCATGTCGTACCAATACTAAGGGTTCAGCCAGGAAACATAGCATAGGAAAATACTCAATAAACCGTACACTAATGAGTAATGCAGGCGAGAGTTTACAGAATGTTTGGGATTGTTGCTACATGCACCATTCTGAATAAATATACCGAGTTGCTCAATACATGTGTGAGTAGAGAGGCCCGGGCACTTACTTTTAAATGGCTCAGTCCCTTTGTAGACGGCACATTAAATACAGGATTTTACAATTTTAGCCCCTGAACTAAAAACCACCATCAACAATAACCTTGTCTTCAAAAAGAAAAACAAAAAGTTTGTATTTTAATTAACTGATTTGCGTGCACATTTTTTTTTACCGACCCGCATTTTTATTGTCGAGCGAATTGATAACTAGGAGATGAGATTCAAGTAGGATGGGAATGGATAGAATGGGATTGGTGAACAGAAAAAACCTTATAAGTTCTTGCACAAAGCATTAGCAATATATCCCCCACTACTGTGTCCACCCAATGTTGGACAAGAATTGATCAAATTTCAACCCCACACTCTCTGTTTTGTTTATTTGTTTTAGGGTTATGGATAAACATCTTTCTTAGCCAAAAATGGACCCCTTGTTGGTAAGTTGTTGTCCTAGATACTCCTCAAATATATGACTTGTACTAGTGTACATTTTGTGGATATTAACCAGGACCCTTCCAACTCATTGCCACCAAGTATGTAAACACATTGAGACTTTTATAAGCGTACGAAGATGACTGAATCGACCCTATGTATAATACACCAATCAAATGTCCCCGTCGCTAATCTAATTCCGCCACCAGAATGATCCGTATATTTTCTTGTGGTCATATATGCATATCGCTTTATTTGTTAGTCCAACGTGGACACACAGATTGTCCTCCACATGTAACTTAGTCCATGTCATCCACCAAGTTGATTAGTATAAACCTGTTAGCTTGTCATCACCTTTTTGGAATCCTTATTATTTTAATATTTATCCTTTGGATTAGTAAAGATTCTATTGGTGAATCTTAAACCTAAGCCACATATAAATGGTTCCAAACAGGGAATATGTTCATTTGTCTCCCACGGTCCCACCAATATATGTAGATTGTCACCTCTTTTATCCGAAGTCGAAAGCGCATACACGCCTAAATGTGATGTGTCAGCCCCTTTATAACATAGCGAAGTATGCTAAAGCTGGAGCAGCATGACACGACACAACATATAATCCGCTTGAACGGCTCGGTTTTATTTCTTCGTGCATGTGCCATGCATCGAGTACGTAACACAATCATTTTGTTAGTCACAAGATAAAAAAAAAATGAAAAAATGAAAAAAAAAAAAAAGTATTTAGCCAAAGATTTATTACGTACATTTAAGAAGATAAATTTTAAGTTTTTAGAGTGTCTTGATCACAAAAAGCTTTCTTGAATAATTGATGAAGTGGTGCAGGGTTAAAAGAGTTGGTTGTAGTGGATTATGGTGGTGTTGAACAATGACCACTAAGAGATGTGTCATGTGTGTTATGTTCTTCTTATCTATTGGAAGCTTATTGTTTGTTACAAAGTGCTCTATTGGTGGTGGTATTAAAAGAAACACAATGGAACACTAGTTTTCTTTTCTTCTTCTTTAATAATAGACCTTTTATACCAAGGACAAAATTGCTGAAATAGATGGTTGACTCACATATTGGATTTGGATAGGCCCTTGAGAAAAGGGAGCTTCTTCATTGGAATCATAAAGGAGGTTGTTAGGTCTTCTTTCTATAGTTGTACAACATCAGCATGTTATTAATGTGATATATAAGCAAACCCCGACGAGCTCTTTCATTTTTGTACAGGAAAAAGCCGGTCAAAAATAGTTGACTGGAGTCCAAGTTGGTTCAAACTCGAGTTTTAAAAAGGGGACGTGGGTATTCTTCTTTAGTCGAACATTTTGGATTTGGATAGGTCCTTGAGAAAGGTAGTTTCCTCTTTAATTTTGAATGAAAAGGAGGTTGCTGCTAGCCTCCTTGGGTCATCTTTTACATGAGTGCATGGTGATATAAAAGGAAAAGTTAAGGAAACCCAAATGAGCTCCTTCTTACCAAACTTTGATGAGTTCATACGTAGTACAAGTGGTAGTGACACAATTCTGAAGGCGTGCCAAAATTGGTGGAGTATATTATAGTAACCACGGGCTTACACCAGTGATCAAGCCTTTGGTTGATGAATGGTAGTACTAATGACCGGAATTTCGAACCAGAGCGTACCCATTTTCTTATCCGGATAATGGGTTATTTGTCCAAATATTTTTAAAACATGATTCTAATGGACGAATAAAAATTAGTATGGGTGAAATGGACACCAAAAAAATAGCAAGAATGAAATTGGATTCATCCTGGCATAAACTTAAAAAAGGGCGAGGATGAAACTGGATGCATCCTGATGCAAATTAAAAATAAGAAAAAGTATTTGAAAACGGGTAGGATGAAACTGTTTACATCCTGGCTATTTCTACATTCTCGTCCATTTAAACAGTATCAAAATCTAACTGTCCATTTCACCTAGGAATTGTTGATTTGGTCTTTTTAACCAATTTTGTGTTTTCTTATCCGGATAATGGGTCATTTGTCCAAATATTTTTAAAACATGATTCTAATGGACGAATAAAAATTAGTATGGGTGAAATGGACACCAAAAAAATAGCAAGAATGAAATTGGATTCATCCTGGCTTAAACTTAAAAAAGGGCGAGGATGAAACTGGATGCATCCTGATGCAAATTAAAAAGAAAAAGTATTTGAAAACGGGTAGGATGAAACTGTTTACATCCTGGCTATTTCTACATTCTCGTCCATTTAAACAGTATCAAAATCTAACTGTCCATTTCACCCAGGAATTGTTGATTTGGTCTTTTTAACCAATTTTGTGTTTTCTTATCCGGATAATGGGTCATTTGTCCAAATATTTTTAAAACATGATTCTAATGGACGAATAAAAATTAGTATGGGTGAAATGGACACCAAAAAAATAGCAAGAATGAAATTGGATTCATCCTGGCTTAAACTTAAAAAAGGGCGAGGATGAAACTGGATGCATCCTGATGCAAATTAAAAATAAGAAAAAGTATTTGAAAACGGGTAGGATGAAACTGTTTACATCCTGGCTATTTCTACATTCTCGTCCATTTAAACAGTATCAAAATCTAACTGTCCATTTCACCCAGGAATTGTTGATTTGGTCTTTTTAACCAATTTTGTGTTTTCTTATCCGGATAATGGGTCATTTGTCCAAATATTTTTAAAACATGATTCTAATGGACGAATAAAAATTAGTATGGGTGAAATGGACACCAAAAAAATAGCAAGAATGAAATTGGATTCATCCTGGCTTAAACTTAAAAAAGGGCGAGGATGAAACTGGATGCATCCTGATGCAAATTAAAAATAAGAAAAAGTATTTGAAAACGGGTAGGATGAAACTGTTTACATCCTGGCTATTTCTACATTCTCGTCCATTTAAACAGTATCAAAATCTAACTGTCCATTTCACCCAGGAATTGTTGATTTTGGTCTTTTTAACCAATTTTGTGTTTTCTTATCCGGATAATGGGTCATTTGTCCAAATATTTTTAAAACATGATTCTAATGGACGAATAAAAATTAGTATGGGTGAAACAGACACCAAAAAAATAGCAAGAATGAAATTGGATTCATCCTGGCTTAAACTTAAAAAAGGGCGAGGATGAAACTGGATGCATCCTGATGCAAATTAAAAATAAGAAAAAGTATTTGAAAACGGGTAGGATGAAACTGTTTACATCCTGGTTATTTCTACATTCTCGTCCATTTAAACAGTATCAAAATCTAACTGTCCATTTCACCCAGGAATTGTTGATTTTGGTCTTTTTAACCAATTTTGTGTTTTCTTATCTGGATAATGGGTCATTTGTCCAAATATTTTTAAAACATGATTCTAATGGACGAATAAAAATTAGTATGGGTGAAACAGACACCAAAAAAATAACAAGAATGAAATTGGATTCATCCTGGCTTAAACTTAAAAAAGGGCGAGGATGAAACTGGATGCATCCTGATGCAAATTAAAAATAAGAAAAAGTATTTGAAAACGGGTAGGATGAAACTGTTTACATCCTGGCTATTTCTACATTCTCGTCCATTTAAACAGTATCAAAATCTAACTGTCCATTTCACCCAGGAATTGTTGATTTTGGTCTTTTTAACCAATTTTGTGTTTTCTTATCCGGATAATGGGTCATTTGTCCAAATATTCTTAAAACATGATTCTAATGGATGAATAAAAATTAGTATGGGTGAAATGGACACCAAAAAAATAGCAAGAATGAAATTGGATTCATCCTGGCTTAAACTTAAAAAAGGGCGAGGATGAAACTGGATGCATCCTGATGCAAATTAAAAATAAGAAAAAGTATTTGAAAACGGGTAGGATGAAACTGTTTATATCCTGGCTATTTCTACATTTTCGTCCATTTAAACAGTACTCCCTCTGTTTCTGAAAGACCGTCCTCTATTCCATTTTGGTCTGTTTCAAAATTGTGTCCAGCTTCTGTTTATAGTCATATTTTTCCAATAAACTCTCTAATATACCCTTAATGTTTTATATTCATAAATTCTTTCTTAATGGCCCAATCTAAAATATTAATGAGATTTGTATAATTAAGGAAACAAATATATCATCCATTCATTTTAGCTTTCTTTTTTTTTATTTTCTATTTACAATCACATAACAATTTTTGGTGGTTTTATGACTAACATTTTTATCCAAATAAATTAGTCAAGTAACTAAGGGTATGCATGTAACCTACTACGGTCTCCTTAATATTTTGACAAAGTCAAAGCGGACTGTCTTTTGGAAACGGAGGGAGTATCAAATTTTACATGTCTTTTTTATCCAAAAAATATTGATTTTGGTCTTTTTAACCAATTTTCTATTTCTTATATATGGACGAAAAATTCTAAAAATCAATTAGACCAATAATATTAGTTTAATATACTACTCCTTCCTTAAATTACCAATTATACATGCCTCCTTTGACTTTTGACTGCATGTATGATGTATGGTTGACAAAATTAGGAGATTTTGTGTTCTCTTATGTGCATGCATATGAATGTGGATGTCATCGTTCATGTTTTCTTATCTTAATAAACATGTTTGGTGACATACTCAAAATAAAAATAAAAATCCATTGATTGATTGCTCATTCATACTTTCTTAAAGTGAATGTTGTTTAAAGCTAAAATTAGAAATGAAAAGCTAAACTTTTAATGGTATACCTAAACAATCTTGTTGTTTTCCAATCATCATCATCAACTTCTAATTAGACCTTCTAGTGATCGGCTCATTCGCGGTCTTAAGTAATTAGGATTTTAGCTATTTATTGTTAGTTCATGAACAAAACACAATATTGCTCGATCCTTGACCTAAAATTCGATACCCAAAAACAAAAACAAAAAAGATAGTGGGAAATTCAAACCCTTAGCACAGCGGAACACATGATTACAAATGGCATAAATAGTGATTTAAACAAGGTAATATTACGGTGTGTGCGGAAGAATAATAATTGAAACAGAAGATAAACAAGCACATAATCACAACATGATATATATATATATATGATTCACCTTTGCAGATATATTCAAACATACCTTGGCCTAAAATTGACAAAGATCTACTTTGGGCAAAATACTTGTAGCGTCAAGCAGATTTTGTTTTTGTTGATTCTTACATTAAATAGCGCTAACACTAAATTTGCTAGTTTATAGGTCTAATTTGTAATATTGAATTATTAGTAAGGGGCAGCATAATTAAAAACAAAAATTCTAAACTTTTATTACATAAGTACAATGATATACATGATTGATCTTCCTTTTCTTCTACTACTCTACAAATCATTTAAAAGAAATGCAACAATCTACTTTTTCTTTATCTTGTTTTTAAAGAATCGATCAGTTATGAAATTTTATTGGTTTTTAAGTTAATTCATAATTGATCAATTCGATATATATTTTTGTTAGTTATACTGTTATCGGTCACTTTAATTTATAGTTGTGTTAATTCATTTATTTTTGGAAAATTAGAATTTTTATTCATGATAACCCAGATGACGCGGATCGGTTACATATGACCCACTGTAACAGATATACATATGCATGTTTATCTGATAACAAATTTTTCAGACATTTTTAAGCTAATAACAACAACAAATCTAGCATCAAACTCATGACTACAATCTATATTCATAAGAAGATTCTTGTTCATTCCAAGAAACTGATTCAGAAGTAACACGTTAACGGTCTGATTAACAATATCTGACAACTGCGGAGATGTTAAGATCCACAAAGGACCCAACCATTTCTCAGAGTTTGTTTCATAATAGTAACTCAAGTAACAAGGTTGAATGATCTGGTTTGGAGTGATCATTTTCCAAATCGATTAACATATCTGCAAAATGCATAGATGTTAGGATCCACAAAGGACCCCAACCATTTCTAAGGGTTTATATCTTCATCAAGTTTTTTGCTTCCTGAATCGGGTTGAATCCGCCGGTATCTTCATCAAAATCGGTGTCTTGTAGCACTTTGTTGATATCTTTGATATTGTTGCTTCTGGTATCTTTGATGGAGTTGCCATTGCTTCTGCTATGATTTGTGTTCTAATGATAAGAAACTTGCCATTAATCTTGATGAACTTTATCAAACAAACATCACTCATATGGATAATCTGTTCAGGAAGAAAAAGAAGATAACCTAATAGATCTAGAAATAAGAAAAAGTTAAAAATTAATAAAAGCCAGACCTTAAAGCCCTAATTACATCCACTGGAAAATAAAGAGAATATAGAACATAGATAAAGAGAGTAAAGATCTATCTTGCTTAGCGTCGATCTGAGCAAGAAAAGTTTAAGGCGGCTAAGGATTTCATTGAAACTTTTTTATGGTTATGTTGAAATCAATTTTTATGACTTGTATTGTATTAAATAATAGACAAAATGTTTAAAATAATTTAGATAACCTTTATTAGAGCATTGCTCGGTTGAACCTTGTTAGAGTACCGCCCTGTCGAACTCATAAGTTTTGATATCTCAAGCTTGTTGTCAATATTAGATGCACAAAACTATATGTTGCTTTCTGGTATACTAAAGTCAACTCTAGGACTAGGATTAGAAAATGATAGTTGAGTATCAGACATCATTGTATAACCCTCGAATATTGAAGACTGAAGATGAAACAAAGACATTTGGCAAAGAGGTATGTGAAGACTGAACCATTCTACCTTTATGAGACTATATCGCATGATTTTTAATAGATTTAATATTGCAAAGAAGAAGTTTCGAGTCAAGCTTGTCTTTTAAAATATCTTGACATCTGATTCTGAAAAGGCGAGGGTACCCAAATATACCTCAAGCTAAAACTTTTCCACCTATAAGTTCTTTCCGAAAGTGATTGTCTATGGACCGAGTCGAGACAATACAACTAATCGGTTCACACTTCGTCTGATCGTCTATGGATACGAGATCGAGACAATACAACAACGAAGTAAGTTTACTTGATAAGAGGTTCGGACTTAAGCAAACACAATAGGATTACTATCAAGTAAATAGGAATTAGCGTTTGTGTATTTTACTTCTAATTATAATAAAAACAATTATAATTGCGGAAATAGAAAAGTAAAAGTCACAACAAAATTTTGTTAACGAGGAAACCGCAAATGCAAAAAAAAAAACCCGGTACTTTGTCCAGAATTGAATACTCTCAGGATTAAGCCGTTATACAAAATCAAACCAACTTCGTATAGTTGAGACCAAGCAACTAAACCTATAGTTCACCTAGTTCCGTTTGTATTCCCACGCCTCCAACTTATGAATAAGTCACGTACTTGAAAAAATTCCTTTGGTTCGTATTCCAAACAGCAAAGGAACAACAAATCTGTTTGGTAGCAACTCTTTTCAACCAAGTGATTTGAGTTCGACAAAGGCTCTTCTATTTATCTCAATAAACTCCTTCTTCAAGTTCTTATATCTATGTTATTATCAACTACCGAAGTAATTGTTAAGATTTTGCAATCAATACTTTTAATCACAACGAATCGTATTGATGCCGATCTACACAACTAATCAATCTAATCCACCACAAGGATAAACCGATTATAGTTGGATCCTCTATACCGAAACAAGTATTGTGCACACCAAAGATTATGAACCCCAAATCAGAAATCTTCAATATCTTCTTTGTCTTCAAATCTTCTTAGATCTTCAATAAACACCTGCACACAATCAACTTGAATATCTTGTGATCAATCACGCACAGAACGGAGTCTGTTAACAATGGATTATCATAAGACGTCTTTAGATCTACAAACAGTCTAAAGATCCCTGTCGAAACTTCGATCTAGTTTGAGTGAATCTCATATCAGAAGAGAAGATTCTCAAGCATAAAAAAACTAGGTGCAATCAAAGTTCAACCACCGTTAGTCAATCAAATCAATCGAAAACATAAGATAAACCGCAATTATCTAGTTTCCCTCCAACGGTACTAATAAATCTTCTCAATCCCGAAGAAGACTTTAAACTGAGGGGCCGTAAGATATTTCTCCTAATTAGGTTACTCTCCTCTCCGAATAGGCGGCTTCACAAGTAACAACACAACCGAGAAAGTTTGCTGTCACGAAGGATTAGTTTGCTCAAATGAAAACTTTCATATTTATAAACAAGGAAGTTTGGACACCAAGGAATTTCCAAAACCGAAAATATTCTCAAGATATGCAATATATTCCAAATTCGGTTTTCATAATTCCTGGAAATGCTTTGTCCAAAATATTGACTGAAAATCTCTTTGGAAACTCTCTAACTAGTAAATGCACATTACTAATTCTCATTTTCCTAAAATAAAATTAAAAACCTTAAATAAAAGATTCTTAACTTATTTATGTTTCTATCCTGGGATTTTCTTCCTTTAGATATTAAGGAATAACTTTGAACAATTAAAGATAAGCGTTACTGCATATGTTCAAAGTATGTCGACATCCTTACTTTGTAAGTCCTCTTTCATACTTACAACCTTGAAACCGAGTTTCCACACTTCCAAACAAGTTTAGAATTTGTTCATCTGACTTTCAAGAACTATGTGATTGATCAAGAACACTCAATCACAAATCATGGGTTTCACGGTTCTACGAAAAAAGAGTTTTGGTTCTACCTCCATGTGAGTACTGTGCATAGTCACACTAGCTTTCCAAAATTCGGCTAACTAGGTACTAGGATCGGTTCCCCACATATATATAGTATCTAAATTGAATGTGTTTCACATGTCCATAGGATCGGTTCCCCTTTTCCTAAAAACGTGTTGCGCATGTCCATAAGATCGGTTCCCCTTTCTGTTAAAACTCGTTGCACCTCTTACTAGGATAGGTTCCCCTTTACCCAGAGTCGGTCATACAAAAAATCACAAACTCGATCATACCATCTCAGGTGATTACTTAAGATCGGTTTCACTAATAAAAGTCATGCCAATACAAAAGTCAGGCCTTTGCGAATAGTTTTACCAAGAACACAAACAATTCATGAGCGGTTATACTAATCACACATATTGGTTGTTCACAAGATATGCAATGAATAACAATACCAATAACGCCTGGAGATTTCCTTTTCGATTCACAAAACAAGTTCATGAATTTACTTCCTTAAAACACATGTAAAACATTGTTTCCTAGGATGAAATCCTCACCTTATACCCATACATAATCACAATAGCATTTAAAAGATTATGTCGATGTCTTATCTACAAAGTTTAATGTTTAAGCAATAAACCACGTATTGTATTCCTTAATACTATGTCTAACTAGAGTGTTCAAGCTTCGCAGTTTTGTTTTCAATATGAACGACTTGAAAGATACGTTAGGGAATGAAACAGTTCAAGTCAAATATCACTAACCTAAAGTGGAAGGATGATTTTGTCGTTGTAGCTTCTTACTTCTTCGCTCCTTCAAGTCTTCGCAATACTTGTAATGTCTCACATCCTAATACTTTCAAGCTAACCTATACGAAGTTGACTCTAGTACATAATCAAGCGACTCCTTAAATGAGTTTTGATTCACTAAAATATGACAACCAAACTTGACATACCAACGCTTGGTGGGTTCAACCGAGCTATGCTCTAACAATCTCCCCCTTTTTCAATTTTAGTGACAAAAGTCTTATGTCATATGGATAAACAAATTACAATAATTTATTACACATACGCTTGATTCCCGAATTCAACAACACAATAACCTGTATACATTCAATCCTTAAATGCCGTTGTTGACATTATAATAACAAAGAATATTACTCCCCCTAAAGGTAAGATAGGTATATTTTATCAATCCGCACGTCTTTTTTATTCCCTTTGTAAAGATATGTTACTCCCCCTTAGTCTATGCTTTTACTCTTTCGTTAGATAAACGTTTAAGCACCATTGTCCTTTCCCTTATTGATATCAATAAATATAAATCAATACCAGTATCACTTGTTTACTCCATATATTTCTCCCCCTTTTTATCACAAAATGACAAAGAAACGAAAAAATAAAGGACAAACCGAAAAGAATCTTACAAATCTCAAAATAGACTTGCAACCTATAGAGTTAAGCACGAGAGTTCCACACACCATTTTTGATAACCAATATCAAAACCGAAACTACAAAGTAATTTTGTTTTGATATGTTACAAAGGAAATAATTTCCCGAAGCAATTTTCCCTAATAGTTTACCAAACCAAAAATCAACTAAGCACCTTAGTTCCTTTGCTAAACTGATTGTACAAATACAATCGCTTGTTCGATAAGACCAAAATAAAGATAACTCTATTTTTCTCATCAGGTTCTAATTATCCATATAACTTAGACCTTTAACTTTTAAACAAGACAAGTACTAGGTTAGTTAACTAGCATTTCTTGTTAAGGCATTCGATTAGACTTGAATAACCGAAACATCCACTTTGATAAGTCTAACTAAGATCAGAATTAACTTAGTTTCTCTTATCCGGAATCGAATTGGACTAAACAATTCATCCCGTAAACCTTTTCTTTCTTTAAGCCATAAAAAATTCATACAAACCAAAATAATTCAACTTGCATAATTATTCACCTCAATCAGAAGCAATTGATACAACATAGACATTAAAACACCGCAATTGCACCGAAATTTTGTAAGCCTAAACGATTGATACCACACAATAAAGCAAGATAACAATAGTTTTTCTTAACCGAAAACAATTGAATCACACACACATCCATACACACATAATGGAATAAAACATCAATTGTACCGAAATTTTGTTAAGCAAAAGCAATAAATATATGAAACAAAATCAGGTTTTTCTTCAACAGGAAAAAAACTAACTAACAAGATTGTTACCTCAAATTTCGCATCCTCTTCTCCAATATGTTTGCATCTTCTTCCAGGGAGAATTTATATCGAAATATCATTATGTTGTCATCCTTATGCAAAACAAAAGAATAACAACAACCAACCTTTACCAGAGAAAGGTTGAAAACCGGTTTTTAACTATTGCAAGCAAAAGTTGAAAACCCTCGAAACACATATGCTTTTATGCTAAACAAAAACCGATTCAATATATTGTGACTTTTTCACATATTGTTTCTATCAGAACCCCTCGTGATCCTTTGATAAAGCCTACCAACATGGGCTAGAACTTAATCCTGCTAAATCAAAAAGTCACCCAAACCATAAGGGTTCATAACATTATGAGATCGAATATCAAGGTAGTAAAACCGAAGATAAAGATCCCATAAACATCCATAGAAATAATAAAGCATTCAAGCACATGCTATGTAAATAAAAAACTATCACCAGAAAAATTATAAATCAAATAATTTTATTCATAATAGACCTAATACAATCATTGAAAGAAATCAAAAATTGATGTCTATTTTTTTTTTTTTGATTAAGTATTACAACATATAACTTAATCTCTAGTGGTGCTTCCATTATTTACCGACGATTCCTCGGTGTTTTGATTCTTGAGTCTTCTTTTCTCTTTCAGATGATTGAGTCTTTGTTTCAGAAGATTCAATTCCACAATCGATTTCAAGAGGTTTGACTCGAGTAGTTTTTCATTCACTACTGCAGTTTCCAAAAGATCACGAGCAACTTCAAAATCTCCCATTAACATAAGCATAAGCTCAAAAGAAATATGATTCTTTTTATGTTCGTTTGAGAAGTAGCATTCGAACTCAACTGGAAAGGTTTTAAGTTTTCGAAGTTGAGATTCAATGTCAATAGTTTTTTCACCCATCTTTTCGAAGAAGGATCGATCCTATAGATGGTTTATATAATAATCCAAACTTGGTTACCAAGATTTAAATACCTAATCACGGTAAATTTATTTGTGAAAATATAAACTTTCAGAAACATCATAGAGTTTTTCCGAACCAGTATGACCTAGGAGTTCTGAAAATATTTTTCCCAACTTTTCTCATGGACTTTCCAAAGATCGAAAGTATTTTTCTAAAAATAGAAAAGATATTCCAAGTATAGAAAAATACTTTAGATATTCAAGAGTATAATACTATACGTTCTTCATATTCTTGTGCTCTTTTAAAGAATTTCCTTTTTTTTTTTGAATTGAGCACATCTAGGGAAATTCCAAAGACCAACATCAGTTGTTGGAGTGATCTAGTGATAGCTCAGAATTTATGGAACGTGATCCGTCATGATATTTTTCAATATCTTTTTTGGATTCTTCCAAGAGTAAACTTCTTTCACTGTGTCACAGCTGGAGAGATCTGATTTAACAGAATGATCAGATCGATGATCAAAATCATAAGCGTGACTTGAAGTTTTTTGAGTTGCGAAATAACCAGAACTCTTATATCGACCCAGGAATTCCTTGGAATATGACATCATTATTTGATTAGATTGTTTCCTGGATTCTATTTTAGACAGTTGATCAACAACAAAGCAGCATGATCTGAAATCATTTTTTTTTGTATATATGAGTTGATCTTTTTCTTTGTTTGAGAGATAATCATTGTCAGACGATCTTGACCGGATACTAGTCAACTGATTATCCCTTAAAACACATCTATCTTGATTCTTGTAGGTGGTTAGACTATTAGAATCATGATGTTGTATATTAGTTAAGAGATTCTGGGTATTAGAATCACATGTCCTTGTTTTAACTAATATATCTCTTTTGGCTTGAACAAAATCAAGTCCATTAGATTCAGCATCCTCATGAATCAATGATTCTCTGATGATCTTCTCGGCAGATGGATAATACTCATTATCCCTTAGATTATATATTTCACCAAGCTTTATGAAAAATTTAATCTCATTACTATCTTCTGAATCTGACTTGTTTGTCATAAGCATTTGTTTTCGTATTAACTCATCATAGTTAATATTTCCTGAGATGTGTTCCACCAGAGAACTAAAAGTGTTGAGCTGTTTATCAGGTTTTGAAAACAAACATTCTTTCTGAAATATATCATCTTCTTACTCTACGTTAACTGAACCGACCATTAGATTCAATTTCTTATAGGTTGGATCGCACCAAACACAGATTGTTAGATCTTTTCGTGTTTGCCTGCTCTGATACCAATTGAAAAGGCGAGAGTACCCAAATATACCTCAAGCTAAAACTTTTCCACCTATAAGTTCTTTCCGAAAGTGATTGTTTATGGACTGAGTCGAGACAATACAACTAATTGGTTCACACTTCGTCTGATCGTTTATGGATACGAGATCGAGACAATACAACAACGCAGTATGTTTACTTGATAAGAGGTTCGGACTTAAGAAAACACAATAGGATTACTATCAAGTAAATAGGAATTAGCGTTTGTGTATTTTACTTCTAATTATAATAAAAACAATTATAATTGCGGAAATAGAAAAGTAAAAGTCACAGCAAGATTTTTTTAACGAGGAAAACGCAAATGCAAAAAAAAACCCGGGACCTTGTCCAGAATTGAATACTCTCAGGATTAATCCGATATACAAAATCAAACCAACTTCGTATAGTTGAGACCAAGCAACTAAACCTATAGTTCACCTAGTTCCATATGTATTCCCACATCTCCAACTTATGAATAAGTCACGTACTTGGAACAATTCCTTTGGTTCGTATTCCAAAAAATAAAGGAACAACAAATCTGTTTGGTAGCAACTCTTTTCAACCAAGTGATGTGAGTTCGACAAAGGCTCTTCTGTTTATCTCAATAAACTCCTTCTTCAGGTTCTTATTCTATCTTATTATCAACTACCGAAGTAATTGTTAAGATTTTGCAATCAATACTAATCACAAAGAATCATATTGATGCCGATCTACACAACTAATCAATCTAATCCACCACAAGGATAAACCGATTATAGTTGGATCCTCTATACCGAAACAAGTATTGTGCACACCAATGATTATGAACCCCAAATCAGAAATCTTCAATATCTTCTTTGTCTTCAAATCTTCTTAGATCTTCAATACACACCTGCACACAATCAACTTGAATCTCTTGTGATCAATCACGCACAGAACGGAGTCTGTTAACAATGGATTATCACAAGACGTCTTTAGATCTACAAACAGTATAAAGATCCCTGTCGAAATTTCGATCTAGTTTGACTGAATCTTATATCAGAAGAGAAGATTCTCAAGCATAAACAAACTAGGTGCAATCAAAGTTTAACCACCGTTAGTCAATCAAATCAATCGAAAACACAAGATAAACCGCAATTATCTAGTTTCCCACCAACAGTACTAATAGAGCTTCTCAATCCCAAAGAAGACTTTAAACTGAGCGGCCGTAAGAGATTTCGCCTGATTAGGTTACTCTCCTCTCCGAATAGACGGCTTCACCACAACCGAGGAAGTTTGCTGTCACGAAGGATTAGTTTGCTCGAAATGCAAACTTTCATATTTATAGACAAGCAAGTTTGGACACCAAGGAATTTCCAAAACCGAAAATATTCTCAAGATATGCAATATATTCCAAATTCGGTTTCCATAATTCCTGGAAATGCTCTGTCCAAATATTGACCGAAAATCTCTTTGAAAAATCTCCAACTAGTAAATGCACATTACTAATTCTCATTTTCCTAAAATAAAATTAAAAACATTAAATAAAAGATTCTTAACTTATTTATGTTTCGACCCTAGGATTTTCTTCCTTTAGCTATTAAGGAATAACCTTTAACAATTAAAGATAAGCGTTACTGCACATGTTCAAAGTATGTCGACATCCTTACTTTGTAAGTCCTCTTTCATACTTACAACCTTGAAACCGATATTCTACACTTTCAAACAAGTTTAGAATTGGTTCATCTGACTTTCAAGAACTATGTGATTGATCAAGAACACTCAATCACAAATCATGGGTTTCACGATTCTACCAAAAAGAGTTTCGGTTCTACCTCCATGTGAGCACTGTGCATAGTCACACTAGCTTTCCAAAATTAGGTTGACTAGGTACTAGGATCGGTTCCCCACATATATATGGTATCTAACTTGAATGTGTTGCACATCTCCATAGGATCGGTTCCCCTTTACCTAAAAACGTGTTGCACATATCCATAGGATTGGTTCCCCTTTCTGTTAAAAACTTGTTGTACCTCATACAAGGATCGATTCCCCTTTGTGATGTGTTACACCTCTTACTAGGATCGATTCCCCTTTACCCGGAGTCGGTCATACACAAAATCACAAACTCGATCATACCATCTCAGGTGATTACTTAAGATCGGTTTCACTAATAAAAGTCATGCCAATACAAAAGTCGTGCCTTTGTGAATAGTTTTACCAAGAACACAAGTCATGAGCGGTTATACTAATCACACATATTGGTTTTTCACAAGATATGCAATGAATAACAATACCAATAACGCCTGGCGATTTCCTTTTCGATTCACAAAACAAGTTCATGAATTTACTTCCTTAAAACACATGTAAAACGTTGTTTCCTAGGATGAAATCCTCACCTCATACCCATACATAATCACAATAGCAATAAACGATTATGTCGATGTCTTATTTACAAAGTTTAATGGTTAAGCAATAAACCTCGTATTGTATTCCTTAATACTATGTCTAACTAGAGTGGTCATGCTTCGCCGTTTTGTTGTCAATATGAACGACTTGAAAGATACATTAGGGAATGAAATAGTTCAAGTCAAATATCACTAACCTAAAGTGGAAGGATGATGTTGTCGCTGTAGCTTCTTACTTCTTCACTTCTTCAAGTCTTCGCAATACTCGTAATGTCTCACATCCTAATACTTTCAAGCTAACCTATACGAAGTTGACTCTAGTACATAATCAAGCGACTCTTTAAATGAGTTTTGATTCACTAAAATATGACAACCAAACTTGACATACCAACGCTTGGTGGGTTCAACCGAGCTATGCTCTAACAGATTCAAGTAATGGATGTTCATAGATCCTTGAAAATCCTAGTTAAGAACAATTTATTGTTCAAAAAAATATTACTGTTTCAAGTTGATCATTTGGAAATTGCGCAAGCAATGATATTTCATGTCTATGATGATCGGAATGTTTCAAATTATTGAAAGAGAGTTTTCAGAACTACTGAAGACTAGACACAAGGTCAGGGTAGATACACATACCCAGTACGCGTACCCTAGACATATGAGTTCCAGAACATAGGTAGGTACACATACCCAGTAGGCGTACCCTGAAGTTTTGGATTCGTATAAAATGGGAAGGTACACATACCCATTATGCTTACCCCAAGGGCCTTATTTCGTGAATAACTTAGGGTATGCGGATCCAGTATGCGTCCACTAGCTCCCAAAATTCGCGAACTGGACCATAGGTACGTGTACCCCTATACATACCTACCTAGTACATGCTCATAAACTATTTTAAAAAATATGTTTGGCATTGGTATACTTCTCATGAACACTTATAAGACATCTTTGATCACTAAATCATTTTGTGCTTGTGAATCTTGATTTAATTCTTGAGTATAAATGAACACGATTATGCTTATACGTTCATATGGAATATTTGTCATGAACTACCATTGTATACGTTTCCAGTATCCAGGACCATAGTTATATTCTTATGTGTAATTTCAAGAAACACTTCTCACATACTTACATGAATTCCTTATAATAATTCAAAGCTACTTACAGTCTTGAAAGTCTATAAATAGAGAGACTTAAACAACTGGGAATTTCAATCCATGACACTTATGTGCCCTAGTTTCTTGGTAGAGTCGTCCTCTATTGACCTAGGTTTTCTATGAGAAACATAATTAAGTCTAAGATTTAAAGACTTCACTTGGGGATTCGTGAAACCAGGTCCAACTCTCTTTACCTTGATATTTCGTGTATCCTAATTTTATTCTTATTGATTGTTGAGGTTTTCGTCAATTTCCAATCAGAAACGAGATAGATATATATCACAAAACTCTCTGCATCTCAGACTTTGTGTTCAAAGCTGGCCGAGGTCCTGGGTTTTTCTCCAAGTGCACTTTTCCTCGTTAACAAAATTCTTGTGTGTGTGTGTGTGTGTGTTTGTGTGCTTTTTACTTTTCTGTGTATTTTGATTGTTAAAAGTACTACACATGTTTATACTCCAATCAAACAAAAAAACTGGTGGTGTACTTGGTACCCACTCCTTTTCAAACCCACCAAGCGTTGGTATGTCAAGTTTGATTGTCAAGTTTAGTTCCAAAACTCGAGTCGTTTAAGTAAATTACTAAAGTCAACTGCGGTTCTACTAGGAACATATAAATTTTGAGAGTTTCTATGGTTACTTACGAAGACCTGAAGGTGTATATATCAAAGATAAGTACGACATCATCATTCAGTTTGAGTTAGTAACTACAGACTTGACTTATTCCATTTCTATCTTTTGTTCGTTCAAGTCTATATTCATTGAAACATAACATATGGAGTTAAGTTTATTTACAATGACTTTAGTATTGGTGAATTGGTCATTATAATATGATCAAAGTATCATTAATGAATGATAAACTATTTGTTTCTACAACTTGAGTATATGGAGTTACGAAGTATAGTTGTTTTATGGACTTCGTGTTCTCGATATTTCACAAATTGGTAATTTGTTATTATTTAGTGATTTGAATTTAGAGATGAATTCAAACTTTGGAATTATGTTTAAGGCAATTTTGAAACATTGTTTAGGAAGTAGACTTGCGAAAATTGTTTCATGTCGAAATATGGATTCAAGACTGATTTTTATGGCAAGGATTAATGGCAGGACCGATCCAGACAATGTTTAACTTGTTTTTAAATTTTCAATATATTTGTTATCTTCGGGAATCTACAAACACCGAGATGTACACAGGTTAAACTGTGAATGTTCATAAGTGTCGACATAGTGGATTTGAACATGTGCTAAACTTTAATATCTTATTGTTCAAGTATATTTCTTTGATACTCAAGGAAAGATCCTGAAACCGATTTTCATCACCTATTTTGGCATCGAATTATGTTCTTACCATATCCCAGAGGTTCGCATATCTGTAGTTACTATATTAGTAAAGTACATGGATGTGTGCTAGTTAATATTAGTTCTCATCTATGAGATATATCGGTATAATACTTGGAAGTGTTAGAAAACTGCTCGGTCGAACTCGCAAGCATTGGTATCTCAAGCTTATTTGTCAATGTTAGTGATCAAAACTATAAGTCTTGATTTCTAGTCTACTTATAGTGATGTCTCGGACTATGATAGATTGTGTAGTTAAGCATTATAATTCACGACGTTCATCAATTGAAGACGAAGAACTACTAAGGAGAGATTGTGGAACTTCATCAACAAAAGGTATATGGAGACTAAAACTCATCTATCACTTGGAAAGTCTATTTCTACTCTATATCCTATATTGAGATAAAAGTCGTATTACTATATAGTATTCGATTATGCACATTTGAAATTTTGAGTTGAGTTTAACTCGCTTACATATTTCTCGAAATATGTGTTGGTAAGCTTTCGCTTCAACCAAGTTCATCTTATATTCTTGACGAAAGTCAAAAGATGATCATGTGAAAATCACCGAGTAATATCTTACATGGTTTGTGTGATACAATCATTTGGTGTAGACTTGGAATGTTTCGTAATGATTATTTCAATAACTTGAAAATTGCTTTGATGCTAATAGTTCGTGAAAATATCTATTGTCATCCTCTAAGAATGTTTCAATGATTGAAATAGAGTTTAGAACACTTAACCATCATTGGATTATAAACACAGTATGTTTTCTTGCATATATGTGATCCGTGTTCGGAACTATAGTATGCATACCCGTATGCGTACCTGTTAGTTGTGAAATTCCAAGTACCTATACACATATCCGTACGCGTACTGGCGAAGGGTTTGGGTTCGGGAATTTCTGCTGTGTTTGGAAGTATGCGTACCCGTTTGCGTACTTGAGTGGTTAAAGTTCTAAAATCGGTTTGTTCATGAACTAATACATTTATATAATAAGGAATGCATTCTTTGCAAACTATGGTATAATGTTCATGAATTGATTCGAGTGAATCAAACCGATTTTTCTTAACCTCAGTTAACTACTGTTGACCCAACCTAGTGTACACGTTTAGGTACGGTTATTCAAACCTAAATGAAGGTACATTTCATTTGTGCATAACAAGCTAAGTTCGATCTAACGGTTGAAAGATATTAACTTGAATCTAATCAGGTTTTCATATAACGCTGAATATTGAATGCTTTGTTACCAAGGTAACTTAGATTGCAAACCCTGATTTGAAAACTATACAAGGGAGAACTCTAGCAACTGGAAAACCAATCCCCACACCTCTTGTGTGATACTAGTTGCGACTAGAGTCGATTCTTCTTTAACCTTAGGTTTTTCACGAAACCCTATAGGTTAACGACTTAAAAACTTCATTGGGATTGTGAAGCCATACCCAACTATTTTCTCTGTAGATGCATGTTATGATCTTACTTATACTATCGTGATTGAGTATTATCTTTGCTTATATTTTCTTGAGATTTATCTCCGATAGGTAAGATTAAAAGTAGTCACAAACATCTTCGTCTCATCGTTTGTGATTCCACAATATCTTGTTTCGCTTCCATACGATTAAGATTATTGTGAGGTGATTGATAATACTAGGTTGTTCTTCGGGAATATAATTCTGGTTTATCAATTGGTTCATGTGCACCTTGATTTACTAAAAAACGTAACAAAACTCGTAGGTATTTCTGTGGGAGACAGATTTATCTATTCTAATAGACTTTTCTGTGTGAGACATATTTGTTTATCAAGTCTTCGACTTTGTGTCGTAACAACTCTTGGTTGTGGGTGAGGTCAGCTAAGGGAATCAAGTGCGTAGAATCCTGCTGGGGTTCAGAGACGTAAGGAGCGCAACTGTACCTTGATTAGTGTGAATTGATTAGGGATCAACTACATTCCAGTCTGATGTTCATTGGTAGTAGGCTAGTGTGTGTGGCGGCTTAATACAGTGTGGTGTTCAAAGATGGACTAGGCCCCGGGGTTTTTCTGCATTTGTGGTTTCCTTGTTAATAAAATTTCTGGTGTCTGTGTTATTTTTTTTCCGCATTATATTTTGTTATATAATAGAAATATCACAGGTTGTGTATTAAGTTCAATCAATTGTGAATCCAACCTTTGGTTGTTGATTATATTAATTGACACTTGAATATTGGTCTTTGGTACCGTTTAGTTGTTTCACATAATAATCAGGCTCGCGGATTTCTATCTGTTTGATTTACTGATTACATTGTGAAACAGAGATATAACTCCTTGATATACTTTTCTATAGATTGAGTCTGACTGTCTTTTGATTCTCTTGAAAGTATATTGGAGTTTTTCTATTCTGATTGCCGAACGAAATATTGGGTGTGGTTGTTAGACCCCCGCTTTTTCAGGAAAACAATTGGTATTTGCTAATTTCAAAAAATAATCTATATTGTATATCTTAAGGATTTTCAAAACAGGTAATATTTTGCCCTCCTAACAAGCCTTGGCCATAACACCATAAATAATGCAGTCTTGTGTTCTTAAAAACTTATCATTGACACACATCTTAATTGATCGTGCGGGAGGCCGACTTGTTAAGAGATAAGATAAATCTAATTAGGTGAAATATCTTGTGTTGCCTTCAGTTGAAGTCTTCTTTGGGATCAAGAAGGTTTTAGTAGTAACGTTGACGGGAAACTAAATCATATTGTTATTTTAGTTTTTCGAATGATTATTTATTTATTAAGAAGTAACGGTATAGTTATCCTTGATAGATCAAACATGTTTATCTTATGGTCATTCTCTTCTGATATGAGGCTACTCAAGTTTGTTTAAGGAATTGACTATTTCTGATTTAGTGATTCAAGATTTGTAGACGAAAACATTGATCAACAAACATTAACAGACTCTGTTATGTGTTTGTTGGTTAATAATGGAATCAAGTGCTTGCAGCGGTTACTTTGAAGTTTGAAAACTAAAGACTTGAGGAATTTCCTTTTTGGTTTATAATCTTGTGATACTTCTTGCATACTTGATTCACTGGGATCAACAAGCTGTTTATCTTGATAAACATAAGATTTGTAAAAAGATTAAACAAATTGTCTAGTTGCATTAAGTTGCTTGAATAAACCTTGTTCACTAAGATTGGTTATTTCGATAATCATTTTCTTGGTTTTATATTGACCAAATGAGTTTGTATACTGAATAAATGGAATATTCTTTACTTTACTTTGATTTGGAATATTGGTAATTGAGTTGGTTACTGAAATGGATTTAGTCATTTGTTGTTTCGATTTATGATCCAAAAGAGTTAGTGTGGAAGTCTTCACGTCGGTGTAGAAACTCAAGATAGTGGACTCTGTCTTGGGATTAACATGCGCACACCAGATTAGTTGTAAAAGCAGGAATACTGAAGGAACCAAGCAACGAATGAGTGTTTACTTGGTCTCAATTATACAAAGTTGTGGTAGTCAATTTGTATATCGGTTTAATTATGAGAGTATCCAAAACTGGACTAGCCATGTAGTTTTCCTTTTTAAACAAAATGTTGTGTTTGTTTGCTTTTACTATTGTTGCATTAAATTTAATTGTAAAAGCAGTATTCCTAAGCATGTATGTGTAAAAGTCACTGGGTTAAAAATATTAGTGGTGTACTCGGTATCCTCGTCTTTTCAAACTTATATATAAATTGCGTCGTCCAAAATGAAGAAAGAATATGAAGGTGTTGCGGCCAAACTAATAATTCCTCACCATGGTCAAAGTACGTATGTTGAATTGGTCAAATGATCGCTAGTGTTGCAAGGGAAATATTCTCGGCACTCGCTTCAGGCATCATCAAATTCGAGACCGATGCTGGTTATATCCATGATCTAAACACTAAAACACCAAAAATATATATTTACATGTCATTCTCTCACATTAATATTGACCTTCATGGTAGCGCCCATCCCTCCCTAAAACCTAATTGCAAGGTTTATCATCTTTCTAAGTTGGATATCTTCATACCTCCAATTGTAGTCACTTATACAGGAAACACAAAATTGATTACCAAGTATTAGTTTCCTATGAATAAGATATTCATAATGGCGTGTTTGGTTGGAGATAATAAAGTTTCTCGGGAATACAGTTTCATTCATATGTTTGGGATATAAGAATGAAAAGGGAATGAGAATAGGATTCTCCCAAAAAAAAATTTGTTTGGAAATATGATTCTCGGGAATAAGATTTCCTTCCCGCCATCCAAAATGCCATAAAATCTTTCCTAATTTGATTAGAAAACCTATCTCAATGTAAAAACGGACTGACATGATAAACCTAATGTTTTTCTTACATAAGATAAGGAAAATAGTGTAGATGAATCAATCGTATACAAGATGTTGGACGTTAGTTCTACATATCATCCCGCTTATAATCCCTCCCAGAATTAACAAAGGTGTAAATAACTGATATTGCAAGATTAATAAAAACTCATAAAGTTATAAAATGTCCAGTCATGATTGTTGTTCAAATGGAATCATTATTTGTCTCGTGAATCGAATTCAGCAATAATTCTAAAATCTATATTACAACAATTCAAAAGTTTTGGCAATATGACCCAAAATATATATTATTTAACCCGTCACTGCCTCCGTGGGACAAATTTTTTCTTGTTGCCTAAATAGTTACCCATGAGACAAGATATACATTGTCACTCAAAAACTTCCTTGTGAACCAAAACAATCGCAAGCCAGTATCCATATATGCTATTGTATGACTAATAGGCAACTCTTGATAAGAAAAAAATTTCGCGATCTGAAAGGTTGCATGGTAACCTCAAAGGGCTGGGAGACTACAAGTATGTTTTTTACGCAATATTAAAATGACTCAAAATTTTCCTCGTGTTGAGAATGGGATACACTGCATATCAAATTTGCATGTGATGCGTCCCCGAATATATTTTCAGGAAATATCGTTTTCCAACAGAAGATTACCTTCCCTTCCCGCCATACAGACGTGTGATGAATCTTTTTTAATTTGACTAGAAAATCCATCTCAATGTGAAAACGAATCGACATGGAAAACATAATATTTTCCTTACCGAAGATAAAGGAAATAATGTAAGTAAATTAATCATATGCATATCCATTTAGTCAAGATGTTGTCCAGTTCTACACAATATCACGCTTATAATCCCTCCCGAAAATAACAGTGGTGCAAATAACTGATACTGCAAGATTAATAAAATTCCATAAACTTGAAATATTCACTCATGATTTTTTATCACGTGGAATCATTATTTGTCTCATGAACCAAATTTCTGCAATGATTATAAAATCCAAAACATACAACTCAAAAGTTTTGGCATTATTACCCAAAAGAATATGTTATGTAACCCGGTTTTAGCTCCGTCGGAAAAAATATGTATTGTGGCCGAAACACTCCTCCCAAAATATACAATGTCACTCAAAAAAATTCTTGTGACCCAAATCTATAGTAAGTTGGTAACCGTAATCTGCTACCATATGACTAATAGGTAACTGTTGATAAAGAAATAAAATTCTGCAATATAAAGATTACATGGTAACTTCAAAGAGCACGACGACCACAAGTGTGTTTTTTACGTAATATTAATTTGTCACGTGGTTAAAAATTTTCCTCGTGTGTTAAGAAGGATTCATTGCATATCAAAGTTTGCCTGTGATATGTCGCCAGATATATCTCGTGATCTAAAATATCTCGTGGCCCAATTTTTTATTAAGACCATATGTTAGATCGTTAACTAATTCAAAATCAGATATTGTGACCAAAAATTTAGTCATGAACGAAAAATTGAGTTTGTGCTAAAACTTACTTCGCACCTCAAATATATTATGTTATTTGAGGTGAAAAATCTATATTGTAACCCAAGATATATACTTTATGGCGTCAAAATCTGCATTATAATCAAAATTTGCTTTGTAACAAAACTATGTACCACTTACTCATAATTTCCATGCAACACAAAATTTATCCCTAATTTTCTTTTATTTTTTTCCCACGTGATGCGTTGTGACCTAGTATTTAAAGTGTGACACAATATATCTACAATGTGGGACAAGATATATATTTGGATACGAATCTGCCAGAAGGCCAAAAGTCGAAAGCGTGATCCAAAATTGGTCAACCTCGCGACCCGAAATCCTGATTGTGATCCAAAAAATATACACTAATATCGTAACCCAAAATACACCATATAACAGGGAAGGTTCTTCGGGAATAAAATTTACCTCTTATACTTAAAATATTTTATATCCCAAATCGAAATTATCACCAAAAATTTATCACATGACCAAAAATTACATCGTAACCCGAAATGTATCATTGTAGTAAAATATATCTGGTAAAACATATTCCATCCATTGACCCAATATACACTGAACCCAAAATTTGCATCAAATTCTGAAATCCGACGCGCATCGATGTCTACTTCAGCACCCAAAATATGCCTAGCGGACCCAAACACTACAACCTATCATTATGGTCCAATTTTACTAGGGTGAGCATTTGGAATCAAATCTGCGGATTCAATTCGATTCGGTACTTCTGCGTTTTTTACATGTGGGTGTCCATCTCGTAATTTAGTGAACTGGATGTGAATACAGTTTGTGGATCCGAAGGATTTTGGATTGGATGCAAATGTTGTCTTATAAATTTGTTAGACGCCTACACTGTTTCATTGAATATGGAAGTTTTACTAAAATATGGATGAAAATATTAGTTACATATGATCAACTAAATATTCACCTTATTTTTTCATTGTTTATTTCCATTGAATTTTTAGGGATTGAAATTGAGAGGTATAGAGAAAAACAGGTAACAATGTTTTTTTTTTCTTTGCGATGATGATTTGGTGTGTTATTATTTTGGTTATCTATTTATAAAATTTACGTAAAAATAAAATTTATTGGCTCATTGGCTTTCAATCCTTCCATCCACGCCTTCATATAATGCAAAACCATTTGATGCTACATCGGATACGAATGCTAAGCTTGAAAAGCATCATGTATTGAATTGGATGAGACTAAAACCTGTCAAATCCGAACCATGCTCACCACTAAATTTTATATGTACAAGATTTATGTCGGAACTTGAAATCTACCAGTTGCCGGAATAAATTCATTTGTTCCCCGAATCTACATCGGACTAAATTCGTTTGTGACCCAAAATGTATATCATAATTTGTAATCAAAATTTACATGTGTTCCCTGGATTTATTCCCCTAGCATTTTTAGGGGCCACTCAAAAGGAATTAGGGGCCACTTTTGTTATTCCCATCTATTGAAGAGTGTTACGGGGTGTCTTGAAAATAGAAATTGTCTATGTTGTCCTTCACCTTTATACTAAATCTAAACCTATATCCTTTAATTTCATATCCCTCTCCTCTTCTTTTTTCTATTCATCAAACTTTTTTTCATGGTTTTAATTTTGATTGAAACCAAAGACGTCGATCAAACCAATTTTATGAATGATTGTTTAAAATTAAAACCCAAAATTCATTAACCTTAAAGTTGAAACTTAGAACATCAAAAAAGAAAATTCGAGCTAAATACACAAAACGAATAGATGATAGTAGTTGTGATCCAAAATTAGGATTTGATTGCTTGAAATCAAAAATTTGATCGGAAAATTTTCTAAAATTTGCAGTAGCAGGAACATAATCGGTAGATAACAATCAATTTATCTACCGATTATGGTTGATGTTCTTGGATTTACAGTAGCAGAAACATAATTGGTAGATAATAATCTATTTTACCTACCGATTATGGTTGATATTCTTCATTTCTAAAGAACATCAACCATAATTGGTAGGTAAATTAACTGTTATCAACCGATTGTGTTTCTGCTACTGCTTCAAATTTTATGTACTAAAATGAAACACAATCGGTAGATAATGAACATAATTGACTACCAATTATGACAGTACCAAAATTCAAAAACTGAAGGATTTTGGCGAAATCTCATTTCGGGGACAATACACATTCGGATGTTAAATTAACACAACTAACTACCGATTATGGTAGTACTAAAATTCGAAAAACTGAATATATTCGGAGGTTAAAGTAACACCATTTACTACCGATTATGGTAGTACCAAAGTTCGAAAATTCTAGGATTTTGGCTAAATCTCATTTTGGGGCCAATATACATTCGGAAGTTAAATTAACTACCGATTATGGAAATACTAAAATTCGAAAACTGAATATATTCGGAGGTTAAAATAACACCATTTACTACCGATTATGGTAGTACCAAAGCTCGAAAATTTTAGGATTTTGGCAAAATCTCATTTTGGGGCCAATACACATCGGAAGTTAAATTAACACAATTAATTACCGATTATGGTAGTACTAAAATTCGAAAATTGAATATATTCAGAGGTTAAGATAGCACCATTTACTACCGATTATGGTAGTACCAAAGTTCGAAAATTTTAGGATTTTGGCAAAATCTTATTTTGGGGCCAATATACATTCGGAAGTTAAATTAACTACCGATTATGGTAGTACTAAAATTCGAAAACTGAATATATTCGGAGGTTAAAGTAACACAATTTACTACCGATTATGGTGGTACCAAAATTCGAAAATTACAGGATTTGGAAAAATCTCATTTTGGGATCGATATACATTCGGAAGTTAAATTAACACAATTTACTACTGATTATGTTAGAACCAAAATTCGGAAATGTAAGGGGGAAAAAAACTCAAATAATTCTCGTAACACTAACTACCGAATTCCTATTTAACCTTCGATTATTGAAGGGCAATTTTGCCATTACGGAAAAAAAAAGATAAGGGGTGAACTCAACTTAGATTTGGGTGACCTTTTTTGTTTTTATTGTTGGTCCCTAATTTTTTTTTGAGTGACCCCTAAAAATGCTAGGTTTATTCCGCCATGGCGCCATCCAAAAAATCCACGATTTATATGGGTTACCAAATTACTGGGGCCGATATCATTTCATATATGACAATAAAATTTTAAACGATCCTGACCATTGGATCGGCTAAATGATATCAGCCCCTGATAGTGTTGATATCAACCCGTATAAATCACGAAAGAATCGATCATGAGATTTTTCTTTGTCCGGTTGCAATTATTCGTTCCATGTGTGTTGGTTTCAAAAAGGAAAACTTTGTAGGATTCAGTGGTTTTGATTTCACAGTCTTTTTACAGAAGAAATAATAGTGGTCCCACTGAACAGGGTTCGATTAGCACAAGACCAGCATAAGAGACAATCCTAGCCGTCCTACTTTACCCTAATAAGATCCAATCCGATCTGCTTCATTGCAGGCAATATCTACCTTGGGTACACCACATTTTTGGAAACATGTAATATGCCGACGAGTAATATGCGTGTTCTCTTTAGAACCAATAAATTTGCTGCATGCTATGTATTCACTAAAATGGCGTTCTTTTATGTTATTTATTTTCTTTATCGGGAAATTCAGGATGATTACAAGACCGGCCGAAACCAACAGCAGTGTCCAAAATCCAAATGAATTGTAGATCTAACGTATAGGACTGCAATAACACCCATCTCTTTCGTCCATAGTTCTGCCAGAGGAACACATGGTTGCCAATAGGAGGTACTAGCTCCATCATTTTGGTACCAAAACATATATAAGGTAATCCGAAAAATACTTTGTTTTATATAAGTTTTGGCACCCTCTTCAATAAATTGGTACATCCCATTAGCAGGAGACAAAAATGTGGGCTCCCACTAAAAGGGATTGGATTTCTTAATTAATTTCTGATTAGGATAGCATAGGATGTTGGGTGCAATAATCAAAAACAAGGAAAAATCAAATAAGCAAAAGTTATTGATACTTAGCTCCTTTATAATGGAAGTGATCGATTTGATGAAACGAATGAGCTTCTTATATCTCCGCAACAACAATAAGGCAAAACTTTGGAAAAACAGAGTGAGTCACGTGTTCAACACGTTGCCCTTAAGACATTAGCGCCCGGCTACACTCAAGAGTGATGCTATAGCCCTCAGAGGACGGATATCTCCAGGATAAAACACCCTAATACACCTACTACTAGCATATGTAGTAGATGCTCAACTTGAGCTTGACAACTCTGAAAAAACCATAAAGGAAAATCTCGAACGCTTGAGACAACAACATAAAATATTTTTTTCCCTTGGGGGTCCCTCTAAATATAGAGCAACCCCTTTCCCATAGATTTTACAAAAGTAGTGAATTTGTTTATATAATTGACAAATACAACTTAAGAAGAAAAACTCCCTGATGTGGGACTAAAAGGTTTATATAGTTTCTTAAAACTACTAAAAATTGGAAACTCCACAAGGTGGGACTAAAAAGTTTCATACACAAAAAAAAACAATAAATTATAATTTTTTATTAAAACTTTAAAAAAATATTTTTTTTATTAATAGTTTTCCAACAATCCCCCACATGAATGAAAACTCAATAAAACATGAAAACACAGATAGATCTTGGTAAATCAACATCCCAACCTCACGATCCAAACAGACTGATCGTGCAAGTGTTGAAATCATACTAGTCATTTCTACGTCCTCTCCCTCACACAAAAGTGTGTTGACCCTAGGGTCATACTATGGATTGCATAAATCATAATAGTATTGAGAGCTTTCATCTTTAGTTCTCACATGGTGAGACTATAGGTATCTTTCACCAAAGTGAAAAAGCATGAACTAGTGAACCCTTAGTGACCTTTAGGTCATAAGTTCCACTAATACCAAAACCATCAAAACGAAAATCACATAAAAAGCCCAGGAAATACCATTTTAGGCAGAGGTGTCCATGAGGTCTTGAACCTTTGCTTAGTGAGATATTACCGGAATTACTTGCTAGAGACAGTGAACTATATCTTGAACTGCTAGCATTTGATGTAATTCGTGATAACAACCACGGGTGATATCTCCAAGATTGTTGCCAAGCTCGTGCCGTTTTGTCCAATTTGGCCCTGGACATATCCTGTTTCTCAGAATGCTCTAGAGAATCAAAGCTCATATTCTCATAGGAAGCGGCCCACTTCCTCATTCAGATAGGTGAGTTTCCATAAAGAGTGTTACTGCTACACCTGGTGTAGGATGTTAGTACTGGAAACGGAAGAAACCACACATAGATAAAACTTCTCAAAGGAAGAATATGATTATTCAAAAGTCTGTCCTCTTTTTCTTTAGACGAGGACATATATAGGCCTTATTAGGCTTTAATGACAATATCTTCTAAGATTAATGCAAATAAAAGGAAATCTACCCAAATACGATATCATGCAAGATATCTCTTATTTCTTAACAAAAATAACAAACATGCAGATATTCTTGCATGGTTAACGAATATTCTTTCGCTGATCTCTTCCTTTCAAATAAGATTCTGCCATATCTTGCACTACATCAACACCCCACTTCAATCTTAAATTGAAACTATAGAACTTATTAAGACTTCTTAAAAGTCATCCTTCACATGCAGTCACACTATCACGTCTACACCATAGGGAAGGGACAGAGAATAAAATTCTCTGATAGTGTTTACCTTTACCCACCACAAATTAGTTGTCTCATTCGAAACCTTGATCTTGGGATCTCCAGTCAGGAAGGTTGAGTATCCTTCATGGCAAGTTTAATTTATGAGCTTAAGCCCCTTCCCTTTCGATGCATTTCTAACCTATCTCTTGGGATAAACCTTTCGTCAAAGATTGCGCGATATTCTCCTTGGACTTTATCCAATCAATGGAAATAACGCTGATTGAGATTAGTTATTTTCAGCTTTAGCTATTATATCTTGGCTAACACAATGTATAGATATAGCTGGCACAGGCCTATGCCAGAGAGGAATGTCTTCTAAAAAACATCTTAGGCACCCGTCCCCCTCTCGTGCTTTATCTAACTCAATACTCTCAGATTCCATAATGAATTGAGCAATATATGTTTGTTTGTAAATCTTCCAAAAACAAACCCTGATGCTAGAGTGAAACATATCCACTCGTAGACTTACACTCCTCTGAGTCAACTATCCAGTTTACATCACAAAGTCCCTCAAGGACAGCAAGATACCTTTGATAAATCAAATAAAAGGTAATAGAGTATTTTAGGTACCATAATACTCTACTCAGTGCATCTGAATGCTATTGCTCTGGACTATAATTATATCTACTTAACTTACTCACAATATAGGCAATGTCTGGACTCTTACAGTTCATTAAATTCATCAGACATCCTATAACTCTTGAGTATTCAAGTTAAGATACTCCATTACCCTTTTTTCTTGAGTCTACAAGAATAATCGTACGGAGTACAAGAAGGCTTACAATCACACTGATTGTATCTCTTAAGCACAAATTCAAAATAATGAGAATGACTAAGACTACATATGTTAGATTATTTTCTAATCCTCATCCCTAAGATTACATCAACAAGGCCTAAGTCTTTCAAGTCAACGTTCTCATTCAGCGCATGTTTTTAGTGGAATTAATCACATCTATGTTTGTATCAAGTTTAAGCATATCATCAACATACAAGCATACAATCACACAGGCATCCTTAACAAGTTACTTGTAAATATACTTGTCAGATTCATTAACTTAAATCCACTACACATTATCACATGATCAAATTTTCCAATTTTGTTCAACTTACAAACTTTGTCATCATAACCTTTCACTACAAAGTCCTCAGGTTGGTCTATGTAAATTTCTTTATCTAATTCACGATTTTAGAAAAGCTGTCTTAACATCCATATGATGTATCTCTAATTTGTTTATGACAGCAATAACAATTAGCATCTCAACGTAAGTAAATCTCGTCACATGTGAATAAGAATCAAGGAAATATACACCTTCTTTTAGTTTATAGCCTTTAGCTACCAACTTAGCCTAATATTTTTCTACAGTTCCATATACCTAATGTTTCCTCTTAAAGACTCATTTACATCTCATGGTCTTACTCTCTGGAGGCAAACTATAAACCTCCCAAGTCAGGTTCCGACGGACTGAGTCCATTTCACTAAATGAAGCTTCTTACCAGAATGGGGTTTCAGTAGATATCAAGGCTTCTTTACAAGTCCAGGGCTTAGACTACGCTAGGCATGTTATGAAGTCGGCTTCATAAGAAGTCTCAAGTCTAATTTTTTTATTCTCTTAGGCTCAACCTTAACTTCATCTTCCTTTAAGATAAGTTCTGACTATTTGAAAATAAATCTAGGGGATCAACAACACATCTCTAATTAGGTACAGGTTTAAGAATAAACATGTTCAAAGAACTCAGCATCCCTAGATTATGTAATAGTATTCACAACAAAGTCAGAAAAATCACACCAAAAGTATGAAAAATCAGAACACACAACCAAAAATCTATATGTAGAAGTATACTCAGCATACCTTATATGAAGACACAATCACCACTTTTGGTTTCTATCTAGTTCTTCTAGGAAGAGGAATGACAATCTTAGTCAAACACCCCCACACTTTGACATATTCATAAGAAGGTCATCTACCTTTCCATAAATCATATGGAGTTTCATCTGATCCTTAAGGGTACTATATTCAGGATATACTAGTTAAGAGGACTTCCTCCTCCCACAAGACCACAGGTAATCCTGAACTAATCAACATGGTAATTATGATCTCCTTAAGGATACAATTAATATGTTCAAGGCTTCTAATTGGTTATCAACTTCAAGTTTATACATCTTAAGGCTTCTAAGGCATCATCCTTATCCCTAAGCAATTATACAAGATAGTACCTCGTACAATCATCTACAGAAGTTATAAACTATCTTTTACCATAGTGGTTTTGGGTTGAACTCATGTCAGCTAGGCCTAACTGAATTAATTCTAAGGGATTAGAATTACTATGAACATTTGTGTTAAAAGATTTTATAGCATATTCATTTCACTTTTGTGTTCAAGATCCAAACTAAATTTGGGTACGAAGCCTATGCTAGGCAGTTTATACATTGACTTATAATTTTACGGTTCCAAGTCTACCATGCAAAACATTTAAAGACACACAAAAGAAAGCACAAAAATAAACTATGTTCACTTCATCAGATTTTCCTTCAAACTTATATAGACCCTAAGTCCTATAACTGTTGCCTAAAAAATCAATACCCTTAGTTATAACAAGTTTTCCACATTTAATTAAGATCTTCAATCTTTTACCATCTTCAAGAGAACAAGATACAATATTATTTCATATGCTCGGAACATGAAAACTTCATTCAGTGTGAGAATATTACAGATATGAACTTATGCTCGACCTTTCCCTTTTATGCAACCTCTGTCGCAGATGAGTTAGTCATATAGAGTTTCTCGACATCCCTTATCCTCTGATAAGAAGTGAACAGGTCTCTGTTTCAACAAACATACTTAGTGGCTCCAGAGTCCACCCACCAGTCTCTCACATTGGTTATTAAAATAACTTCCGACATCATGGTTCATTTTGTTTCAACTAAATTAGCATTAACTTTATACTTATTAAGGTTTTATGTTGTCTACACTTTACTGCCATATGGCCAGGAATTTTACAAACATAACAATCACCTTTAATTAAAGTAATGTCGGATTCAGTTTTACGAAACATACCTTTATTATGAAGACTATGCTTAGAGTTGTGTTTGATGTTCTCGCCTTTGTCAGCTTTGGAAAACTTGTGTTCATCCACATGCGCCTGGTAGCCATGTTCCTTTTCAATTTCATGTCACAAACTTCGTTTATACTCTGACCACGGACACGGTAATTTCCCAATCCCCTAATACACCATATCTCACAAACCTTAGTTCAGATAAAATATGAGTTTTGAAGATAATATCCAGATTTATAAACTTCGTATAAACCACCATATCAAAAAACTCATGGTTACCCCATAAAAACTACTTTAGTTAACAACAAAATTCTGCCCGTCAGAATTGTTTCTCAGTTTTGTAAATTATCAAAAAAATACTTTTACAACTCCAAAATTTCTGAAATTTTACGTGGGTAACTATCAGGATGTCTACTACTTTGTGTCAAAAGGGTTCATCGAAATTCCTTCTAGGTTAACATATAAACTCGAAACTCTACAGCTGACCAAAAATTCGTTTTTGTTTTTCACTCCACAATTAACATCCATGATTCACAAACCAACCAACCATTTTTTTTATTATCACAAATAGTAATGTCTTAAGATTGTTGGGTGCAATAATCAAAAACAAGGAAAAATCAAATAAGCAAAAGTTATTGATACTTAGCTCCTTTATAATGGAAGTGATCGATTTGATGAAACGAATGAGCTCCCTATATCTCCGCACAGCAACAAGGCAAAACTTTGGGAAAACAGAGTGAGTCACGTGTTCAACACGTTGCCCTTAATACATTAGCGCCCGGCTACACTCAAGAGTGATGCTATAGCCCTCAGAGGACGGATATCTCCAGGATAAAACACCCTAATACACCTATTACTAGCATATGTAGTAGATGCTCAACTTGAGCTTGACAACTCCGAAAAAACCATAAAGGAAAATCTCGAACGCTTGAGACAACAACATAAAATATTTTTTTCCCTTGGGGGTCCCTCTAAATATAGAGCAACTCCTTTCTCATATATTTTACAAAAGTAGTGAATTTGTTTATATAATTGACAAATACAACTTAAGAAGAAAAACTCCCCGATGTGGGACTAAAAGGTTTATATAGTTTCTTAAAACTACTAAAAATTGGAAACTCCAGAATGTGGGACTAAAAAGTTTCATTCACAAAAGAAAACAATAAATTATACTCCCTCTGTCCTAAAATTTCTGTCCTCTATTCTATTTTCGTCTGTCCTAAAATACTGTCCAGCTTCCGTTTATAGTCATATTTTTTAGTAAAACTCTCAAATATATCCTTCAAACTTTTAAAATTATAAAATTATTTTAAATATCACCGATCTAAATATTAAATGATATCTTTCTCAATAAAGAAATAAATCTAATAAATCAATCCATAAAGATTTTTATTTTTATCTTCTATTTAAATATTTCTATATATATTATAATTACCAATGTATTTTTCTTACATACTCCATATACTCCTTTTAATTTTAGTAAAAATGTACCATATAATAGGGGTAGTTTTGTACACTCCTACGGCCTCCTTAATATCTTGACTTAGTCAAAGCGGACTAATAATTTAGGACGGAGGGAGTAATTTTTCTTCAAACTTTAAAAAATTATTTTTTTTATTAATCGTTTTCCAACATAGGACCGACGTTAGACTTTGTTGAGACGTTTTTAATCTTTGTTGAGAAATAACCACGGTCTTCTTCGAATCTGTGGTCTTCTATATATATATATATATTATACCATTCTTAATCGATCTTCTGAACAAGTTTTACAGTGGTGCTCACAACTCATCGTGGGTTTACTGTTTACATATCCGAAATGGGAAAAGAATTTGCTCGCGCAGTGCGTGATCATTTTAGAACTAGAAGATGTATGGCAGTGGGATCAAGTGAGATGTGACATCATCTAACCGGGAGTAAACCCCGGTTATTCGTATTAAGCGAATATTTGGTTTTGATTTCGTCGTAAGAAAATTAACAAATCTCGCGATCTGTTTCTATTTTCCTCTCTCTATATCTATCGCTAACTTCCTTATATATCTCCACAGCATTTTGTTGAAAAACTTTTCCAATAAAATAAAATTCAGTCAGACGTACAGACGATCATAAAAGACATAAAGAGCAAGCGATAGATAGGAGAGAGACTTGACTTTGAGAAAGAGATCTTCTTATTGGGACTGGTGTTTGAGTAAAAACAGACATTATTGACATACCCCAATATATATATATATACTTGTTTGTTGTTTTGATTTCATCATCATATCATGCATCTTTGGCTTTCTTGTGTCTTCTAACCAAGTTGATTTCCTGGGGCTACATAGAATCCTATCTTTTCATGTCAAAAGGTTCAAAGGAAAAGAGATCTAGTGAAAACAGACAACAATTAGCAATATCCACTACAAAGATCTTTTGGCTCATGCATGTTAGATCTCTTCAATCATTTTAACAGTCAAAGTTTTCTTCTCACTTATTCAAGATCTTTACTGTTTTTTATAACAAAGCCAACACAAGGGAGCTTACCTGTAATCATGGTGTCTATTGACATCTCAAAACAACTAGCCCCTGCACAGATTTTCATAATTGTTTTTCTAGATAACAAAATAAATTTTAGGTCCTGAGTTGTTGCATATATAGCAACTCTTAATGTGGGGGGACACCCTATGCATGAGGTTTTGCCTCATTGCTTGTGAATCTCTATAGATTCTCTTTCTAGTATATATATTTCCTTTCTGATATGCAAAAATTATTTGATTTGATTTGATACTATGATGTCCAGTACGGTAACAAATGAAACTCCCAGTCGCCCACCATTTTTTAAGGGCGCGTCTAAAGTCAGCAGCTACCTGACCCCCGATGATTACTACTCAAAGGAAATGATTTCTCATTCAAACTTGACTTGAATAACGTTGCTATTTTTAATTTTTTGATAAACTTCAGGGTTTTGTTATTCACTCCGATTCCAAAATGCTCATATCAATCATACAGGGTAATCTAGTTTTACCAGTTCATACAGGCCATAGAGGGAGTCTGGTTGGAGGTTTTCCACTTCATACCACGAGTTCTCAAGTGCTTATTTGTTCCAGAGCTGCAATACAAAACCCCTCTCGTCATTTTATACAGCTAGTTTGTTCTAAAAGCAGTCTTGTTTGATGAGGCAAACAAATTTAGACTTCCCCAAGTATGAAATTCCCTCTTCTAATACATGTTCTGCAGCCTACCCTTCAAAGCTATTCAAGTTGCTGTATCAGTGATGACATGTTATGAGATGAAAAAAAAAGAAACTTAAAGACCGACTTTTTACGTAATCCTACTAAGTATTCATATGCTGGAGTAGACAATCATATCATGCACCTTTGTTTCTAAACAAGCTGATTTCCTAGGGCTACATAGAATCCTGTATTTTCATGTCAAAAGGTTCTACAAATATCTTTTCTCATACATGTTAGATGTCTTCAATGATTTTATGCTCTCATCTAGGAGAGAAAACTGGAGTTAAAACAGTAGGATCTAAATGGGCTAATGATACCAGAGTGACATGATTTTGGCTCATTGTACTTCTTCTCATGTATACACGACATGTTAAAATAAGGTGCAGAACTGCCTACTCACGATTGAGCTGTTTAACTATCACATATGTGAACTGACAAAAAATATTGACTACATAGCATAAAGAATCCTATGAAAAGTGGCACTTCTTGACTTTTAAGGAAATAATGTTAAATACACATACGAGCTAGAAACATTCAATTGAAACTCTTTTTATGTTGTTTATTTTAATACATAATTGCTCAGTAATCATACGAAATAAAAAGACATGGCCATGAAAATAAATAAGAGGTATGGATGGTTTAATGCACACAAGTAATCTACTAAATTGCAAGCAGAGCAAAAATGCTTATTCAATTATGGGAATAATGAATGCTCAAATCTTCAACGATGTATCGGCCTCGGCTTATATCTAGATAGATGGATCTTATATGAATCGTATGATGAAGTACCACATGAGTGGATATATATCATGTTATGATCTTCTACATCCTAGGTCTCCCCGTTCCATCATCTGGCTTATGTTCTTCATGTAGCATTCAGACCGAATGACTCTATGAAATTACGTCAATACTTCCACATATTACCGGAGACATCTCTATTTTCCCCGGGGGTCGTCTGCATATAAACCCAATAGCTAACAGTTGGGTCTTGGAATATTCTCCCCACAAATAGACAACCCCAAATTTGGAACAAATGTAATCATAGAGTGCATGCAATTTCTGATGAAGAGAAGTATAGTAACACTGGATAATATAGTCGAGACAACCATACCTGAACCTTAAATAACACATCAGTCATCCACCTCTGCTTTGATCTCTTTTTGAAGGTCTTCCTTGTATTCATCAAACGTCCCAGGGAAAGATTCTACAGTCCCATTCTCAACTATCCAAATCTGACTCTTCTCTTCATCTTCGCAGACCCTTGATATTAGCCTGGAATCATGACTAACCAACACAACACCACCTGTGAATTCATCTAATGCATCTGCTAGTGCATCAATACTCTGCATATCTAAGTGGTTTGTTGGCTCGTCTAATAGCAGAATGTGTGGTTTTGACATGGAGATAGAAGTGAAGACAACCCTAGCTTTTTGCCCACCAGACAATTTCACAATTGGTGTAAGGTGGTTATGGCTAGGAAGCCCAAACTTTCCAAGCTTCGCGCGAACAGCCTCTTGTTTGCTAAGACCTTCTTGCTCAGGATGAAGCCGAAGAAGATATTGGACAGGGGTTTCCTCCATTGTTAATAGATCCACAAAGTGCTGCGAATACCTCCCTATTCTCAACTTCTGACTCTTTCGAGCCTCCCCCTCCGTGGGAATCAAATCACCAGCAAGAAGATTAAGAAGAGTAGATTTTCCAGCTCCATTTGGGCCCACAATTGCTACTCGGGTGCCCATATCAATACCAACGTCAACATTGGAGAGCCTGAAATCATCCCTGTTTGGATAACTAAAATTCACATCAATAAGCTGCATGAGAGGAGGGGTAAGTTCGGTTGGCTCTGGAAAATGAAACTCTACACTGTAGTCTCTCCACTTCTTTGGGGCCTCTGCCACAGGTTCATCCTCGTCAACCTTCCCCTTTGCTTTGCTCTTCGATTCCTTCTTATTATTATATTCAATCCGTTCTTTGACCTTCTTTTGTTGAGCCTGATTTCCACTCCTTTTTGAAGCCTTCACCTGTTTGTCAAATATCTCAAATTTCTTATTCATCTCCTTGCGACGTTGCTCATACCCTCTTTCAAACTCATCGAAATTTCCACGATATAGTTGAAGCTTCAGATCATGAAGATGGATAATTTCATTGCAAACAGTATTCAGAAAGTCACGGTCATGAGAGACCACAACAAGTGTCTTCTTCCAACGACACAGGTATTCTTCCAACCAGAGAACAGCACGAAGATCAAGATGGTTGGTGGGTTCATCAAGTAGTAGAAGGGTTGGCTGGACAAAGAGTGCCCTAGCTAATGAGATTCTCATCCTCCACCCTCCACTAAAAGATCGTGTGGCTCGCACCTGCATATCTTTAGTGAAACCTAATCCAGCAAGTATCTTTGACGCCTGAGACTCAGCTGCATCAGCCCCAATCACCTGCAACCTCTCATATAACTCAGCAAGCTTTTCACCTGTGTCGTCATCTTCATTGTTGTTTTCCTCATCCCCGTCAAGAGATAAATTTTGCAAAGCCGCAACTTCTTCACGGAGTTTGACGAGTTCTTCATTGGCCGAGACGACAGCTTCAAGGGCTGATTTATCATCACCAACTACTTCTTGCTCAACCAAAAGAACATCAATATTTTTAGGCACGGGAATCTTCCTCCAAGCAAGAAGTTTCAATAACGTGGACTTCCCCATTCCATTAGGTCCAATCAAACCATACCTCTTCCCATGGGCAATCTTCACGGATGTATTCTTGAGGAGCTCTTTACCCCGTGCAGATACAGAGAAATTTTCAATTGTAATATCTTTAACATTAGCATCAGCATTATCGTCACCTTCAAGGACCGAAGCACGACTACCAATGACAACACTGAAGGCTTCACGATCATCCCTAAGAGCCTCCTTTTTTGCCCGAGCTGCAGCTTCAGCAGCCAGCATTTCCTTCTTTTCTCGTTTTTTCGCATCCAAGGAGGCAGCTTCAAGTGGCTTTATATCAGCATGGCGATTAGATTTCACAGGAACATTACCACCGGGATTATTTTGTTGGTCTTCTTCAGACAACTCATCCTCATCTTCATCCGATGGTGGAAGATCTATGTCATCAGTATAAGATGTGCGTTTTTGGGCTGCTTTTGCTTTAGACTTACTAGTAGTGGCAGAGGAAGAACCCTTAGGTTTCTCAGACTTTTGGTCCATACTGGCAAGCATAGCCGAAACTGATAACTTCTCCTTCTTAACATCTTTTGCAGCAGTTTTACCTGCTTTGGCTGTTCCAGCCTCTTCAGCTTTTTTTCTCCCCATTGAAAATCTGAACATAAAAATATAAAACAAAGCAAATCATATAAGCAACGGAATATTTCTATATGCTTGTTGTCGGCCAGTATCAACAAGTTTTAACCAATAAGATGAAGCCTTGCTACAAATTCAAGGACAAGCATATATCTAAAACTAATCAGTTAACATACTACATCTATTTCAGTAGAGGAATAGGAGAATAAAACAAGAATCCTAAGCAATTAGATAAAAAATAGATGAACTATCTATTAACTATTAAATTGTTTGTATTACACTACCAAGGGACTGTGTAAATAAAATTCAAAATCATAAAGCGAGTGATACTGAGAACTTCAATTTTCTCAATATCATATATAATCGGATTGAATCACGTAAAGTTTCCAAAATTCAAAAAGGAAGCTAAAGATTTCAATCCACTACATATACATACACGGATAAAGCATGAAAACCAAAAACCCTAGATAAGATTACACGGAAAAAAATTCAAGAACGGAATAACAGAATTAAAAATCAAACCTTTGGGTTTAGCTGAGAGAAGTAACCAAAATATTGAATCAGAGAGAAGTTTTTTTTTTTCCCTTAGTCAGCTGAAGAGCTGAAGCCATATAACCCACCTAACATTCTCTATCTATATAGATTTACAGAAAAACTAATCCTTAATCGGATTAATTTCATATCTAATCGACACTATCTTTATCGGAGTTCTTAGCAATCAGAAATTAACAAACCCTAGAATAACTAATACTACTTTTTATTTTCAGATTGACGTACAACTCGAATCCAGGGAAATCAAATTGACAAGATGAAGGAGTAATTGACAGAGAGAAAAGGGGGTTAGGAGAGAACATACCTTGGTGCAGGGATGATTGCAGCTGGCTACTCTTTGTTGGAGATGAGATTTAGGGTTTACTGAAAGAAAATAAAAAAGCAGAACTATGAATGTTTTCGCTGTTCTATATCCCGAAACCAGGCAGTTATCGAAAGCCGAATTTAGAAATCACTTGTACCCAACACGTTTTCTGCCGTTTAACGTTTTTGGAAATTGAAAACGGTTTTTGAACCTCAAAAACCTAACGGGCCCCAAGTTTAACCAAAGCCAACGCGCAAGACGACAAGACCTCAAAATCCAAACGGGCCCTAGGTTTAAGCAAAGCCAACGCAAGACAAGAGCTTACTTAAACAGTTAGACTGGGCCTTATGGCCCTTCCCAAGCCCTTCCCAATTGCCTTTCCATGTCGGTTTGGGAAGAACCTAGGCCTAGTGGCGATTCTCTATTGTGAAAACTACAGGGGGACCCATTCTCCCAGACTTTTCTACTATGAAACCCGCGCTCAGAAAAATACAGGCGCGCACCCATTTTTTGGAAGAAAATTATTCTCAAACCCATAATTTCTGAAATTATGTTTCGGTCTTTTTTTTTCTTCTTCTTCTTCTTCTTCTCAGATTCGTATCTCCCTACAGCTTTCTTTCCTATCTATCGACGGAGTCCAAAATCTCGATTGAGATTAGAAATTGCAGCAACCAAGTTGGGTCCGTTTGTCAACTGGATTGGGTGTATTCAAGGGTTCGTTTGTGATTCGAATCATCTACAGTTGAGGTAATGTTTGAGAGGAAGAAGTTAGGGTCTGATCTGTTGATGTAATTGATTATGAATGAATTTTTAGAAGATCAGATAAGGAATTTAGTGAAGTTGCAAAACCGAAATCAACAAAGAAAAGGGGATCTGGGACTGATTGATTAAATGGGTTTTGGTGGTTGTGTTCGAAGAATCGGGAGCTCGAGATGATGTAGAAGTTTGGATTGTATTTTAACTCAAGAGAGCCAGGAAAGAAGAATTTCTTACATCCCCTCTTTTCTCTGTCCAAGAGATGTTGTTGTTGTGGTTGATTGTGACAGTAAATGATGATGAATGAGTCTAGTTTATAATTCCTGGAAGAAGTGGAGTTATTGGGCTGTGTTGAATGTGAAATTGCAGGAATTGGAGAGCTGAAGGAGATGGTTTCTCAACATACAACAACACCATCAGGTAGCGTATATCAACTGTTCGACAGAAAAGCTGAACCACCATCTTATTACCACCTAGTTCGCAGCTGTTACAATGGTTGCTGTTATGGGCATTGTTGATTATCTGGGTCGTGTAAGAAGAGGAGAAGAAACAAATGCTGCTGCAGATGTTTGTGTGGGTGTTGTGTGTTGTTGCCGTGGATTTGAAACCAGCAAGATATCGAAGGATACATGTTGTCTATGGTGAGGGTTTGGTACAGTTCTGGCAACGAGAAAAGAAGGAAGAAAAGGGTGCAGAGTGATTCGCAAATTTGGTTAGTGCTGTGGAAGATTTGGTCAAGGATAAACAATAAGAACATAACCAGCTGCAGTTGCTTGACCGCACCGTTTCCTTGCTAGTTTGCTGTGCGTTTGTGGGATGAGTACAAGGGTTGTTTGCAGCGGATGTGGCGTTACTTAGAAGCCAGTAGGGTGAGCTAACTTGGGTACCAATTTGTTTCAGCATCGGATAGAGTTTGGGTCCTTTAAAATAGCTAATAAAGAGTGTAGCTGCCGTCAGTTCTATGAGATGAATGGCTGCAGATTGGTGGTGTTTAGTGTTTGTATCGAACAAGGATTGTTGGAGGCGGTTTATGGTGCGACATTACAGGGTTTAGCACATCAGGTTTTGATATAAGAAGCATTATCAACGGCAGCTTGGTTTGCTGCCAGGATTTGACTTGAATCTATGATGTTTTATTCTACGTCTGCAACAATGGATATGAGGGTGTGCTTGTTGTACGAGATTGAAGAGTCTGATTTTTTTTGAGATATAGATGGGGAGCTGTGAAGTTGGTGGCTAGTTATGCATGACACGTTGTTATGACTGCATAACATGTCAAGATCAGATTTGGTTTTTAGTCTGTTGGGTGTTGTTTTAAGTTGTTATGCAACTATGAAAATGTTTGCATAACCTGTTATGCATCTACAAAATTTGTTGCATAACTTGTTATGCAGTCCAGAAAACGGTTGCATAGCACGTTATGCATCAACTTTTTCGTCACTATTGAAACCAACAAAAACAAAGATTGCACAACTTGTCATGCACCTACAATAATATCTGCATAACATGTTATGCAGTCGTGAAAATTGATGCATAACCTGTTATGCATCCGAAAATATGGCTGCATAATGCATTATGCATCGAGAAATTTGTTGCACAATCTTTTATGCATCGAGAAAATAGATGCATAACTTGTTATGCATCCGAAAATATGTTTGCATAATGCATTATGCATCAATTTTTTATGTACGCACTAAAATCAACCAAAACAATGGCTACATAACTTGTTATAGATGCATAACTTTGTTATGCAGTCGAGAAAATGGTTGCATAATTCGTTATGCGTCTGCAGAATGTGTTATGCATCTTTTTTGGTGGCTGCATAATGGTTATGTAGTCAGTTTTCGAAATTTTGCCTAAAATGATGATCACCTCCTATTTTTTCGTGAAAAACAAAAATTTAATATTGTTGTTTGTACTCAATGCGTAGCTCTCTTAAAAAAATATCCAACGATATAAAATTTGTAAAATTCCAAGGCGCGGATTTTTAGATATGTTATATCCAAGTTGCGTTGCCAATTATACCCCTGATGCATAACCCGTCATGCGGATGCATAATCCGTCATGCATACATTTTTAATAATTTCATATAATTATGGGTGTCATGGTACCTAAAATTAATTGTGGGTTTGAAAATGAGAATATATTGTTTTTGGGTCTCCCCCTAATTTCCCCTAATATTGTGGACCAACAATGGTTGCCCTGTTTTGGGAAAGAAAATGGATAACGGTTATCCGTTTTCTACTTTATGGCGCTACTTGTATGAATAACTAATCTAAAAATGGATAATCATTAACCGTTTTCACTTTTTCAAAACGGACAATCATTGCCCGTTTGGATACTCTTCCCGTAAGAATTCCCACTTAATAGAGAATGTGAGTGGGAAGAGGGGGAGTAGGCCACGGTTTTTAGAGGTGAGAAAGGGGCTGGGAAGCTCCATAAGACCCAGTCTTAGGGAACTATATTATTAGGGATCGGTGGGAAATTGGGAATATATGTAGCAAAAGTCAAAAAAATATTCACTCTAAATCTATATTTATTCAACAAAAGAAAAAAAAAAGTAGAAAAACAACCCTAAATTTTATATTTATCCTTTACTTGTTTGTCCATTTCTATTTTCCCCTCTTCCTAATTTTTTTTTTCAAACGATGATTTATCATCAAATCGGAATGAAGTCTATTAGGAAAGAATCGAAAGACTCCCAATTTTTTCTTACTTTTGATTGCTTGAATATGTTAGATTGTTTGAAATTGAATTTCGAGTTCCAGTTTCAGGAACTACCTAAGGCTGGGAATTAGTGAACTCATAGTTTAGGCTAAGATAATTATAAGGTTACGGCTCGGAAACGAGGAATTCCTAGTCATAAGTTATGTTTCACTTTTCATTAAGATTATAAAAAATAGACACTCATCGCAGTGATTTTGAAAATTTTCACTTACAGCTGGATAAATGAATTCCCAGACGTAGTGACTCAGACGTTTTTCACTTGCGACAGGGAAACGGTAAAATCCAAGCCTTATTTTAGAGCATTGCTCGGTCGAACTTGCATGCGTTTTTATCTCAAGCATGTTTTTCAATGTTAGTGATCAAAACTATAAGTCTAGATTTCTAGTCTACTGTAGCTAAGTCTCGGACTAGGATAGAAATTGTAGTTGAGCTCAAGGACTCCATGACGATTCATCATACAAGACGAAGAACTACTCAAGGAACCGGTGGAACTTCTCGACAAAAAGACTGGGATAGAAAGTGTAGTTGAGCTCAAGGACTCCATGGTGATTCATCATACAAGACGAAGAACTACTCAAGGAACCGGTGGAACTTCTCGACAAAAAGGTATGTGGAGACTTGAACTTATCTATCACTCAAAAAGTCTATCTATTCTATCTCCTACTCTTTGAGACAAAAAGTCGTATGCTATATATATACTTTGATTATACAGATTTGGTATTTCGAGACGAGTATACCTCGCCTATCTATATCTCGAAATATGTGTTCGTAAGCTTTTCGCTTCAACCAAGTTTATCTTTACCTAGTGACGAAAGTCATGATATGTTTCAATCACTTTGAAAATTGCTTTGACGAGAAATGGTGTAACAACTATATAACGTCCTCTAAGAATGTTTCAATGATTGGAATGAGAGTTTAGATTACATAACCAATGATGGACATAAGCATTGTTGTGGAAACACATTTATGTATAAGTTCTATTCCTTGAACCAAAGTTTGCGAACTTTGTTGATCAAGAGAACCAGAAGAATGGCGTGTGCCAAGTACGCGAACTCAGTCCCCGAACTGCCGAAGTTCTCAAACCCGAGAATTTCTGCTGGAGTTGACAAACTATTTGCGTGAAGCTAAGTCCGTGAACTCAGTCCCTGAACCCAGTCCGCGAACCGGCGAAGTTCTCATTCCCGAGAATTTCTGCTGGAGTTTATAAACTCTGTCCGGTAACTTAAGTCCGCGAACCTAGTCTGCGAACTTGAGAAGGTTATATATCTAAAGATGATTTCTGAACTTAAACTTAAAAAGACTAAGGAATGAAGTTTGCAAACCCTGGCTATAAAAGTTCATGAACCGATTCAAGTGAATCAAATCATCTTTGCTTCAATTGTGTCTTGTGTAGTACATGAGATTTCCTTGCAATTGAACAACTCTCTAACTAGTTCATTTTAAAGTCATTTGAACTAGTTATGGTGAAGAAGAACATGGTTGATATGAAATGCTCATATGGCTAACCTTTTGGTTAACTATTGTTGAACCAACAATGTACACGTTTGGGTACGGTGAACAAACTTAGAAGCGTGCATTTCATTTGTGTGTAACAAGCTAATTTTTTGATCTAACGGTTGAGAAATATTAGCTTGAATCTAAATCAGGTTTCATCTAACGGTGAATATTGATTGCTTTGCTACCAAGGTAACTTAATGGCAAACCCTGATTTGAAAGACTATATAAGGGGACATCTAGCATATGTGCAAAACTAATCCCCACACCTTACGTGTGATACTAGTTTGCGTGCTAGAGTCGTTTATCCTTTAACCTTTGGTTTTCTTCTTTTAAAACCAGGTTAACGACTTAAAGACTTCATTGGGATTGTGAAGCCATATCGATACTACTTTTATCGTAGTTGTTTGATCTGATCTTGCATCTTCTATTGTACGAGTACAATCATATTGATTGGCTTGAGATTGATATCTCCGATAGGAAAGATATAAAAAGTAATCACAAACATCTTCGTCTCATTATTTATGATTCCGCAACATCTTGTTTCGCTACCATATGATTAAGATTGTTGTGAGGTGATTGATAACTCTAGGTTGTTCTTCGGGAATATAAGACCGGATTATCAATTGGTTCCTGTTCACCTTGATTATTATCAAAAGACGGAACAAAACCTTTTAGGGTTTATCCGTGGGAGACAGATTGATCATTCGATAGACTTGTCTGTGTGAGACAAAATTTGTTTATTATCAAGTCTTCGACTTTGGGTCTTAGCAACGCTTAATTGTGGGTGAGACCAGCTAAGGGAATCAAGTGCGCAGTATCCTGCTGGGATCAGAGGCGTAGGGAGTACAACTGTACCTTGGATCAGTGGGAGACTGATTGGGGTTCAACTACAGCCCAGTCCGAAGTTATCTTGGAGTAGGCTAGTGTCTGTAACGACTTAATACAGTGTGTGTTCAATCTGGACTAGGTCCCGGGGTTTTTCTGCATTTGCGGTTTCTTCGTTAACAAAATTTCTGGTGTCTGTGTTATTTCAATTTCCGCATTATATTGTTTTATCTTTATAACTGAAATAATACAGGTTGTGCGTTTAGATCATCAATTGGAATAATCCAACCTTTGGTTGTTGATTGTCATTGATTGATCCTTGGATATTGGTCTTTGGTACCATCCAAGTTATTCCTTGTATTTGATTAAAGACTCGCTGATTTCTATTAGCTCGAGTAAATCAAAACAAGAGAGAGATATTAACTCCTTGAGATACTTTTACCTAGATTGAGTCTGACTGTCTAGTTGATTCTCTAGAAAGTATTTCGGAGTTAGTCCATACAGATTGCTAAGCGAAATATTGGGTGATATTGTTAGACCCACACTTTTTCAATTGGTATCAGAGCAGGCAAACACGTTCAAGACCTTACAAGTCCGTGTTTGTAGAAATCTGAGTCTGAGGAAAGAATCTCTTACGCATGCCAAAATGCCTCCTAAAGCTTTCAACTATGTCAAGTGTCTCGGAAATACCTCAAAGGATTATTCCTTAGCTGATTCTTCTGAATCCCGTGATATGAAGACTGTTTCATCTTGTGTTGACCACTCTTCTTCCAATGAGACATTGGACACAATGGCAAAAGATGAAATGGAGCTCACCAGAATTTCAAAAAATTCTACTGAGTTTGTTGATCTTCAGAATCATGATCAGATCATCGATGAATTTGAAAAGTCTATTGACCGAGAACATGTACTCTATAACATCATAGAGTCATTCTCTAAGGATATTGTGAAACTTCTTCAAGAAAATAATCTACAACGTAAAAAGATTTGTGATCTTGAAAAGATGATCAAAGAAGGCTCAATTAGAGAAAAACGTTTGATCAAGACGTATTCATCTGATCTTGACAGATTTCGTGTTTAAAAAGAGAAGCTAGAAGCATCACTTTCACTAGCCCATGAACAGTGTATGACCTTGGAAAAGGAAAACTCTGTCTTAAGGAAAAATTCTTCTGTTCAAACTGTTCCTCGTGACATACAATACATGAAGAAATATCCTCCAAAAGAATATTGTGTCGAGAAAAGTTTATATAACTTATAATCTTCTCACATGGTTGTAAAGTTAAAACAAATGCCGAATGTTGCATCTCTCCACGAACCTGCACTATCTGTGGAAAAGGAAATCACTATGCTATCCGTTGTTTTTCCAGGAAGAAACAAATTTCTAAACTTCGCAATTTGCTTATTTCCACTGTCAATGGAATAAATAGTCAGACGACTACTTCAGTGAACCTCTTGCTTACGGGGAACCAGGGATCTTATAAAAATGATCTCTTTCCTAGAAATCATTACAGGACTTTGGTGCATTCTAGTGGTATAAATTCTTGTGCTACTAATGAAAGTATGTCATGTGCTTATAAGAATAACTCTGGTAAATCTAAGTCTAGAGTATGGAGACCCATTTCGGAAAATCCTCTAGAACCAATCTCTAGAGGTCCTAGACTTTGTAATCAGAAAGGTTCTTCTCATGTGCTTCCAGGAAGGGATGTGAGATATTTCCCCAAATTGGAAATTTCCAACGGAAGACAAGAAACGCTGAGATCAGATATCCTAGTGGAAATCACAACTATTATCTCAGAACTTATGGTGAGACTATGTCTCCCTCTGCTACCTAGTAGCAGAAAGTTCCATTCTTGTATCTAACTTGAGAGATACAAGGATGATGTTTGAGAGATGCTCAAGTATTTAGCTGATTTTCATCGGTTTGTATGTTTGATATCTTATGATGTAAGTGTCATGTACCTGACTCTTAATGGCATAGACAGTACTGTGCAGGGTATCTTCACAAATAGTAGTGCAGGTTATCTTCACACATCAGGTTAACACTTTGTCTCACCAAATCGGGACTGTAACTCAACAAATTAGTTAACCAGGTCAATTGTTGACTCGTGTGTAGGAATTGAATTTCCTCGAGTCTTGTAATTCTCTTCTTTTTTCTTTTGATGTATTTCAAACCGTTGATGTCCTTTTTCCCATATTGGTTGGTATATAACCAATCATTGTAAGACTCTGAAATCATCAGCGAAAATTTAATTTGCTTTCAAAATTGAAAGTTAGGCTCTGCTTGTAGAGAGAAGGTAGCTTGCTACTAAAATTATCTTGATCAAACCTTATAGTTGTATATTTGTACACTAAAATTGGCATCAGATTCACTTCCTGGACCTGTCACCATGGCCACCAAACAAACCCTCTCTGAGTTAACCACTTCTGTTACTCAAAACACAGCTTCTATCAGTGAAATCCGAGATCAAATCACTTCACTGAATTCTGCGGTAACCGATGTTAAATCTACCTTGTCTACTATTCTGGGTTTACTAGAGAATACTCAACCTACCACAACCACCAGATACATCTTCAAATGAGTCTCAATCTAACCCACCTTTCACTCATTTCACTCAGCTCATCAACACTATCTCTCGTACCAACAACAATCGAATTTCCAGAACTCCTAATATAGATTTCCACGATTTAATGGATCTAATCCTAGGGGATGGTCTCTTAAGTGTGAAAGATATTTTGCTTTTCACAAATTTCCTGAGGAAGAGCGAGTAGACATGGTTGCTATTTATTTCGATTCACAGGTAGATTCATGGTTTATGAACTATCAACAAGGTAAACAATCTATTCCTTGGGCTACTTTCGTTCATGATTTACGTGCTCGCTTTGAGGATATTGCACGGAATAATTATGTTGGAAAACCACTATTGTGGAAGATTATTATGATAAATGGGAGCACTATAAGGGTTTTATGGTTGCTAATAACCCCAACCTGCCAGAAAATTTCTATACATTTAGTTTTATCAGTGGCTTAAAGGAAGATATTCGTACTACTGTTCAAATGTTTCAACCAGAAACGACTTCTGAGGCTTTTTACTTAGCTAGACTACAACAAGCTTCAATGTATCAGCAGCAAAAACCTACTAGGTCATTCTCTAGACCTTTTGTACCTACAACATTATCAGTTGGCCACCCTGCTTCAACTGTAAAACCATTCTTTTCACCCTTATCATCTTACAATAAACAAAATAATACTCCAATTATCACACATCCCAGCACCCCAACAAAAACTTCTCCAGATAATTCCTTTTCACCAATTAAACGACTCACTCATGCTCAGATGCAAGTCCGAAACGACAAGGGTCTATGTTATAATTGTGATGAATTTTATACGCAAGGTCATAAGTGCAAAACTCAACATCTATTCATGCTCATTTCCGATGAGGAGTCATAAGAACAAGATCAACTACTCCCTGATAATTCCACTATTGCTTCTCCTACATCCCCTGATTCTACTATAGAGATCTCTATGCATGCTTTTGACAGGCCATGTTGTTCATGATACTATAAGAATTGCAAGTCATTTATACAAGCATCCTAAATGGTTTTAGTTGACACTGGTAGTACACACATTTTCATTGACTCTAACCTTGTAGATAAACTGAGCATTCATGCTTCTCCAACAGGCTCCATGTTAGTTACCTTGGCAAATGGAGATAATATCATAAGCCAAGGCATTTGTCAGAACTTACAGTGGGATATGCAGCTATAAATTCTCTTCTAACTTAAGGGTGTTACCATTAGGGGGTTTTGATATGGTATTGGGTGCAGATTGGTTACAACAATTGAGAGATGTAACCTTCAACTTTGCTCACTGAAGATTTCTTTTCTGCATCATGGTCATTACATTACACTACAGGAAAGCTCTTCTAAACCTTCTCTTATTCTTATTTCTTTCTCTTCCTTACATAAATTCATTAAGAGTAACACACTAACTTTAATTGGTCAATTTTTTGCTATTTTCCCTACCTCTTCAGCACCCATACCTGCACCAGTTCAAGAGGTATTGGATTCATTCTCTGATGTTTTTGAACCACCTACTACACTTCCACCCCACAGAAGTTTGGATCATAAAATACCTCTCAAACCAAACTCTGCACCCACTTCACAAATACCATATAAATGTCCTTACATTCATAAATTTGTGGTTGAGCAAATGGTTCAAGAGATGCTTTCTGATGGTCTTATTCAACACAACAATAGTCCTTTTGCTTCTCCAATATTATTGGTCAAAAAGAAGGATGATACATGGAGATTTTGTGTTGATTACAAAAATTTAAATGAATTGAATGTTAAAGATAAGTTCCCTATTCCGTTGATTGATGAGTTATTGGATGAGCTCAAGGGTGCAATTATCTTCACCAAGATTGACTTAAGATCTGGATACCATCAAATAAGAGTCTTTAGCCCTGATATCTTCAAAACAGCCTTCAGAACTCACCATGGCCATTATGAGTTCAAGGTTATGCCATTTGGCCTTACAAATGCCCCTGCCACATTCCAAGCTCTAATGAATGACATCTTTCAACCTTTTCTCAAAAAGTTTGTTCTGGTTTTTTTTGATGATATATTGGTTTACAACTCTTCATTGGAAGAACATATTCTGCACTTACAACATATATTTACACTTCTCAGACAGCATTCATTATCTGCTAAGCTTTCTAAGTGTGTATTTGCTCAACCTCAGCTAGAATATTTGGGACACCTCATCTCTGCAGAAGGAGTAGCTGCTGACCCTGAGAAAATTGCTGCTATGCAGAATTGGCCACTACCTAACAACCCGAAACAGTTGAGGGGATTCTTGGGCCTCACAGGTTACTATAGAAGATTTATTAAAGGTTGTGGTACCATTTATAAGCCTCTTACTGATATGCTTAAGAAAGATGCATTCCACTGGTCTCCATCAGCACATGAAGCTTTCAAGAATCTCAAAACTGCAATGACAATGGCTCCAATTTTGGCATTACCTGACTTTTCCAAGCAATTTATACTTGAAACTGATGCTTGTGACAGAGAGTGGGAGTTGTACTCATGCAGGAAGGAAGACCATTATCATTTTACAGTAAAGCATTGGGTCCAAAAACCTTGGCTCTATCCACCTACGAAAGGGAATTCTTGGCCATTGTCATGGCTGTACAAAAATGGAGATATTACCTTTCTCACAGTAATTTTATCATTAAAACTGACCACCAGAGCTTACAATGATCAAAAATTGTCCACTACATTACAACAGAAGTGGCTGATCAAGTTGATGGGATTTGACTATATAATCCAATACAAGAAGGGTAAAGACAATGTGGTTGCTGATGCCTTATCCAGGTTACCAACATTATCTGCAGACTGCAATACCATTTATGTGAGCACTCCCCAAAGGACACAAGATATTCTCTCAAGTTATGAAGGAGACCCTGTAGCTCAACAACTTATATCATCTTTACTTGTCTCTCCTGATCATCCCAAATATTCTTATTCACAAGGCATCATCAGATTCAAAGGAAGACTCTACATTGGATCAAGCCATGAGGTGAGATATTCCATTCTCCAATCTTTACACTCTTCTGCTATTGGAGGACACTCAGGAATTCTAGGAACTTATCATAGAGCAAAATCTCACTTCTTCTGGAAAAAAATGAAACATGATGTCATGCAATATGTGTCTACTTGTGAGGTGTGTCAGTGCAACAAGGGCTCCGCTTCTTTTTCTAGTGGTCTACTTCAACCCTTACCCATTCCAGAGAGATCTTGGTAAGATATTTCAATGGATTTCATTGAAGGCCTCCCATTGTCCAATAAGAAGAGTGTCATTTTAGTCATTGTTGATAGGCTTACCAAATACAACCACTTCATTCCCTTAAGTCACCCTTTCACTGCTACCGCTGTAGCCAAGGAATTCCTAAATAACATCTTTAAACTACATGGCTTACCCAACTCCGTAGTCAGTAACAGAGACAAAATCTTTATAAGTCATTTTGGCAAGCTTTATTCAAATCCTTAGGCACCACTCTCAAGCACTCAACTGCCTACCATCCTCAATCAGATGGACAAACTGAGAGAATTAATGCTTGTGTAGAACAATATTTCAGATGTATGACTAGTTCTAACCCTAAGCAGTGGACTCAGTAGTTAGCTCTTGCTGAATGGTGGTTCAATACCAACTATCACTCTAGACTGAAGATGTCACCCTTCAGGCATTATATGGTTATCAGCCACCTCATCTTATTTTTCCCATTATGGCCACTACTTCAGTTGCTTCTGTAGAGAATTATTTGAAAAAGATAGATCTTATGCTGCAACTCTTGAAAGAAGATTTATCAAAGGCACGGGATCATATGAAATTTTTTGCAGACAAGAAAAGGGTGGATAGGGAATTTGCAGTGGGTGATATGGTACTTCTTAAACTGCAACCATATAGACAATCTTCTGTGGCTATTAGAAAAAAATTCAAGTTGTTTGCCAAATATTTTGGTCCATTTGCAGTGTTGAAAAGGGTTTGCGCTGTAGCTTACAAGTTGCAAATGCCAGTGGGATCTCGGATACACCCGGTCTTCCATGTATCTCATCTTAAGAAAAAAGTTGGAGTCAAAGCTTCTACCCTACCCTTTCTTGTTTTGGTAGATGATAAGGGTCAGTTTGTTGTAGAACCGGTAGCTGTGCTGAACACTCGGAATACTCTCAGAGATAACCAATTCGTCCCTCAATTACTCATTCAGTGGTCCAATTCTACTTTCGAAGATGCTACATGGGAAGAAAGGGCGCACATACAGGCGCAATTTCCAAATTTTATCCTTGAGGACAAGGATTTTTTAAGGGAGAGGCATTGTCATGTACCTGACTCTTAATGGCATCGACAGTATTAGAGCATAGCTCGGTCGACCTCGGATGCATTGCTATATCAAGCATGTTTGTCAATGTTAGTGATCAAAACTATAAGTCTTGATTTCTAGCCTATTAGCTAAGTCTCAGACTAGGATAGGAAAGGTGAACATGAACCAATTGATAATCCGGTCTTATATTCCCGAAGAACAGCCTAGATCATCAATTGGAATAATCCAACCTTTGGTTTTTGATTGTCATTGATTGATCCTTGGATATTGGTCTTTGGTACCATCCAAGTTATTCCTTGTGTTTGATTAAAGACTCGCTGATTTCTATTAGCTCGAGTAAATCAAAACAAGAGAGAGATATTAACTCCTTGAGATACTTTTACCTAGATTGAGTCTGACTGTCTAGTTGATTCTCATAAAAAGTATATTGGAGTTTGGCCATACAGATTGCCTAAACGAAATATTGGGTGGTGCTGTTAGACCCCCGCTTTTTCAATTGGTATCAGAGCAGGCAAACACGTTCAAGACCTGATAAGTCTGTGTTTGTAGAAATCTGAGTCTGTGGACAGAATCTCATACGCATACCAATATGCTTCTTAAAGCTGTCAATTTTGTCAAGAGTCTCGGAAATACCTCAAAAGATCACTCTTTAGTTGATTCTTCCGAATCCAGAGGTAAGAAGACTGTTCCTTATTGCATTGATCAGTCTTCCTCCAATGAGACATTAGACATAATGGCTAAAGCTGAGATGGATCTCACCGGAATTGCAAAAAATTCTATTGAGTGTATTGATCTACAGGATCATGTTAAACTCATTGATGAATTTGAAATGTCTATTGATCGTGAACAAGTGCTCTATAACATTATAGGGGTCTTTCTCTAAGGAAATTGAGAAACTTCTTCAAGAAAACAATATACAGCGTAATAAGATTTGTGATCTTGAAAAGCTGATTAAAGAAGGCTCAATTATAGATAAATGGTTGATAAAGACACATTCATCCGATCTAGACAATCTTCGTGTTGATAAATAAAAACTTGAAGCCTCACTTGTTTTAGCCCAACGACAGTGTAAATCCTTGGAAAAGGAAAACTCTGTTCTAAAGAAAAATTCTTCTGCACAAACTAATTCTCGTGGGTTACTGTACAGAATGAAATTTTCTCCAGATGAAGATTGTGTCAAGAAAAGTTCTCATAAATTACAATCTTCTCCGGTGGCTATGAAGTTTAAACAAGTTCCAATTGTTGCTTCTCCTCCACGAATATGTACCTTCTGTGGAAAAGGAAATCACTATGCTATCCATTGTTTTACCAGAAGAGACAAGTTTCTAAGCTTCGCGAACTGCTTCTTTTTACTGTCAATGGAGTAAACAGTCGGTCGACCACTGTAGTGAATCATATACCCACAGAGAATCAAGATTCTTATAAACATGACCTCCTTCCTAGAGATCATCACAGGACACATGTACATTCTAACTCTCATATTCCTTACGTTTATAAGAAAGTTCTTGGTAAATCTAAGCCTAGAAAATGGATTCTCATCCATTTTGTTCCCCTTGAACCAGTTGCAAGAGGTCCTCGATTTAGTCCTCAGAGAAAGTTTTCAGAAGGATATGTTAAACATGTTGTATCTCCTTTTTCTGGACTGAGGGATAACCAAAGAAGGAAGGCTAAACAAAAGCCATGGTCATTTAATGAGCTAAATGCTCATACTTGTGCTAATTAATCACAAGGTTGATCTCTCACCCATCAAAAATCCTAGTGGCGTGAGAATTGAATAGGTATACTCTTTGCAAAGTAACCTTGATTATCTAGCTAATTTCTTATCGGCCTTAGATGGATAATCATTCATTTACTTTTACATGAGTATTTTATCTCTGCTTCTTTTTTTTGTAAAATTTGCCTTGCCTTCCTCTTGAAGTTCAAACTACTTCATGTTTTGTAACGAACTCTTGAGTCTTTACCCACAATGGTATGTGTACGGTTTTGGGCCTTGTCTCATATACCTATCTTCTAAACCTTAATTCTCTCAAATCATTTATATACCTTCCTATTGTGTAGAGCTTCCACTCTAGGTTTCTTTTCAATGGATTCTTCTTCGTGGGATTTTCCTGAAGACTTTGTTGATAACGGTATATACTTTGAGTTTGATAAAGAAAAGGGAACTCTTGTTGAAGTTGAAAAATCCTTTCCTCAATCTCCTGTTTCCTTCTCAGATTTTGGGGAAAAGGTTCCAACTAAGGTGGTTATTGATTCTCAACAACTTGTTGGACTATTAAGTGTCTTGATGCTTTGACAACTAAGCTGGAAAAGGTTGACTGTTATCTTGATCTCTTGAAGAACCATGTTAAACCCTCAAAAAGGATATACCCTTGAAGGTTACAGAGGTTGTTGTCGCTCATAAGCCTGATAACCACGAGACTCATGAATCTCCAGAACCGTCCATCTGACGATTCTTGTTTTTATTTGCCTAGGAAGTCTTCTTTTTGGTTTAGTTGGAAGAATAACTAGTGCTTTGAATAGCGATGATTGTGACTACACATAGCTATTTTGTTTCATCGTCTTGTGTTTATTTTTTAGGTTTTTTGGATTTAAAATTCTAAAAATATTTGGAGGATGATTATTATTGCAATATTCTTTTGGTTTGATATATTGCAATATTTTTATGGGATATGTATTGTTTGCGTCCGTGAACTTGAAGGTCCCATATTGTTGTCAAAAGTAAAGTCGTTCATGATCGATATTCGTTTATTGGTTTAAGGACGAATGGACTTTTAACAATTACAAAATTTATGCCTATGCAGTCATGTATGTGATGGAAAATAAGATTAAAACTTTTGTTTGATAAGGATAAAGTTTATTATATTGTTATGCATATAATGATGGAAAATAGAATAGATCCTTGTGTGGTTATCCACGGTTTTGGTCTTCATTGATATTTCTTTTGAATACCTTGAAGGCTCCACTGAGTGTCTTACGTTGAGCACGATACAACCAAGTCGATTGTTGTTGGCATGGTTGGTTGTTCCGTGAGATACTATATGTTGAGAATTAGAAACTAATTAATCATCCTTGATTATTTAGTTTGTACTCCATAAGCTTCTTCTTTCTTATGTTGAGTACATGTACGGTTAAGGTTGTCATGTCTCTTGATAATCTTAGTCGGGGTTCCATAATTCTCTTATGTTGAGCCCAAAATAATTAAATTGATTATTTCGATGATTAGTTTGGTTATTCGTATTCCAATTATATTAATTATAGGTTCTCTTGTAATTAATCTAGTTGAGTTTTCATATATTCCACAATTCATTGTGTTGAGTATATGAATGACTACAATATCATGTTTTATTGGTTAATGTAGTCTTGAATATTCCGTAAGGTTTTCCTTATGTCGAGTATCCTCATATTACGTAAGGTCTTCCTTATGTAGAGTATCCTAATATTCCGTAAGGTTTTCCTTATGTTGAGTATTTGAACGGTTAAGTTAGTCACCTCCATATGATTAACTTAGTCGTAGCTCCGTAGGTTTACTTATGTTGAGCACTTTCAATTAAATTGATCACTTTTGTGGTTTTAATTTAATTGCATATTCAATTAAAACGTTCATGGGTTTACTTGTGAGTACTTTGGTTCAATTTTGGATATAGAAAATCATTCGTGTGGTTTTTGGAGTCCAATTAAAATCCTTCTTTTCTTTTGAAATTAAGGTCGCCCTTGTTGTTCTCTCGGGAATGACATCTAATGGGGGAGAGTTCTTTTGAACTTGTGCTTAATGGTAATATCTTGCGGGGTGTGCGGCTCTGGAATTTTAAAGGGGTTATCTTGTATCTTTAAACTCCTTGATGAATGTTGTTAGCTTCGGCTATAAGATTGCATCTAAATTAAGATGATGTGTATTCTTTCTTTTAGTCTATGAAATGTCTCTTGTGGAAATTTCATTATGAACCCGTTCTTTTACCTTTGCCAATTTTATTGACAAAAAGGGGGAGAAATATTGTAGTTCACACTACTAATACATATGGTTTTCAGATCATTGTGTAAGGGGGAGTGGTTTCCATGATCGAGATAGAGTATTGACTAAGGGGGAGTGATACATATCACCATAGTATTATTGTTAAAGTCGTGATACAATTGGACTTTGATGTTTCATAATAGTACTATGACATTGTATAATAATGATCGAGAATCTCGATTTCGCTCATTGTTATTGCTACGGATCTTCAACAACGGTGATACTAAACTTACAACCTTTGGGATCATTGGAGTACTTGGAAGGACGAAGATTTCAAGGAACGTTGAATATTAGACTATGGAATAGGAGCCACTAAAGTTTATCTTTTTTTTATTCCATATGTATTAATAGTTTTGTCACTAAAATTGACAAAGGGGGAGATTGTTAGAGCATAGCTCGGTCTACCTTGCATGCGTTGCTATATCAAGCATGTTTGTCAATGTTAGTGACCAAAACTATAAGTCTTGATTTCTAGCCTATTAGCTAAGTCTCGGACTAGGATAGGAAAAGTGTAGTTGAGCTCAAGAACTTCATGGCGATTCAACGACAATGACGAAGATCTACACAAGGAACCGTGGAACTTCATCAACAAAAAGGTATGTGAAGACTTGAACTTATCTATCACTCAAAAGTCTATATATTCTATCTCCTACTTCTTATGAGACAAAAGTCGTATGCTATATAGACTAGATCATACACATTTGACATTTCGAGCTGAGTATTCAATGCTTATCTTTTTATCGAAATCATGTGTTGGTAAAGCGCTTCGATCAGGTTTATCTTCACCTAGTGACGAAAGTCATGAAAAGTTTCAATCACTTTTGAGAATTGCTCTGACGAGAATCGGTCTGTGAATAACGGCTACATAGTGTCCTCTGAGAATGTCTCAATGGTTGAAATGAGAGTTTAGATTACATAACCATGTATTCCTTGATCCGAAGTTTTCGAACTTTTTTGAGCAAGAGAAATCGGTAGGATTGTGTAATTGGCTTGCCAAGTCCGCGAACCCAGTCCACGAACTGACGGAAACTCTCATTCCGAGAATTTCTTCTGGGATTTCCAATATAACTCGTTTGTTATTAAGTCCGCGAACTCAGTCCGCGAACTGGCGGAACTTCTCTTTCCGAGAAATTCTGCTGAATTTGGAAAACTCATCCCGATTGATTAAGTCCGCGAACTTGTTTGTGTACTTAATAGGTTATGATCTAAATATGATCTCTGAACATGTATCATTAAATTACTAAGGAATGCTTTATGCAAACCGTGGCTATAATGTTCATTGAGCCGATTCAATCGAATCGTAATCATCTTTGATTCAATTGTATCTTGTGTTTTACATAAGATCTCAAAGCAATTGAAAAACTCTTAACTAGTTCGTTTGAAGTCATTTGAACTAGTTATGGTGAAGAAGAACCAGGTTAATATGAGATGCTCATATGGTTAACCTTTTGGTTACTATGTTGAACCAACGTACACGTACACGTTTGAGCTTGTGTTTCACAAACCCAGTTCACTTTTACCAAGTGTGTATGACAAGCTTTGTTTTTCGATCTAACGGTTGAGAAATATTAGCTTGAATCTAAATCAGTTTTCATCTAAAGGTGAATAAGGTTTGCTTAATTTCTAAGGCAAAACCCTGATTTGAAAGGCTATATGTAGAGGACTTCTAGCTAGAGCAAAACTTAATCCCCACACGTCTGTGTGATACTAGTGTGCTCGCTAGAGTCGATCTCCATTAACTCTTGAGTTTCTTCTCTAAATTCGGGTTAACGACTTAAAGACTTCATTCGGATTGTGAAGACAAACCGATACTACTTTTATCATAGTTGTGTGATCTGATCTTGCATTTTCTATCGTATGAGTACAATCGATTTGATTGGCTTGAGATCGTGAGAGTTCTCCGATAGGCAAGATAAAGAAGTCACAAACATCTTCGTCTCACTATTTGTAATTCCTCGATAATCCGCTTGTGTAGTCACTAAGGATTATTCAGAGGTGATTGATTAATCTAGGCTGTTCTTCGGGAATATAAGACCAGATTATCAATTGGTTCCTGTTACCTTGATTTTATATCTAAAGACGGAACAAAACCTAGGGTTTATCTGTGGGAGACAGATTTATCCTTTGATAGACTTTTCTGTATGAGACAGATTTGTTTATTATCAAGCCTGCGATTTTGGGTCGTAGCAACTCTTAGTTGTGGGTAAGATCAGCTAAGGGAATCAAGTACGTAGCATCCTGCTGGGATCAGAGGCGTAGGAGTACAACTGTACCTTGTATCAGTGGGAGATTTATAGGGGTTCAACTATAGATCAGTCCGAAGTTAGTTTGCATTAGGCTAGTGTCTGTAGCGGCTTAATACAGTGTGTATTCAATTTGGACTAGGTCCCGGGTTTTTTCTGCATTTGCGGTTTCCTCGTTAACAAAATTCTGGTGTCTATGTTATTTCTTTTCCACATTATATTTGTTATATAATTGAAATAATACAGGTTGTGCGTTCGTGATCATCAATTGGAAATCCAACCTTTGGTTGTTGATTGATATTGATTGATCCTTGGATATTGGTCTTTGGTACCATCCAAGTTATCTCTCTTTGATAAAGACTCGCATATTTCTATTTGCTTGAGTAAAGATCAAATTGAGAGATTGAGATATAAACTCTTTGATATATCTTTTTATTGATTGACTCTGACTGTCTAGTTGATTCTCATAAAAAGTATATTGGAGTTTGTCCATACAGATTGCCTAAACAAAATATTGGGTGGTGTTGTTAGACCCCCGCTTTTTCCGACAGTACTGTGCAGGGTATCTCCACAGATACTAGTGCAGGTTATCTTCACACATCAGGTTAACACTTTGTCTCACCAAATCGGGACTGTAACTCAACAGATTAGTTAACCGGGTCAATTGTTGACTCGTGTGTAGGAATTGAATTTCCTCGAGTCTTGTAATTCTCTTCTTTTTTCTTTTGATGTATTTCGGACCGTTGATGTCCTTCTTCCCAGATTGGTTGGTATATAACCAATCATTGTAAGACTCTGAAATCATCAATGAAAATTTAATTTGATTTCAAAACTGAAAGTTAGGCTCTGCTTGCAGAGATAAGGTAGCTTGCTACTAAAATTATCTTGATCAAACCTTGTAGTTGTATATTTGTACATTACAATAAGTTTTTAGTATTTCTTTCTTCCATCATTGTGACCTTTTGGGGATGTAGAATTTTTGAAAGCGACACAATATGCAGTGTTCCAGATTGGGTCCATTTATTTTTGCGTATGGCTTAGTCCACGAACGTCCATATCTCCTCAAGGAACTCTAGGGTTTCTATCTAGGGTGTACACTTGAACATATATATATCTCATATATGCGTTCATTAATCTTCAGAAAGGAACTCGATGGAAACTGTTCCCAAAGAAGAAGTTAACCCTATTTTAGAGGATGATCTCAAAGGAAGTGATTCTGCTCAAGAGTTTATTCTGAAGAAGATGCTTGAAAGGAAAGAGTATAACTCTTGGATTTGAGAATCTGTCAAGGATTTAATTCTCGTTCAGAATGAAGTAAAGAACGAACTTGCTAACCTTCAACTGCAGATAAACCAGCTTATTGATGGACAGGCAAAAATCCTTGGTACTCAGAATATCTTGATCAAGAATCAGAAGAAAGTTATCCTTGACTGCGCTAAGGCTCGACATTTTACTCGCATTGTTGATCGAAAAACTAACGTTCTAAATCATGAACATGGTGTCTCTACGGTCAACAAGACCAAGGATATCAGTGATTCCTATTTCGATGGACCATTCCAGAGGTATGAAATCATAAACTGGGGTTATTTTTGTTGCCCAGTATGTCTTCTTTTTGGCTTGGTTGGAAGAATAACTAGTGCTTGGAATAGCAATGATTGTGACTACACATAGCTATTATTTTCATCTTCATGTTTTTTGGTTTTTGGTTTAAATTCTAAAACTTTTTGGAGAATGATGTTTTGCAGTATTTAATCTTTATGATTCGTTATATTTCAACTTGTTATGGGATATTGGTATTTACGTCCATGAATTATGTTTGTCCATACTTTGTCAAAAGTAAAGTCGTTTGTGATCAGTATTCATTTATTGATTAAAGTATGAATGGACTTTTGACAAATACAAAAGTTAAGCCTATATTTTCAATCTTTGATGGAAGATAGGTTAAAATATTTTGTGACAAGGACTATGTCTATTAATTGTTGTTGTGCAAATAATGACTGAAGATAGAAAGAATCTTTGTATATTCCGCAGTATTGATCATACCTGATCCATATTTTATGTGTATACTGCAATACTCCATAATTTCTCTTGTGTTGAGTATATGAACGGTTAAGCTAATCATTTTCTATGGTTAACTTAGTCGTAGATCCGTAAGTTTATGTTAGAGCATAGCTCGGTCAACCTCGCACGTGTTGCTATATCAAGCATGTTTGTCAATGTTAGTGATCAAAACTATATAGTCTTCATATCTAGCCTACTAGCAAGTCTCGGTCTAGGATAGGAAAAGTGGAGGTGAGCTCAAGGACTTCATGGTGATTCAACGACAACGACGAAGATCTACACCAAGGAACCGTGGAACTTCATCACAAAAAGGTATATGAAGAGTTGAACTTATCTGTCACTCAATAAGTCTATCTACTCTATCCCCTACTTCTTATGAGACAAAGTCGTATGCTTTATAGACTAGATCAAGCACACCACTATTTCAAGATGAGTATTCAATGCTTATCTTTTTCTCGAAGTATGTGTGTTGGTAAAGCTTTTCGCTTTGATCAAGTTTTTCTTCATCTTTCAATCTTTGGAAATTGCTCTAACGAGAAAGGTCGTTCGATTCGCTCACGACTAAATATCGCCCTCTGAGAATGTTTCATATTGAAATGAGAGTTTAGATTATACAACCGTGTAATTCCTTGATCTGAAGTTCTTTGAACTTTGTTGAGAAAGTGAGTATTCGGAGGATTGTGGAATTGGCTTGCTCAGTCCGCGAACTGTCGAGAGTTCTCGACCGAAAATATCTGCTGGATTTTCCACAACTCGTTTGCAGCTTTAGTCCGCGAACTGGCGGAAGTTCTCGACCGAGAATTTCTGCTGAGTTTGGAAACTCGACAGATTGACCTTAAGTCCGCGAACTTGTTTTGTGAGCTTATGAGGTTGTAATCTAAAGATGATTTTTGCTCTGAACATGATCATTAAATTACTAAGGAATGCTTTATGCAAACCGTGGCTATAATGTTCATTGAGCCGATTCTAATCGAATCGATATCATCTAATGTTCAATTGTTTCTTGTGTATTTACATAAGATCTCATAGCAATTGAATGGCTCTCTAACTAGTTCGTTTGAGTCAAGTGGACTAGTTATGATGGATGAGAAACATGATTAATATGTGAATCTCATATGGTTACCTTTTGGGTTGCTATATTGGACCAACATGTATGTGAACGTTTTGGGCCGTTTTTCACAAACCTGGAAAACGTACACAAGTGTGTTTGACAAGATTTGTCTTTCGATCTAACGGTTGAGAGATATTGGCTTGAATCTAAATCAGTGGTTAATATTCATTGCTTAATTCTTAAGTAAAAACCCTGGTTTGAAAGGCTATAAATAGGAGACATCTAGGTTAAAGAAAAACTAATCCCCACACAACTTTCTTGTGTGATACTAGTTTTCTTCAAAGCTAGAGTCGATCTCCATTAATCCTTGAGTTTCTTTTTCAAACTCGGATTAACGACTAAAAGACTTTATTGGGATTGTGAAGCCAGATCGATACTACTTTTATTGTAGTTGGGTGATCTGATATTACGTTTCTATCGTTAAGATTACAATTGTTTCTGATTGGCTCGAGAACTTGTTTCTCCTATAGGTAAGATAAAGTATTCACGAACATCTTTGTCTCACTGTTCGTGAATCCTCGATATTCTTCTTGTGTATTCAAGGATTGAGTATTGAGAGGTAATTGATATATCTAGGCTGTTCTTCGGGAATATAAGACCGGATTTATCAATTGGTTCCTTGAATATACCTTGATAGAAATATCAAAAAACGAAACAATAAATTAGGGTTTATCTGTGGGAGACAGATTTATCCTTTGATAGACTTGTCTGTGTGAGACAGATTTGTTTATTATCAAGCCTGCGATTTTGGGTCGTAGCAACTCTTTGTTGTGGGTCAGATCAGCAAAGGGAATCAAGTGCGTAGGATTCTGCTGGGATCAGAGGCGTAGGGGTGCAACTGTACCTTGTATCAGTGGCAGACTGGTAGGGGTTCAACTATAGATCAGACCGAAGTTAGTTTGGAGTAGGCTAGTGTTTGTAGCGGCTTAATACAGTGTGTATCTAATCTGGACTAGGTCCCGGGGTTTTTCTGCATTTTCGGTTTCCTCGTTAACAAAATTTCTGGTGTCTGTGTTATTTCTTTTCCGCATTATATTTGTTTATATGATTGAAATAATACAGGTTGTGCGTTGTTAATCAATTGGAGATGCAATCTTGTGATTGCTGGTTTCATTGATTAACACTTGGACATTGGTCTTTGGTACCGTCCAAGTTATCTCTCTTTAATCGAGACTCGCGTTTGCTTGAATAAGATTATATTGAGAGATAGAGATATCAACTCCTTGAGACACTATATTCTAGATTGAGTCTGACTGTCTAGTTGATTCTCTAGTAGAGTGTTTTGGAGATTGTCCGCTCAGATTGCTAAGCGAAATATTGGGTGGTGTTGTTAGACCCCCGCTTTTTCAGTTTACTTATGTTGAGCATAATCAATTAAATTGATCACTTTTTGTGTTTAATTTGGTTGCATATTCCGATTAAATTAATCATGGGTTTACTTGTGATTAATTTGATTGAGTTTTTGGATATAAAAATCATTCTTATGGTTTTGGTGTCCAGTACAAATCCTTTTTTCTTTTGAAATTAAGATCGCTCTGTTGTTCTTTCGGGAATGACATCAAATAGGGGAGAGTTCTTTTGAACTTGTGCTTAATGGTCATATCTTGAAGGGTGTGCGGCTGTGGAATTTTAGAGGGGTTATCTTGTATCTTTAAACTCCTTGATGAATGTATTTAGCTTCGGTTTTATGATTGCATTTAAATTAGTTGGTATGTATTTTTTTATATTTAGTCATGAAATGTATCTTTCGGAAATTTCATTATGATCCCGTTCTTGTACCTTTGCCAATTTTATTGACAAAAAGGGGATAATTAATATGTAGTTCACACTACAAATACATATGGTTTTCGGATCATTGTGTAAGGGGGAGTGGTTTCCATGTGAGATGGAGTATTGACTAAGGTGGAGTGATACATATCATTATAGTATTATTGTTGAAGTTGTGATACAACTGAACTTTGACACTGTGTAATAATACTATGACACTATATAAAAATGATCGAGAATTATGTTTTCTCATTGTTATAGCTACGGATCTTCAACAACGGTGATGCTAAACTTACAACCTTTGGGATCATTGGAGTACTTGGAAGTGACAAAGATTTCGAGGAATGTTGAAGATTAGACATGTGGAATAGGATCTACTAAAGTTTCATTATCTTTTTTTTATTCCATATGTATTGATAGTTTTGTCACTAAAATTGACAAAGGGGGAGATTGTTAGAGCATTGCTCGGTCGAACTCGCATGCGTTGCTATCTCAAGTATGTTTGTCAATGTTAATGATCAAAACTATAAGTCTTGATTTCTAGTCTACTATAGCTAAGTCTCGGACTAGGATATAAAGTGTAGTTGAGCTCAAGGACTCCATGGCGATTCATCATACAAGGCGAAGAACTACTCAAGAAACCGGTGGAACTTCTCGACAAAAAGGTATGTGGAGACTTGAACTTATCTATCACTCAAAAAGTCTATCTATTCTATCTCCTACTCTTTGAGACAAAAAGTCGTATGCTATATATAGACTTTGATTATACATATTTGGTATTTCGAGCCGGGTATACCTCGCCTATCTATATCTAGAAATATGTGTTGGTAAGATTTTCGCTTCGACCAAGTTTATCTTTATCTAGTGACGAAAGTCATGATATGTTTCAATCACTTTGAAAATTGCTTTGACGAGAAATGGTGTAACAACTATATAACGTCCCCTAAGAATGTTTAAATGATTGGAATGCGAGTTTAGATTACATAACCAATGATGGACATAAGTATTGTTGTGAAAACACATTTATGTATAAGTTCTATTACTTGAATCAAAGTTTGCGAACTTTGTTGATCAAGAGAACCGGAAGAATGACGTGTGCCAAGTCCGCAAACTCAGTCCACGAACTGCCGAAGTTCTCAAACTCGAGAATTTCTGCTGGAGTTGACAAACTATTTGCGTGAAGCTAAGTTCGTGAACTCAGTACACGAACCCAGTCCGTGAACCAGCGAAGTTCTCATTCCCGAGAATTTCTGTTGGAGTTTGTAAACTCTGTCCAGTAACTTAAGTCCGCGAACCTAGTCTGCGAACTTGAGAAGGTTATATATCTAAAGATGATATATGAACTTAAACTTAAAAAGACTAAGGAATGCAGTTTGCAAATCGTGGCTATAAAAGTTCATGAACCGATTCAAGTGAATCAAATCATTTTTGCTTCAATTGTGTCTTGTGTAGTACATGAGATTTCCTTGCAATTGAACAACTCTGTAACTAGTTCATTTTGAAGTCATTTGAACTAGTTATAGTGAAGAAGAACATGGTTGATATGAAATGCTCATATGGCTAACCTTTTGGTTAACTATTGTTGAACCAACAATGTACATGTTTGGGTATAGTTAACAAACCTAGAAGAATGCATTTCATTTATGTGTAACAAGCTAAGTTTTCGATCTAAAGGTTGAGAAATATTAGCTTGAATCTAAATTAGGTTTTCATCTAACGGTGAATACTGATTGCTTTGTTACCAAGGTAACTTAATGGCAAACCCTGATTTGAAAGACTATATAAGGGGACATCTAGCATCTGTGCAAAAATAATCCCCACACCTTACGTGTGATATTAGTTTGCGTGCTAGAGTCGTTTCTCCTTTAACCTTTGGTTTTCTTCTTTTAAAACCAGGTTAACGACTTAAAGACTTCATTGGGATTGTGAAGCCATACCGATACTACTTTTATCGTAGTTGTGTGATCTGATCTTGCATCTTCTATCGTACGAGTACAATCATATTTATTGGATTGAGATTGATATCTCCGATAGGCAAGATATAAAAAGTAATCACAAACATATTCGTCTCATTGTTTGTGATTCCGCAACATCTTGTTTCGCCACCATACGATTAAGATTGTTGTGAGGTGATTGATAACTCTAGGCTGTTCTTCAGGAATATAAGACCGGATTATCAATTGGTTCCTGTTCACCTTGATTATTATCAAAAGACAGAACAAAACCTTTTAGGGTTTATCTGTGGGAGACAGATTGATCCTTCGATAGACTTGTCTGTGTGAGACATATTTGTTTATTATCAAGCCTTCGACATTGGGTCGTAGCAACTCTTAGTTGTGGGTGAGATCAGCTAAGGGAACCAAGTGCGTAGTATCCTGATGGGATCAGAGGCGTAGGGAGTACAACTGTACCTTGGATCAGTGGGATACTGATTGGTGTTCAACTACAGTCCAGTCCGAAGTTAGCTTGGAGTAGGCTAGTGTCTGTAGCGGCTTAATACAGTGTGTGTTCAATCTGGACTAGGTCCCGGGGTTTTTCTGCATTTGCGGTTTCCTCGTTAACAAAATTTCTGGTGTCTGTGTTATTTCAATATCTGCATTATATTGTTTTATCTTTATAATTGAAATAATACAGGTTGTGCGTTTAGATCATCAATTAGAATAATCCAACCTTTGGTTGTTGATTTTCATTGATTGATCCTTGGATATTGGTCTTTTGTACCATCCAAGTTATTCCTTGTGTTTGATTAAAGACTCGCTGATTTCTATTAGCTCGAGTAAATCAAAACAAGATAGAGATGTTAACTCCTTGAGATACTTTTACCTAGATTGAGTCTGACAGTCTAGTTGATGATCCTCTAGAAAGTATTTCAGAGTTAGTCCATACAGATTACTAAGCGAAATATTGGGTGGTGTTGTTAGACCCCCGCTTTTTCACCTTAAATAAAATTTGACGGCTAAGTTACTCTTGTATCCCAGTTGTAAATGATTTTTAAATTTCAAAAATAAAAATAAATCGAGTTTTCTTTTATTCTCTAAGACTAACGATAAATTTTATCTTACCACCACCACTCTGTTAGTTTATGCTAGAGCACTGCTCGGTCAAACTCGCATGCGTTGATATCTCAAGCATGTTTGTCAATGTTAGTGATCAAAACTATAAGTCTTGATTTCTAGTCTACTATAGCTAAGTCTCGGACTAGGATAGAAAGTGTAGTTGAGCTCAAGAACTCCATGACAATCATCATACAAGACGAAGAACTACTCAAGGAACTGGTGGAACTTCATCGACTAAAAGGTATGTGGATACTTGAACTTATCCATCACTCAAAAGTATATATACTCTATCTCCTATTTTGAGAAAAAAGTCGTTTTTCTATATAGACTTTGATTATACACATTTGCTATTTGGAGCCGAGTTTATCTCGCCTATCTATTTCTCGAAATACGTGTTGGTAAGCTTTCGCTTTGGCCAAGTTCATCTTTACCTAGTGACGAAAGTCATGTTATGTTTCAATCACTTTGAAAATTGCTTTGACGAAAAATGGTTTGTGAATAACAACTATATAACGTCATCTAAGAATGTTTCAATGATTGAAATGAGAGTTTAGATTATATAACCTTTGTTGGATATAAGCATTGTGTGGCAACACATATATGTATAGGTCTTTATTCCTTGAACCAAAGTATGCGTACTTTGTTGATTAGGAAAACCGGAACAAGAGCCGTGAACTCAGTCTGCAAACTGGCGGAGGTTCTCATCCCGATAAAATCTGCTGGAGTTTGTGAACTCCTTCCGGGAACTTAAGTCCGCGTGCTTGAGTTGGTTATATCTAAAGACGATTATTTGTGAACTTATATTTATATTAACTAAGGAATGCAAGTTTGTAAACCGTGGCTATAAAGTTCATGAATGGATTCGAGTGAATCAAATCGTTTTTGCTTCATTTGTGTATTGTATACTTCTATAAGATTTATACAATTGAACAACTCTCTAACTAGTTAATTTGAGTCATTTGAACTAGTTATGGTAAAGAAGAATATGGTTGATATGAAAGTGCTCATACGCTAACCATTTGGTTAACTATTGTTGAACCAACAAATGTACATGTTTGGGTACGGTTACACAAACCTAAAATCGTGCATTTCATTTGTGTGTAACAAGCTAAGTTTTCGATCCAACGGTTGAAAGATATTAACTTGAATCTAATCAGGTATTCATCTAACGGTGAATATTGAATGCTTTGTTACTAAGCTAACATTGATTGCAAACCCTGATTTGAAAGACTATATGAAGGAGAACTCTAGCAACTTGAAAACCTAATCCCCACACCTCCTGTGTGATACTAGTTGTGTTAGCTAGAGTCGGTTCTCCTTTAACTTTATGTTTCTTTTCGAGACCCTATAGGTTAACGACTTGAAGACTTTATTTGGATTGTGAAGCCAGACCGATACTACTTTCTTGTAGTTGTGTGATCTGATCTTGCTGATTCTATCGTGTTGAGTACAGTTGTAACAATTGGCTTGAGATTAATATCTCCGATAGGCAAGATATAAAAGTAGTCACAAATATCTTCGTCTCATCGTTTGTGATTCACAATATATTCTTTCGCCGTGTCGATTAAGATTATTTTGAGGTGATTCATAATACTAGGTTGTTCTTGGGGAATATAAGTCCGGTTTATCAATTGGTTCCTGTTCACCTTGATTTATCAAAAGACGAAACAAAAACTTGTAGGTATTTCTGTGGGAGACAAATTTATCTATTATCGTAGACTTTTCTGTGTGATATAAATTTGTTTATTAAAGTCTTCGACTTTGGGTTGTAGCAACTCTTAGTTGTGGGTGAGATCATCTAAGGGAATCAAGTGCGTAGTATCCTGCTGGGATTAGAGATGTAAGGAGCGCAACTGTACCTTGGATCACTGTGGATCGATTGGGGTTCAATTACAGTCCAGAACGAAGTTAACTTGTAGTATGCTAGTGTCTGTAGAGGCTTAATACAATGTCTGTTCAATCTGGACTAGGTCCCGGGGTTTTTCTGCATTTGCGGTTTCCTTGTTAACAAAATTCTGGTGTCTGTGTTATTTTTTTTCCGCATTATATTTTTTTATATAATTGAAATATCACAGGTTGTGTGTTAAGATCAATCAATTAGAATATCCAACCTTTGGTTGTTGATTTACATTGATTGACAATTGAACATTGGTCTTTGGTACCGTTCAAGTTATTTCACCTAATAATTAGGCTCACCGATTTCTATTTGTTCGATTTGTTGATTACATTGTGAGATAGAGATATTAGAAATCTTTGATATACCTTATTAATATTGAGTCTAGTTGATTCTCTTGAAAGTATATTGGAGTTTGTCCATACAGATTGCTAATCTTCGAAATATTGAGTGAGGTTGTTGTACCCCCGCTTTTTCAATTGGTATCAGAGAAGGCAAACATGTTCAAGACCTTACAAGTCTGTGTTTATAGCGATATGACTGTATAGACAGAGGTGCTATCACTATTAACGTACCACCAGTCTTCGATGGCTCGAATAACTTATGGTGGAAAATTTCTATGCGAGCTTTTCTTCAAGCACGTGATTTTCAATCATGGGTATATGTTGTTAATGGCTATGATGCTCCCGTTGTGGCAATAGGAAATGAAAACGTTCCCAAGAACATTGGTGAATACATCCCTGCCGATATACTTGCTTCAAAGAAAAATTCTGACGGTTTGAATGCCATCATACATGCCATTACCCCAAATCTTCAGTATCATGTGTCAAATTGCACTAGGTCTAAAGATGCATGGGATATCTTAGAAACCGTATTCGAAGGTAATACCAGTGAAAAGGAAGCTAGGCTTCAAAACCTTAATTCCGATTGGGACAACCTTCGTATGGCAGATGAAGATACATTTGATGAGTTCAATCACAAAGTGTCTAAAATTGTTAATGCATCTTTTGCATTGGGTAAGACCATTCCTGAAAAGGACATTGTGATGAAAATTCTCAGATCGCTGACATCTAGATACGACTCTAAGAAGCATGCCATCGTTGAGGGAAATAACCTTGATAATCTCTCCAGAAATATGCTGGTTGGGAAACTTAAAATCTTTGATCACGAGAATTCATCCAAATCTAAGGATGTTTCGTTCAAAGCACTAAAAGCCACAAAATTACTTGATAAAAGTAAAAAATTATATATCTCCGAAGACGATCACTCTGAAACTGATTCATCAGATGAAGATATTGACAAATCGGTCTCGATGATCACAAGACAGTTTAAGGATCTTCTGTTGATGAGAAGTAAACGATTCTCCATAGATAAGCCTAAAGCATCAGTCAAACCTCATAATCGTATTCCTCCTAAAAACAAGGACACCGATAAAACTGATGACGAGGATATGCCTCGGTGCTTTAAGTGTAAGGGATTTGGTCATTTTGCAAACGAGTGCCCAAATCGTAGAAAATACACCGGGAACAAAGGTCTTGCTGCAACTCTTGATGAAATGTCTGATAGCTATGATTCTAATGAAGACGAGAAATCATGTGTTGCACTTCTTGGTGAAAATATTGATTTTGATAATTGTAGCAATACATACATCAATCTTGATATTATTTCAGAAGAAAAACCAACCAATCTGGAAGAAAAAATTGACCCCTTCTTTGGAAACTCTGTATGTAATGTTTCAGGTTCCACTATGTTTCTAGATGCTTGCACATCTCAGAGGCCTGATTTTTATCCAATATTAGCGTGCTCATACTGTTCAGTAAAGGTTCATGAACTAGCAAAGTGTTACAAGTACAAACACCAATTGAGGCATGTCAACAAACTTCAACGAATAGCAAATCATTTAGCAAATAAGCTTAAACTTGCTCAGAAGACCGTTGAGGTATGTAAGATTTTATCGTCGCCTAAGAAGTTAGTTTCCAAGGATAAAATAAGACCATTACAGAAGAAAGTATGGTCAAATCGTTTTGATAGACAGAGGTCTGTGGATTCCTCTCAAGAGGAAAATGGTGGACAAATTGTTGTTCACCGCAACACAACTTGATTGTGTTGATTTGTAAATCTTGTCTCATGTTCCTGATCAAAAGAGACAAGATCATGTACCTCTCAGGCTTTAGGAAAAGGTTGCTCTCTTCTTTTCTTAGTTTTGTTTTTGGAATTCCATGTCTATCAATAAAGGAGGGTTATTCTCGACAATTCTACGCTCTTTAGGGTTCAGAGTTGTGCGTGCACGAACCTGGTAAAGGTTAACCCTACATTCCTTTTTCCTTCCTTGAAACCTCTTTTTAAGACCACTTGTTGAGATTGTGACCTCTCACAAACCCATACGTTTATGGATACTCCAAGTATCATGTTTTCTGATGGAAAAGATATTAATATGATTGTCAAGCCATCAATCATGAAAGAAAAAGAGAAATCTCCGTTAACTCCGACATTGAAAAGAAAAAGAAGGAATACGATAAAGCCTAGAGTTGTTCCTTCAAATTCTCAGAAGTTTTCTGATGTTCTTGAAGTGTTGAAGGAGATGCAAAAGGAGATTCAATAAATAAAGGCTTTTGTGTTTAAGACTCATGAGATTCAGAAGGCCCTGGTTCGACATCAATCAAGAAGGTTTATTGATATTAACTCCTATCTTCGTGAACCTTATGTCCCAATGGCTGTTGACTGTAGAGCGATGTATAGAATCTCGATGATTGGACGACTCCTAGACATATTGCATGCTAGTATAGAGCGCTAACGTCTTCATGATGCCATACTATTTCCTGACTATATATGTAGAGCGATGTATAGAATCTCGATGATTGGACGACTCCTAGACATATTGCATGCTAGTATAGAGCGCTAACGTCTTCAGGATGCCATATTATTCCTTTACTATACATAGCAATATTCAGAACGAGTATGATGCTTCCATCATCTCATACCTCGATTATCGAATAAACTCTCTCTTAGATATATTGCATGCTAGTATAGAGAAATTAATATTATTAATTCTAGCGCGACATTCATCAATCGAATTCCTAGAAAATAATCTTTTTTATCTTACTACTCCGTTCCATGGCTTATCCTCAGCTGGATTCCATGAATTAATAATAGATAATCAATTTATCTCATTACTCCGTTTCATGGATTATTCTCAGATGAATTCCATCAATTAGTAATAGATACTCAACCCATTTTATTACTCCGTTTCATGAATTATTCTCAGCTGGATTTCATGGATTAGTAATAAATGTCCACTGACCGGGCATCTGGGCCACCACCGAGTAAGCCCCGAGAAAATGGTGTAAGTGTACTTAGCAATAATGCGCGAACGAGCACCCGAACGCACGAACGAGCATTCAAAAAATATGGACAAACGAGGAAACCTATGCAAAATAGAAAAGAAAAATAATATTAATAAAATAATAAAGAAGCGCCTAGAGGACCGGGCCCACCAGCCGGACGGTCATGCCGTTGTGGCTGGTCCCACGCCTCTTTCTTTTCTTTTATCTTATTTTATTATTTTTCCTAATATCATGAAAACTCCTTCATTCGAGCAAACTTCCTCGTTTGAGGAAAACTCTTAGTTTCTCCATATTTCCCTCATACGATAAAAAAATAATAAAAATTAGGAAAGGGTGTCACGGGACTGGGACTACTAGACGGACGGCCGTGCCCTAGATGTGACCGGTCCCACAACTTATAATCCCTTATTTTATTATTATTTCCTTCATCTCATGAAACTCCTTTGTTTGAGCAAAAACCTTGGTTTTTCCATATTTTCTCAAATATTGCTCAAACTGTCAAAACCAAAAAGTCAAATGGTCACATGACCGACTAGGCTTCTCACGGAAAATATTAAAATATTGATCGCACTAGCAAAGTTCTACTTGCTCATTCGAGCAAAATCGAGAGTTTCAGTCAAGATCAAACTCTTCTCGAAAATCCAAAATATTGCTCGAACGCGCGTCGGAAAATATCAAAATTCTCAGAATTGAGACACGAACAATATGGTGACACGGGCATGCCACCTTAGCCGACCAAGGTCGGCCCTTAGGCTTGCAGAATCCGACCCCACATCATATTAATGATTTTGACCTAATTAATCTTCTACAGTTTATATTGGGTTCAAACTCTTTCCAACCAACTTGGAACTTGTTCAATCGACCACCAAGGGCCGGTTTCATACCCCTTGATGGGTCTCTCATCTCTTCATAATTAGGTTTTGCCACCTAATGCTCAGACGAGCACTATTTTAATAAATGATTAAACCATCTTGTCACCAACTTGTCTTCAAAGGACTTTGGTGCATGCTCATTCGAGCACCTGGGCGCTACATGGTCAGCCCATCATCCCATGTATTCGGTCCCTCTTTCACTTCAGTAAATCATCAATTGATCAAAATTATGTTTTCGAACCAAATGCTATGCAAATCATAATTCTGAGCAAGTTCAAGCACTATAATTTTATGTTGATCCAACAATCAACATCTTTATTGATTATATAATAATCGGGTCCAACTACTAATATTTTAATTAATACTTTATTTGGTCTATTTTCCAATAATTCATGATGTTAGAGCGTTGCTCGGTCGAACTCGCATGCGTTGTTATCTCAATCATGTTTGTCAATGTTAGTGATCAAAACTATAAGTCTTGATTTCTAGTTTACTATAGCTAAGGTCTCGGACTAGGATAGAAAGTGTAGTTGATCTCAAGAACTCCATAGCAATCATCATACAAGACGAAGGACTACTCAAGGAACCGGTGGATCTTCATCGACTAAAAGGTATGTGGAGACTTGAACTTATCTATCATTCAAAAGTCTATTTATCTCTTATCTTGAGACAAAAGTCGTTTTGCTATATAGACTTAGATTATACACATTTGCTATTTCGAGCCGAGTTTATCTCGCCTATCTATTTCTCGAAATATGTATTGGTAAGCTTTCGCTTTAGCCAAGTTCATCTTTACCTAGTGACGAAAGTCATGACAAGTTTCAATCACTTTAAAATTTTCTTACTTTGACGAGAAATAGTTTGTGAATAACAACTATAGAATACCAACGTCCTCTAAGAATGTTTCAATGATTGAAATGAGAGTTTTGATAATATAACCATTGGAGGATATAAGCATTTTTGTGGAAACACATATATGTATAAGTCCTTATTCCTTGAACCGAAGTTTGTGAACTTTGTTGATCAAGAGAAACGGAATGGTGGTGTGAGCCAAGTCCGCGAACTGGCGGAAGTTCTCGACCCGAGAAATTCTGCTGGAGTTTGTGAACTCCGTCCGGGAACTTAAGTCCGCGAACCCAGTCCGCGAACTTGAGTAGGTTATATCTAAAAACGATGTTTGTGAACTTATTCTTATATAAACTAAGGAATGCAAATTGCAAACTGTGGCTATATAGTTCATGAACTGATTGGAGTGAACCAAATCATTTTTGCTTCAATTGTGTCTTGTGTAGTTACATAAGATTTCCTTGCAATTAAACAACTCTCTAACTAAATCATTTGAGTCACTTGAACTAGTTATGGTGAAGAAGAATATGGTTGATATGAAAGTGATCATATGGCTAACCATTTGGTTGACTATTGTTGAACCAACAAATGTACAAGTTTGGGTTCGGTTACACAAGCCTAGAAACATGCATTTCATTTGTGTATAACAAGCTAGTTTTCGATCTAACGGTTGAAAGATATTAGATTGAATCTAATCAGGTTTTCATCCAACGGTGAATACTAAAGCTTTGTTACCAAGCTAACATTGATTGTAAACCCTGATTTGAAAGACTATATAAGGAAGAACTCTAGCAACTGGGAAACCTAATCCCCACACCTTTAGTGTGATACTAGTTGTGCTAAGCTAGAGTCGATTCTCCTTTAACCTTTGGTTTCTTATTCTAAACCAGGTTAACGACTGAAAGACTTCATTGGGATTGTGAAGCCAGACCAATACTACTTTCTTGTAGTTGTGTGATTTGATCTTGCTGTTTCTATCGTACGAGTACAATTATAATAATTGGCTTGAGATTGATATCTCCGATAGGCAATATATAAAAGAAATCACAAACACTTCGTCTCATCGTTTGTGATTCCGCAGTATCTTTCTTCGCTGCGTCGATTAAGATTATTGTGAGGTGATTGATAATACTAGGATGTTCTTCGGGAATATAAGTCCAATTTATCAATTGGTTCATGTTCACCTTGATTTATCAAAAGACGGAACAAAACTCGTAGGTATATTCGTAGGAGACGGATTTATCTATTACCGTAGACTTTTCTGTGTGATACAATTTTTTTTATTAAAGTCTTCGACTTTGGGTCGCATCAACTCTTAGTTGTGGGTGAGATCAGCTAAGGGAATCAAGTACGTAGCATCCTGTTGGGATCATAGATGTAAGAGCATAACTATACCTTGGATCAGTGTGAAGTTAATTGGGGTTCAACTACAGTCCAGACCGAAGTTAATTTGGAGTAGGCTAGTGTCTGTAACGGCTTAATACAGTGTGTGTTCAAACTGGACTAGGTCCCGAGGTTTTTCTGCATTTGCGGTTTTCTCGTTAACAAAATTCTGGTGTCTGTGTTATTTCTTTTCCGCATTATATTTTGTTATATAATTGAAATATCACAGGTCGTGCGTTGTTCCATCGATTAAAATATCCGACCTTTTGGTTGTTGATTTAAATTGGTTGACACTTGGATATTGGATATTGATCTTTGGTACTATCCAAGTTATCTCTCTAGTATTTGATAAAGACTCGCAAATTTCTATTTGCTTGAGTATATATCAAATCGAGAGATTGAGATATAAACTCTTTGATATACTTTTTTTTATCTAGATTGAGTCTGACTGTCTAGTTGATACTCTAGAAAGTATATTGCAGTTTGTCCATACAGATTGCTAAGCGAAATATTGGGTGTGTGTTAGAGCATAGCTCGGTCAACCTCGCATGCGTTGCTATAACAAGTATGTTTGTCAATGTTAGTGACCAAAACTATAAGTCTTGATTTCTAGCCTATTTAGCTAAGTCTCGGACTAGGATAGGAAAGTGTAGTAAATCTCAAGGACTTCATGGCGATTCAATGACAACGACGAAGATCTACACCAAGGAACCGTAGAACTTCATCAGCAAAAAGGTATGTGAAGACTTGAACTTATCTATCACTCGAAAGTCTATCTATTTTATCTCCTACTTCTTGAGACGCAAGTCGTATGCTAAATATATATACTAGATCAAACACACTTGTTATTTCGAGCTGAGTATTCAACGCTTATCTAATTCTCGAAATACATGTGTTGGTAAAGCTTATCGCTTTGATCAGGTTTATCTTCATCTTTCAATCACTAAGTTGAGAATTGCTCTGACGTGAAGACGATCTGTGAATAACGGTAGGGATAGCATCCTCTGAGAAAGTCTCGATGATTGGAATGAGAGTTTGGATAACATGACCGTGTATTCCTTGATCCGAAGTTCTTGAACTTTGTTGAACAAGTGAAATTCGGAGGATTGTGGAATTGGCTTTCCAAGTCCGCGAACTGTCGAGAGTTCTCGACCGAAAATATCTGCTGGATTTTCCAAAGACTCGTTTGTTGCCTAAGTTCGCGAACTCAGTCCGCGAACTGGCGGAAGTTCTCGACCGAGAATTTCTGCTGAGTTTGGAAAACTCAACTGATATACCTTAAGTCTGTGAACATGTTTGTGAAGTTGAGAGGTTGTGATCCAAATATATGTCTGAACATAAATAATAAATTACTAAGGAATGCTTAATGCAAACCGTGGTTATAATGTTCATTGAGCCGGTTCAATCGAATCGATAACATCTTATTTCAATTGTGTCTTGTGTAGTTACATAAGATCTCATAGATATTGAATGACTCTCTAACTAGTTCGTTTGAAGCCATTTGGACTAGTTATGATGGATGAGGAACCAGGTCAATATGAGAAGCTCATATGGTTTGCATTTTGGTGACTGTATTGAACCAACGTAAACGTACACGTTTGAGCTTGTGTTTCACACACCTAGTTCATGTTTGTCAAGTATGTTTGACAAGCTTTGTCTTTCGATCTAACGGTTGAGAGATATTGGCTTGAATCTAAATCAGGTTTCATCTAACGGTGAATAAGGATTGCTTAGTAACTAAGGAAAAACCCTGATTTGAAAGGCCATATATAGGAGACATCTAGCTACAGCAAATTTTAATCCCCACACACCTTTCTTGTGTGATACTAGTGTGCTCGCTAGAGTCGATCTCCATTAACCCTTGAGTTTCTTCTTCAAATTCGGGTTAACGACTTAAAGACTTCATTGGGATAGTGAAGCCAGACCGATACTACTTTTATCGTAGTTATGTGATATGATATTACATTTTCTGTCGTTAGGAGTACAAACGTTTCTGTTTGGCTCGAGAATTTGATTCTCCGATAGGTAAGATAAAGAAGTCACGAACATCTTCGTCTCACTGTTCGTGATTCCTCGATATTATTCTTGTGTATTCAAGAATTGAGTATTGAGAGGTGATTGATTTATCTAGGCTGTTCTTCGGGAATATAAGACCAGATTTATCAATTGGTTCCTGTGCTACCTTGATTTCATATCAAAAAACGGAACAAACCTAGGGTTTATTTGTGGGATACATATTTATCCTTTGATAGACTTTTCTGTGTGAGACAGATTTGTTTATTATCAAGCCTGTGATTTTGGGTCATAACAACTCTTTGTTGTGGGTCAGATAAGCAAAGGGAATCAAGTACGTAGTATCCTGCTGGGATCAGAGGCGTAGGGGTGCAACTGTACCTTGTATCAGTGGGAGACTGATAGGGGTTCAACTATAGTCCAGTCCGAAGTTAATTGGTAGTAGGCTAGTGTCTGTATTGGCTTAATACAGTGTGTATCTAATCTGGACTAGGTCCCGGGGTTTTTCTGCATTTGCGGTTTCCTCGTTAACAAAATTTCTGGTGTCTGTGTTATTTATTTTCCGCATTATATTTGTTTATATAATTGAAATAATACAGGTTGTGTGTTAAGATCATCAATTAGAAATCCAACCTTTGGTTGTTGATTGATATTGATTGATCCTTGGACATTGGTCTTTGGTACCGTCCAAGTTATCTCTCTTTGATTTGATTCACAGATTTCTATTTGTTTGAGTAACAATCAAATTGAGAGATTGAGATAATCACTCCTTGAGACACTATATTCTAGATTGAGTCTGACTGTCTAGTTGATTCTCTAGTAGAGTGTTTCGGAGTTTGTCCATACAGATTGCTAAGCGAAATATTGGGTGGTGTTGTTAGACCCCCGCTTTTTCAATTGGTATCAGAGCAGTCAAACACGTTTAAAGACCTAACCAGTCTGTGTTTGTAGCGATCTGATGATGGACGAGTCTATCTATGATAACGTACAACTTTAGAAATTACCAGATGATTCTAAAAGCTTGGATTCACCTGAGAGAACTATCACATCTAAGTCAATATCTAAACATTCTCTTGATGTGAAAACTGTTGATTGGGAAACTCTCCTAGAAGAACATTTGGATGAACTTTCTGATGAAGGTGATTCATATATTGATAGAGATGTTGATGAGGAAGTCTCAGAGTATGTTAAGTTTTGGATTCGTGGAAGATGAAGAAGATTACAACTTCTCATGTCTCGCCTCTTCTGACTCCTCTCTGTCGAGAAAACAAGAAATTGAGAAGATGTTACGCAGGTGTTTATTTTTCGAATCGTTCTACCGAATCGATCCTCAAGGATTCCGAGGAAAACCTACGTATGAAGTCACTTGAATGTGATAATCTTTATCAAAAGTACTTTTTGTTGGAAGAAAAATTTGCAGAATCTGAAGCAAGGTTTAACTCCCAGCAAACAAGTTTTGACGACAGAGAAAACGCTTATCTCACTCGAGAAAAACGCCTTGAGGCTGATTTAGCTGCTGCTCTTGACAAAATCAAGATGTTGGAAGATGACTTGAAAAAGTTCAATACTAGTTCAAGCAAATTAACCACTATGCTAGGAGCAAGTAAAAATCATCGTGATACATGAGGATTGGGCTATAAGGGAATAGATGCTCCAAATATTAGAAAAGAGGTAAAATTTGTCAAGGCTAGCGATCCTTCTCAACAAAAGGTTTCCACTGATGGTAAAAGCGAAATACCTTCACCGGTAGTTAAGGTTCAAAAGAGCAAAGTATATCAACCTCCAAAACCAGCACACATGAATCCGGGTAAGAACGTTCCTTATATTTGTCATTATTGTGGAAACAAAGGTCACCTGAAAAGGAGATGTCGTTTTCGTATAAGGAATGAAAAACTTCATGATATTCTTGTTTAGGTGTCAAAAGTAGTGATTAAACCGGGATCGTATGTTAAGGCTAACACTCTTGACATTACGGGTTGTAAACGTCCACCCTTTAGGCAAAGGAATCAGTGCTGTGATAAACCTAGATTTTCCTATAAACGTTATACGAAGACTTTTCACAATCGTAATATTTATCAAAAGGATAACTTCATAAAGACGAAGACAAGATCCGATGCTCCCAATTGGCGAAAGACTAACTTGCAAAAGAATAGTCAATCCAATTCTCTTCCAAGAGATCTTGAAGAGAGTAATGGGAAGAAGGTTCCGGCTGTTCCTAAACGCACCCAGAAGTGGGTACCAAAGAAAGCTAATGATGCTTTGAGTGTGAAAAGTAATGATCTTCCAAATTCCATGACTATGGAGAAGGCGATATCCATGATGTTAGAACTTAACAAGTTTTTTGGAAAAATGGAATTGGATGTGAAAGGTTCTAAAAGTGATCTCTTTCATGATAATCCAAAGGTCACTTGTGGTGAGCAAGAATTTTTTCACCCCAACGCAACTTGATTGTGTTGGAAGTGCATCCTCACCAAGGAATGCTCTGCTTTGTATACGGTTAGGGAAGCACAAGAATTGGGGCACACAGATTATCTTCGGTAAGGTGGTAGAATTCAATTGGATTCATCTAAAAAGGTATGTCTATAAACTTGAGCAAGGTTTATATTTTTATTTGAGCACTTATAATGATCCTTGTATCTTGATTATCGTTCAATTCTACCTAACTTGATCTGTGTTTAAGGTTCTTAAATGTTTAGGTTTGAAAACATTAGTTCGGGATGTTTGGACTACATGGTACACCTGCCAGGTATGCATAACATGATTTAAAATCAAAATTCAGGGGTTTAAGTTCACGGACTTGAAAAATTCGTTTGCAAACCCGTATGCATATTTGCCTGTAGACGTCGATATTCGGTAAACTATTTTGGCCGTAATTTCTTCGTCCGAACTAGGAATGACGTCATTCTTTTTGCATTTTCTTTATTTTTGAATTCTCTTCAAAATGGAGATGAGAAACCTTGAATTTGGATGAGTTAGCATTACGAGTTTGTCTTGATGCCTAGGAAACTTCTTATGAGAATTTATTCTTATTTTTGAGAAGGATTACTAGAGTTTGGAATAGCAATGATTGTGACTACACATAGCTATTTCCAACGTCTTCATCTTCATATTTTTCAGGTTTATTTGGATTTTAAATTCTAAAAATATTATGAGGATGATTATTATTGCAATATTTTATTTGATTTCTTATATTGCAATATTGTTTATGGGATATGTATTGTTTACGGTCGCGAACTTGAAGGTCCCATTTGTTGTCAAAAGTAAAGTCGTTTATGTTCGATATTCGTATTGGATTCAAGGACAAATTGACTTTTGACAATTTACAAACGTTAAGCCTATGCAATCATGTATTTGATGGAAAATAGGATGTGATCATTTGTTTTGCAAGGATAAAGTCTATTATGTCACTTTGTAATGCAAAGATAGAATTGATCCTTGTATGTATATCCACGGTTTTGGTCTTTATTGATCCTTTGTTTGTAAACGTGAAGGCTCCATTGTGTGTCTTATGTCGAGTACCTTACAACTAAGTCGACTATGTTGGCTTTGTTGGTTATTCAGTAAGATGATATATGTTGAGCATTAAGAACTAAATTAATCATCCTTGGTTATTTAGTTTTGTACTCCATAAGTCTTCTTTCCTCTTACTTATGTTGAGTACATATACGGTCAGGTGTGTCAACCTTTTGATACCTTAATCGAGGTTCCATAATCTCCTATGTTGAGCCCATTTGAACTTAGTTAATCAACTTGTTTGGTTATTTAGTTATTTGCTCCGAAGGTTTCTTTTGTCGAGAAAATCCTTTAATAATTAAATTGATTACCTCGGTAATTATTTTGGTTGTTGATAGACGCATTTATGTGTCTATTTTCATCTCTTTTGTGTATTTTGTTAGTACCCATTTTTGCTTATTGTGGTGTTTTTATGTTTGTTTAGGTGTTTTTGGAGAAATACCCCTTGTGTAGAAAGAGTTGCTCAATAAGTAATGTTTTACACCCCGGAGAAATGCACTGAAAGGCACCCCAGAAATGCACCGGAAACGTCCCAGAAATGTACCGGAGGATCCCAGAAAAATTATCATTTCCACCCCAAAATTACTATTTCCACCCAAATTACTATTCGCACCCCAGCACTCTGGATAAGGGGCACCTTCTTCTCAAATTCAAATAAACTTTTTGGCGGGAAAATTGGTTCATCAACTGGCAGAATTTCAATCGACAAAATGAAGGTGTTGTGGTGCGATTCAATGGCTCAAACTTGGTAGGAAGATGTGATATAGGTTAAGGAACACGTTTTGGGCTTTTGGTTCGATCAAATTTGGCCATAATTAGCTGGACAATTCACGGAAGCAAAACAGGGAAACACGGGTTGGACACGGGATTGGAGAAGATTTGAGCGTGTTCTTCTCATGCATGAGGGCTCTAGAAACGTTTTGGGTCGTGTTTAAGCACTTCTAGAGTGACCAGGATGGAAATCTATGCGTACCAGAGCAAGAATGGAAAGAAAATATTCCCAAGAATATTTTTCTTTACTGCCGAGTTAAAGAGAATTATATGGAGTAATTGAGGGAGATTCAACGAGCTGTAGGTGTATAAATATGTTCCCTGGGAGTACTAGAGAGTCTGTCGAGAGTTGGGAGGAGAGAAGGAACGCTGCAGAATCGAGAACCATGATTTCTCTCTGCTGCTGCTGCTGCCATTGATGAAGATGAAGAACACGAAGAACGGACTCGCAGAAGCAGTCGTTTATCAACAAAGTCTAAGACGCACACTCGTGGGTCGTAGTTCGTCGTACAATAGCAGTTATCATTTATCGTTCTTCTTGTAACAGCTGAACAGCGCCTTTGCAACAGCTATTTCTGTTGCGATTTTTCTGTTCAATTGTTTTACACCTTTTCATCATTTGTAAACCACTTTTTGAGCAATAAATAATTATTTTGAGAGCATTTTTTACTATGATGAGCTAAAACCCAACACTGGGACGACGGAGGAGGCCAAACTTCATACTTGGGGTAATTTCATTAATTCTTTTTAAGACTTTTGCATTAATTTAAAATTGAAATATGATTTGAATTAATTGGTTGTTATTTAATTTGATGATGTATGCTTGGCTTAGGTGTTTTGATACATCATGCTTAGGACTTACAATCAATGTTTTGAAAATCTACTTTGGCAAAATAAGAGTCCATATAATTTATGTTTTGAGCGATTATTGTTGAGAATAAATCATTGAGCCCTATGTTATGAAAATTGGCCGAATCATTAGTCCCAGTACCTCTCGCCCAATTTGTCAATATTTGTATATATATATTTATTTTCTATAATCCTTCACAAGCCGAGAGTTTGAACCTCATTACTACAACCACACAGAAAAAATTAAATCATTTTGGCGCCGCCGACGCGGAATTGTGTTTAGGTAGAATTTTTTTTTTTTTTTTAGATTTATTTTTCTTTGTTCTTTTTTACGTTCTTTGGGTATTTGTCTATGTGATACAGGTTTAGAGGCTTGGATCGAAAAGAAAAAAGAAGAAGAAGTTGTCAAAGATTTTTGGCGATTTCATAAAGACTAGGAGCAAAGCTTAAAGCAAAAAAGAACGGAAAGAAGACGAAGGACTTTTTTTTATTATAATTTTTTTTTTTAGATATTTTTTTTTTATTAATTTTTTTTTAGAAACTGTAATTAAAGTTTTTATATTTGTAATCTTTTATTTTTGGACATTATTTTTTTTTTCCCGGACATTGAACACTGGACATTTTTTTAAAACCCTACGGAAGGGTTATATAATTAAAAAAAAAAAAAATATTATATAAACTGTATGCAGGGAAGGACGACGATTACTATATCGTCTCGGCCCCTCGGGTTCGCACACGGCATAGGAGTCGTGGCCCGAGTCGACGACAACGGTTCATCGCCCGTCTGGTACGGGAGGTAAGTCCAATCGAAACACCCGCGAATCTCCTGCAAGCGGGTTACTGTCTGCCTTAAGGTGATAATTGTTTGAGGACGAACCAGACTGTCTTTATTTTCCTAGTAAAGGGCAAGGCCTGGCCTAAACAAGATAAGGGTTCGGATTTCATCACCGTTCTCTTCTTGCCCGCCTTAGGAAAACGAAACCGAACGCGAACCTAAGCTTTAAAATTTGGAATAGAACGAGACCGATAGGGTAACGAGCTTAATAGGAAACTCGTTCGAAAAATATTGGTTGCTCTTTAAGCACACACCAAAGTTCATGATGGTTTCTGTGAGTTGAATGCGTGACTGCGCCGCCTTGTGATAGCGGTGAGGCCTTGGGTATCAAAGCTCCACTGAGCTTCCCTCGCCTCAATTCAACTTACTTTGACTCGGATTGATTCCAGAGGGGTTTGCTCAAACTGCAACGAATTCCCTTTCGAAAGATAGAAGCTGGTCTAGAAACAATCTAAGTGGAGCCATCATGCTTTTTGTTTGCTAGAAATCTTTAGGTTTGTTTTGGTGGAGTCGAGTCGGCCTTGTTTGTGATTGTGTAGAATTCCCTTGCAATTAAGAATGTCGAGATGGTATGATAGAAGCCAATACAATGAATATCGACCCGAATTTGAATATGGACATCATCAGTTTCATTACCATGGTGGGAATAGTGGTTGGGAACGCCAAACTCTTCAAGGTTATGGTTCATACCATGGTGAGCCCAATCACTATCCTCACAACCATCAGTCATACGAGAAAAATTCTGCTAATTCCTCTTTACTTGAGTCGACACGTAAGTTAGCTGAGACAACACGTAAGTTCGCTGAAATGAATAACTTAGTTATGGACGAAAATAATGCAATGAGTGAACTTTCTTTACCTGATTTCCTAGATTACGTCAGGAATTCGTGTGAGTCGGCCCAAAAGCTTTTGTTAGAGACCCAGAATAGAACTTCTCTAAAAGATCTAAATTTCCAAAATAGTGCTTCCAATTTTACCCTTGATGTAAATAGTGAATATTTGCCTAATTTAGAGGACGAGGTTAGAATAAAATACACTACTTATTTAGATAAGGTTCAATCATTTTCGTACTATAATGATGAGGATAGCAGTAATGAAGAATCTGAAATATGTAGGCATAGTGATCAGGAGTCTAGTAATCCAATTGAGTTGTATAGTGATTATATTATTTCTAGTTCAAATCCAAATAATTTTTATGATTATTCACCTATTCAAAAGGATGTGGATTTGATTAGAGATACCACCGTTTTAGACGATGTAGTTCATGATCCTTTAGCCTGCAGTATGTTGGATAATCCATTATTTGATGTGCCTATCAGTGAATCGGAGGAGGTAACTATGATTAAAACCTTAGTTTATGAGCCTTTCTCTGATAATCCTTTATATGATTGTGATGATGGTTTAGAGGAAAGAGTTTACCCTGAGAATACTGTTTTAGAATCTAGCGATTTAGAAACACTAGTCTTAGAAGATGATAAACTCGTAGAAATGAGTGAGGATGAACCCAACTTAGAAGAATCTATTGACCATTTCCAGGAATATGATGACCTAGAAATTAGGGAAGTTGTGACTAGTCTTTCTAGAGACACAGAAAACTCTAAGTTTGGGGGTGATTATCATTCTCCGTGTGCTTTAACTCTTAGAAAGTACCCTCCTGTAGGACTTGACATTTGTGCCTCAACCATCTTACAAGATTATCTTCATACACGTTTTCCCGAACCTAATGATGTCCAGAAAGAAGCTCAGTTGTTAGAAACCCATCCTCTGGTTGATGTGGTTAACCCAGGCTATGATACCAAGATTGACTTTGTTTTCCCACCAAAAACTTTTCAACCAATTGTGGGAACTTTTGATTTTAAGATGTGTCGGTTATTAATTTTGAGACTAAACCTAATCACTTTAGGATATTAGGGTCGACACATTATCTTAAGAATGACCACCACTCTCACTGTAGTCAATTATGTAAGTCATATCTGATTGACTTAGAGGATCCGCAATTATTTAGGTTATTACTTTGTGATTCCAAGTTCTTATTTGAGTTTTTCCAGACTCTAGGACCTAATAATTTGGATCCAACCTATGAGGAAATGCATCCGAGGAAAATATTTTATTTAGACCCTTTCATAGAACCTGAACCACAATTAGATATAAATATCTTAATCAGGAAACTAGATAAGGGCATGTTATTCTTGTTCACTTTCTTGGGTTATTGTAGTTTCCTTTGGTCAGCTCTTTTTCGTTTTGAAGACCCACAGTTATTTCGACTGTTACTTTATGGTTCGAGTTGACTAATCCTTTCCTAAGTCTGGCTGAAGACTTTAAATTTAGCACTTCTTGGGAGGTAACCCAATATTCTTGCGACACGGTAATATCCTTCCTTATCTCTTTTGTTTCAAGTGGTAACAGTTTCTCCTTGTTCATGCTTTTAGTTTCATCTTTAGAACATTGAGGACAATGTTAGATTTAAGTTTGGGGGTATGGGAGAAACTTTTTAGTTGCAATAAATAAACTTCAGAGCCTAGAAATTTACGCCTATTAAGGATAGCACTAACCAATCTAAGTGGATGGAAACATTTTTGTTTTAGGAGTTGAGGAACCAATCTGACTAGATGGAAACATCTATAGAGTCTATTCATAAAAGCACAGAGCTCAGGTGTTAGAAATAACATGATAGTTTCGCCATATCTCGTCGAGTCCTTTTCACTTTCTATTTTTAGTTTTCTTTTATTTCAAGTGATTTGGTGGGGCACACGATTCAAGTTGTTACCTTTGCTAGGGTGAAATAGAGTGACTGAGTTACCTTTTCAAAAAAAAAAAAAAAAAAAAAAAAAAATAGACCGGACCAGTTAGACCAATCGGAATAAGTATTAACACTTGGATAGCAATATGCGTGTGTTCTCCCTGTTTCCGTCGCCTAAGCAAGCGTGGAATGCAGGACCCGTGGGAACTATCGTGTAATCTGCTGACAAGAAGCATGCGCTTGGATCCAAAAGATCTATTCATGCCGTTATGAAAAAAAAAAAAAAAAGGTTATTGTTATGTGTAGTCAACTGCTGGTTCCCTTGTATTTGCCAGTTTGTTGATCTAGATTAAGTTATTGACCACTGGTTCCCTTGTATATGCCAGTGTGTTAATATTAGTCAGACCGGTATCTCAGTCATTTAGGTTAGGTTCATCTTGGCAGAGGCCTTCAGACAGATATGGGAAACACCGTTCACTTTTCAACCATCTACATTTTCTTTTTCCATCTTCAATCTTTTCATGTGATTAGTCTGACTCCGAGTATGATGTCCATCGTGAAACTATCTTAGTAGAGCTCTGTCACTTATATGGATTTTAGTATGCTTGAGTGCAAACTCGTGTACAACAATTGGAATTTCGCATCAGGGTTCTTCCTCTTAGAGTCAATAATTGTATGCCAACCAAGGAGGTTCTTTAGTGCTTTCCAAGGTTCTGCGTAGATAGCTAGGGTCTGGAGTATTGGTTTTTGTGGGTACACCTCTGATAAACCCACCCGAGATTAACTCGGTCACTTTTCAAGAATAAATTTTGCTCGAGGACTAGCAAATAATAAGTTTGGGGGTATTTGATAGACGCATTTATGTGTCTATTTTCATCTCTTTTGTGTATTTTGTTAGTACCCATTTTTGCTTATTGTGGTGTTTTTATGTTTGTTTAGGTGTTTTTGGAGAAATACCCCTTGTGTAGAAAGAGTTGCTCAATAAGTAATGTTTTACACCCCGGAGAAATGCACTGAAAGGCACCCCAGAAATGCACCGGAAACGTCCCAGAAATGTACCGGAGGATCCCAGAAAAATTATCATTTCCACCCCAAAATTACTATTTCCACCCAAATTACTATTCGCACCCCAGCACTCTGGATAAGGGGCACCTTCTTCTCAAATTCAAATAAACTTTTTGGCGGGAAAATTGGTTCATCAACTGGCAGAATTTCAATCGACAAAATGAAGGTGTTGTGGTGCGATTCAATGGCTCAAACTTGGTAGGAAGATGTGATATAGGTTAAGGAACACGTTTTGGGCTTTTGGTTCGATCAAATTTGGCCATAATTAGCTGGACAATTCACGGAAGCAAAACAGGGAAACACGGGTTGGACACGGGATTGGAGAAGATTTGAGCGTGTTCTTCTCATGCATGAGGGCTCTAGAAACGTTTTGGGTCGTGTTTAAGCACTTCTAGAGTGACCAGGATGGAAATCTATGCGTACCAGAGCAAGAATGGAAAGAAAATATTCCCAAGAATATTTTTCTTTACTGCCGAGTTAAAGAGAATTATATGGAGTAATTGAGGGAGATTCAACGAGCTGTAGGTGTATAAATATGTTCCCTGGGAGTACTAGAGAGTCTGTCGAGAGTTGGGAGGAGAGAAGGAACGCTGCAGAATCGAGAACCATGATTTCTCTCTGCTGCTGCTGCTGCCATTGATGAAGATGAAGAACACGAAGAACGGACTCGCAGAAGCAGTCGTTTATCAACAAAGTCTAAGACGCACACTCGTGGGTCGTAGTTCGTCGTACAATAGCAGTTATCATTTATCGTTCTTCTTGTAACAGCTGAACAGCGCCTTTGCAACAGCTATTTCTGTTGCGATTTTTCTGTTCAATTGTTTTACACCTTTTCATCATTTGTAAACCACTTTTTGAGCAATAAATAATTATTTTGAGAGCATTTTTTACTATGATGAGCTAAAACCCAACACTGGGACGACGGAGGAGGCCAAACTTCATACTTGGGGTAATTTCATTAATTCTTTTTAAGACTTTTGCATTAATTTAAAATTGAAATATGATTTGAATTAATTGGTTGTTATTTAATTTGATGATGTATGCTTGGCTTAGGTGTTTTGATACATCATGCTTAGGACTTACAATCAATGTTTTGAAAATCTACTTTGGCAAAATAAGAGTCCATATAATTTATGTTTTGAGCGATTATTGTTGAGAATAAATCATTGAGCCCTATGTTATGAAAATTGGCCGAATCATTAGTCCCAGTACCTCTCGCCCAATTTGTCAATATTTGTATATATATATTTATTTTCTATAATCCTTCACAAGTCCGAGAGTTTGAACCTCATTACTACAACCACACAGAAAAAATTAAATCAGTTGTTAAGTTCTTGGTTTTCCGATTAGATTAACTATAGGTTCTCTTGTAGTTAATCTAGTTGAGTTTTCATATATTCCACAAGTTCTTGTGTTGAGTATATGAACGACTATACTAATCATGTTTTATTGGTTATTTTAGTCATTTATTCCATAAGGTTTCTCTTGTGTCGAGTATACGTATATTCCGTGAGGTTTTCCTTGTGTTGAATAGATGATCGTATATTCCATAAGAATCTCCTTATGTCGAGTATCTTTAATATTCCGTAAGGTTCTCCTTATGTTGAGTATTCGAACGGTTAAGTTAGTCACCTCCATATGGTTAACTTAGTCGTAGATCCGTAGGTTTACTTATGTTGAGCACCTTTACAATTAAATTGATCGCTTTTGTGGTTTTGATTTAGTTGTATTATCCAATTTAATTAATCATGGGTTTACTTGTGATTAATTTGGTTGAAGATTGGATATAAGAAATCATTCGCGTGGTTTTTGGTGTCAAATTAAATCCTTATTTTCTTTTGAAATTAAGGTCGCTCATGTTGTTCTCTTGGGAATGACATCAAATGGGGAAGAGTTCTTTTGAACTTGTGCTTAATGGTAATATCTCGCGGGGAGTGCGGCTGTGGAATTTTGAGGGGATCTTGTATCTTTAAACTCCTTGATGAATGCATTTAGCTTCGACTTTATGATTGCATCTAAATTTAAGATGGTATGTATCTTTCCTTTGGTTTCGAAAAGACTCTCGTGGAGATTTCATTATGAACCCTTGCCCGTTCTTGTACCTTTGCCAATTTTATCGACAAAAAGGGGGAGAAATATTGTAGTTCACACTACATATACATATGGTTTTCGGATCATTGTGTAAGGGGGAGTGGTTTCCATGATTGAGATAGAGTATTAACTAAGGGGGAGTAATACATATCACCGTAGTATTATTGTCAAAGTTGTGATGCAATTGGACTTTTTTGTTCATAATAATACTATGACACTGTATAATGATGATTGAGAATCTCGAGTTCTCTCATTGTTGTAGCTATGGATCTTCAACAACGGTGATGCTAAACTTACAATCATTGGAGTACTTGGAAGGACGAAGTTTCAAGGAACGTTGAATATTGGACTATGGAATAGGAGCCACTAAAGTTTATCTTTTTTGTATTCCATATGTATTGGTAGTTTTGTCACTAAAATTGACAAAGGGGGAGATTGTTAGAGCATAGATCGGTCATTGTGTAAGGGGGAGTGGTTTCCATGATTGAGATAGAGTATTAACTAAGGGGGAGTAATACATATCACCGTAGTATTATTGTCAAAGTTGTGATGCAATTGGACTTTGATGTTTATAATAATAATATGACACTATATAATGATGATTGAGAATCTCGAGTTCTCTCATTGTTGTAGCTATGGATATTTAACAACGGTGATGCTAAACTTACAACCTTTGGAATCATTGGAGTACTTGGAAGGACGAAGTTTCAAGGAACATTGAAGATTGGACTATGGAATAGGAGCCACTAAAGTTTATCTTTTTTGTATTCCATATGTATTGGTAGTTTTGTCAATAAAGTTGACAAAGGGGGAGATTGTTAGAGCATAGCTCGGCCAACCTCGCATGCGTTTCTATATCAAACATGTTTGTCAATGTTAGTGATCAAAACTATAAGTCTAGATTTTTAGCCTATTTAGCTAAGTCTCGGACTATGATAGGAAAGTATAGTAAAGCTCAAGGACTTCATGGCGATTCAACGACAACGACGAAGATCTACACCAAGGAACCGTGGAACTTCATCAGCAAAAAGGTATGTGAAGACGTGAACTTATCTATCACTCGAAATTCTATCTATTCTATCTCCTACTTCTTGAGACGCAAGTCGTATGCTAAATATATAGACTAGATCAAACACACTTGTTATTTCGAGTTGAGTATTCAACGCTTATCTAGTTCTCAAAATACATGTGTTGGTAAAGCTTATTGCTTTGATCAGGTTTATCTTCATCTTTCAATCACTAAGTTGAGAATTGCTCTGACGTGAAGACGATCTGTGAATAACGGTTGGGATAGCGTCCTCTGAGAATGTCTCGATGATTGGAATGAGAGTTTGGATAACATAACAGTGTATTCCTTGATCCGAAGTTCTTGAACTTTATTGAACAAGTGAAATTCGGAGGATTGTGGAATTGGATTGCCAAGTCCGCGAACCCGGTTTGCGAACTCAGTCCGCGAAATTTCGAGAGTTCTCGACCGAAAATATCTGCTGGATTTTCCAAAGACTCGTTTGGTGCCTTAGTCCGCGAACTCAGTCCGCGAACTGGCGGAAGTTCTCGACCGAGATATTTTGCTGGCGAACTTGTTTGCGAACTTGAGAGGTTGTGATCCAAAGATGTGCTCTGAACATAAACAATAAATTACTAAGGAATGCTTAATGCAAACCGTGGCTATAATGTTTATTGAGCCGGTTCAATCGAATTGATAGCATCTTATTTCAATTGTGTCTTGTGTAGTTACATAAGATCTCATAGCAATTGAATGACTCTCTAACTAGTTCGTTTGAAGCCATTTGGACTAGTTATGATGGATGAGGAACCAGGTCAATATGAGAAGCTCATATGGTTTGCCTTTTGGTGACTGTGTTGAACCAACATACACGTACACGTTTGAGATTGTGTTTCACACACCTAGTTCACGTTTGTCATCTGTGTTTGACAAGCTTTGTCTTTCGATCTAACGGTTGAGAGATATTGGCTTGAATCTAAATCAGGTTTCATCTAACGGTGAATAAGGATTGCTTAGTAACTAAGGCAAAACTCTGATTTGAAAGGCTATATATAGGAGACATCTAACTAGAGCAAATCTTAATCCCCACACGCCTTTCTTGTATGATACTAGTGCGCTCGCTAGAGTCGATCTCCATTAACCCTTGAGTTTCTTCTTCAAATTCGGGTTAACGACTTAAAGACTTCATTGGGATTGTGAAGCCAGGCCGATGCTACTTTTATCGTAGTTGTGTGATCTGATCTTAAATTTTCTATCGTTAGGAGTACAAACGTTTCTGTTTGGCTCGAGAACTTGATTCTCCGATAGGTAAGATAAAGAAGTTACGAACATCTTCGTCTCACTGTTCGTGAATCCTCGATATTCTTCTTGTGTATTCAGGAATTGAGTATTGAGAGGTGATTGATTTATCTAGGATATTCTTCGGGAATATAAGACCGGATTTATCAATTGGATCCTGTGCTACCTTGATTTCATATCAAAAAACGAAACAAACCTAGGGTTTATCTGTGGGAGACAGATTTATCCTTTGATAAACTTTTCTGTGTGAGACAGATTTTATTATCAAGCCTGCGAATTTTGGTCGTAGCAACTCTTTGTTGTGGTTCAGATCAGCAAAGGGAATCAAGTACGTAGTATCCTGCTGGGATCAGAGGCGTAGGGGTGCAAATGTACCTTTTATCAGTAGCAGACTGATAGGGGTTCAACTATAGTCCAGTCCGAAGTTAATTGGTAGTAGGATAGTGTTTATAGCGGCTTAATACAGTGTGTATCTAATCTGGACTAGGTCCCGGGGTTTTTCTGCATTTGCGGTTTCCTCGTTAACAAATTTCTGGTGTCTGTGTTATTTCTTTTCCACATTATATTTGTTTATATAATTGAAATAATACAGGTTGTGCGTTAAGATCATCAATTGGAAATCCAACCTTTGGTTTTTGATTGATATTGATTGATCCTTGGATATTGGTCTTTGGTACCGTCCAAGTTATCTCTCTTTGATTTGATTCGCAGATTTCTATTTGCTTGAGTAACAATCAAATTGATAGATTGAGATAATCACTCCTTGAGACACTATATTCTAGATTGAGTATGACTGTCTAGTTGATTCTCTAGTAGAGTGTTTCGGAGTTTGTACATACGGATTGCTAAGCGAAATATTTGGTGGTGGTGTTAGACCCCCGCTTTTTCAGTGTGGCTGCTGTACCCCCACTTTTTCAATTGGTATTAGAGCAGGAAAACACATTTAAGACCTTACAAGTCTGTGTTTGTAGCGATCTGACTCTATGGACAGAGGTGTTATCTCAATTAACGTACAACCAGTCTTCGATGACTCTAATTACTTATGGTGGAAAATTGTTGTGTGATCTTTTATTCAAGCACGTGATTTTCAATCATGGGTATATGTTGTTAATGGATATAATGCTCACATCGTGGCAGTTAGAGATGTAAACGTTTCCAAAGATATTGGTGAATACACCTCTGCCGAGATAAATGCTGCAAAGCAAAACTCCGACGGTTTGAATGCCATCATATATGCCATTACCCCAAATCTTCAGCACCATGTGTCAAACTGCACGAGGTCTAAAGATGCGTGGGATATGTTAGAAACCGTATTCGAAGGTAACTCCAGTGAAAAGGAAGCTAGGCTTCAAAACCTTAATTTCGATTGGGAAAACCATCGTATGGCAGATGAACATACATTTGATGAGTTTAATCACAGAGTGTCTGAAATTGTTATTGCATCTTTTGCATTGGGTAAGACTATTCCTGAAAAGGACATTGTGATGAAAATTCTCAGATCGCTGCCATCTAGATACGATTCTAAGAAGCATGCCATCGTTGAGGGAAATTACCATGATAATCTCTCCAGAAATACGCTGGTTGGGAAGCTTAAGATATTTGATCACAAACATTCATCCAAAACTAAGGATGTTGCATTCAAAGCACAAAAGGACACTGAATTACTTGATAAGAGTAAAAAAGTGTATATCTCTGAAGATGGTCACTCTGAGACAGATTCGTTAGATGAAGATCTTTACAAGTCGGGCTCGATGATCACAAGACAGTTTAGGGATCTTCTGTTGAAGAGAATTAAATGGTTCTCCAAAGATAAGCCCAAAGCATCAGTTAAACCTCATAATCGTATTCCTCCTAAAAACAGGGAAACAGATGAAACTGATGATGAGGATATGCTTCAGTGCTTTAAGTGTAAGGGATTTGGTCATTTTGCAAACGAGTGCCCAAATCGTAGAAAATACACCGGGAACAAAGGTCTTGCTGCAACTCTTGATGAAATGTTTTACAACTGTGATTCTAATGAAGACGAGAAATCAAGTGTTGCACTTCCTGGTGAAAATATTGATTTTGATAACTCTATCAATACATACATCAATCTCGATATTCTTTCAGTAGAAAACCCAACTAATCTGGAAGAAAAAATTGACCTAGTTCTTGGAAACTCTGTTTGTAATGTTTCAGGTTCCACCATGTGTCTAGCTGCGTGCACATCTCAGAAGCCTGAATTTTATCCTAGTTTGACGTGATCGTATTGTTCTCTAAAGGGTCATGAACTTTCAAAGTGTTACAAGTACAAACACCAATTGAGGCACCTAAACAAACTTCAACGAATAACAAATCATTTAGCAAATAAGCTTAAACTTGCTCAGAAGACCGTTGAGGTATGTAGGATTTTATCTTCGTTAAGAAGTTAGTTTCCAAGAATAAACCAAGACCATTAGAGAAGAAATGATGGTCGAGTCGTTTTGGTAGACAAAGGTTTGTGGATTCCTCTCAAGAGGAAAATGGTGGACAAATTTTTGTTCACCCCAACGCAACTTGATTATGTTGTTTTGGAAATCTTGTCTCATGTGCCTGATCAAAAGAGACAATGATTTTGTACCTCTCAGGCTTTAGGAAAGTTTTTTTCTCTTCTTTTCTTAGTTTTTGTTCTTCCCTGTCTATCAACAAAAGAGGGTTATTATCGACAATTCTTCTCTTTATAGGGTTGTGAGTTGGACGTGTACGGACCTGTTTAAAGGTTTTGAAACCCTACATTCCTTTTTCCTCCCTCAAAACCTCTTTTTATCTCAAGACTACTTGTTGAGTTTAATTTGTGATTTCCTCTCATAAACCCATACGTTATGAATACTCCAAGCGTGATTTCTTCTGATGGAAAAGATGTTAATATGATTGTTAAGCCATCAATCATGAAAGAAAAAGAGAAATCTCTGTTATCTCCTACCTTGAAAAGAAAAGGAAGGAATGTGAGGAAGCCAAGAGACGTTCCTTCAAACTCTCAGAAGTTTTCTGATGTTCTTGAAGAGTTGAAGGAGATGTGAAAGGAGATTCAACAAATAAAGGCTTTTGTGTGTAAGACTCATGAGATTCAGAAGGCCCTGGTTCGTCATCAGCCAAGAAGGTTTATTGATATAAACTCCTACCTTAATGAACCTTTTGTCCCAATGGTTGTTGACGACAAGGAGTTCGGGGACGATAAATAATTCTTCAAAGTTCTTATTGCCTAATAAATCTTCTATTTTCTTATTTTTGTTAGAAGAATAACTAGAGTTTGGAATAGCCATTATTGTGATTACACATAGCTATGTCCAACGTTTTCATCTTCATGTTTTTAGATTTATTGGTTTAAATTCTATATTTGTTTGGAAGATAACTTTTGCAGTATTAATCTTTATGGTTTTATATATTGCAATATTGTTATTGGATATGTGTTTTTGCGTCCGTGAACTATGATTGTCCGACACCTTGTCAAAAATAAAGTCTTTCGTATGTCGATATGCATGTATTGATAAAAGAATGAATAGACTTTTGACAAATACAAAAGTTAATCCTATTATGTAAATTATTGATGGAAGATAGGTTAAAATATTTTGTTTGCAAGGATTATGTCTATTGAATATCATTATGCGAATAATGATAGAAAATAGAATGAATCCTTGTGTATTCTGCAGTATTGATCTTCCCTGATCCATATTTTATGTGTTACTGTGAGGCTCCGTAAAGTGTCTTATGTTGAGCACTAAATGGCCAAGTTGATTATTTTTATGATTAGCTTAGTTGTTTTTCCGCGAGATACTTTATGTCGAGCATATTCAACTAAATTAATCATCTTGTTTGGTTATTCAGTTGTTGCTCCGTAAGTTTTCTTATGACGAGCATGAACAATTAAATTGATTAATTTTGTGATTAGTTTGGTTGTGTATTTAGATTAGATTAATTATGGGTTCTCTTGTGATTAATCTAATTGTATATTTTTGAGTCTCCATAAGTTCACTTATGTTGAGCATTTTTCGATTGAATTAATCATGGGTTCTCTTGTGGTTAATTTAATTGAGTATTTTGGATTCAAATTCATACTTGTATGTGATTTGTTATGTCCAAAGAAATCCTTCTTTTCTTTCGAAATTAAGGTCGCTCTTTGTCTTCTTTCGAGAATGACATTTTATGGGGGAGAGTTCTTAATTTCCAAATCTTTGTGGGGAGTGCGGCTGTGGAATATTATAGGTGTTATCTTGTATCTTTATAAACTCCTTGATGAATGCATTTAGCTTCGGCTTTTTGATTGCATCTAAATAAGATGATATGTGTTTCTTTCTTTTGGTCATGAATGTCTTTTTCGGAAATTTCATTAGGATCCCGTTCTTGTACCTTTGCCAATTTTATTGACAAAAAGGGGGAGAATTAATATGTAGTTCACACTACAAATACATATGGTTTTCGGATCATTATGTAAGTGGGAGTGGTTTCCATGTGAGATGGAGTATTGACTAAGGGGGAATGATACATATCACCATAGTATTGTTGTTGAAGTTGTGATACAATTGAACTTTGACGCTGTATAATGATACTATGACACTGTATAACAATGATGAAAAACTCTTGTTTTCTCGTTGTTATAGTTACGGATTTTCAACAACGATGATGCTGAGCTTACAACCTTTGGGATCATTGGAGTACTTGGAAGTGACGAAGATTTCAATTAATGTTGAAGATTAGATATGTGGAATAGGAGCTACAAAATTTAATTTATTTATTTTTTGTATTCCATATGTATTGATAGTTTTGTCACTAAAATTGACAAAGTGGGAGATTGTTAGAGCATTGCTCGGTCGAACTCGCATGCGTTGTTATCTCAAGCATGTTCGTCAATGTTAGTGATCAAAACTATAAGTCTTGATTCCTAGTCTACTATAGCTAAGGTCTCGGACTAGGATAGAAAGTGTAGTTGAGCACAAAAACTCCATGGAAATCATCATACAAGACGAAGGACTACTCAAGGAACCGGTGGATCTTCATCGACTAAAAGGTATGTGGAGACTTGAACTTATCTATCACTCAAAAGTCTATTTATCTCCTATCTTGAGAAAAAAGTCGTTTTGCTATATAGACTTAGATTATACACATATGCTATTTCGTGCCGAGTTTATCTCGCCTATCTATTTCTCGAAATATGTGTTGGTAAGCTTTCTCTTTAGCCAAGTTCATCTTTACCTAGTGACGAAAGTCATGACAAGTTCCAATCACTTTGAAAATTGCTTACTTTGATGAAAAATAGTTTGTGAATAACAACTATAGAATATCAACGTCCTCTAAGAATGTTTCAATGATTGAAATGAGAGTTTAGATAATATAACCATTGGAGGATATAAACATTATTGTGGAAACACATATATGTATAAGTCCTTATTCCTTGAGCCGACGTTTGCGAACTTTGTTGATCAAGAGAACCAGAATGGTAGCGTGAGCTAAGTCCGCGAACTGGAGGAAGTTCTCGACCCGAGAAATTCTGCTGGAGTTTGTGAACTCCGTCCGGGAACTTAAGTCCGCGAACCCAGTCCTTGAACTTGAGTAGGTTATATCTAAAAGCGATTTTTGTGAACTTATTCTTATATAAACTAAGGAATGTAAATTACAAACCGTGGCTATATAGTTCATGAACTGATTCGAGTGAATCAAATCGTTTTTGCTTCAATCGTGTCTTGTGTTGTAACATAAGATTTCCTTCCAATTGAACAACTCTCTAACTAGTTCATTTGAGTCACTTGAACTAGTTATGATGGAGAAGAATATGGTTGATATGAAAGTGATCATATGGCTAACCATTTGGTTGACTATTGTTGAACCAACAAATGTACAAGTTTGGGTACGGTTGCACAAGCCTAGAAACATGCATTTCATTTGTGGATAACAAGCTAGTTTTTGATCTAACGGTTGAAAGATATTAGCTTGAATCTAATCAGGTTTTCATCTAACGGTGAATATTGAATGCTTTGTTACCAAGCTAACATTGATTGCAAACCCTGATTTGAAAGACTATATAAGGGAGAAATCTAGCAACTGAGAAACCTAATCCCCACACCTTCTTTGTGATACTAGTTGTACTAAGGTAGAGTCAATTTTCCTTTAACCTTTGGTTTCTTCTTCTAAATCAGGTTAACGACTTAAAGACTTCATTGGGATTGTGAAGCCAGACCGATACTACTTTCTTGTAGTTGTGTGATCTGATCTTGTTGTTTCTATCGTACGAGTACAATTGTAATAATTGGCTTGAGATTGATATCTCCGATAGGAAAGATATAAAAGAAATCACAAACACTTCGTCTCATCGTTTGTGATTCTGCAATATCTTTTTTCGCAGCGTCGATAAAGATTATTGTGAGGTGATTGATAATACTAGGATGTTTTTCGGGAATATAAGTTTGGGTTATCAATTGGTTCCTGTTCACCTTGATTTATAAAAAGACGGAACAAAACTCGTAGGTATATTCGTGGGAGACGGATTTATCTATTACCGTAGATTTTTCTGTGTGATACATATTTGTTTATTAAAGTCTTCAACTTTGGGTCGTAGCAACTCTTAGTTGTAGGTGAGATCATCTAAGGGAATCAAGTACGTAGCATCCTGCTGGGATCAGAGACGTAGGATCATAACTGTACCTTGGATCAGTGTGAGATTTATTTGGGTTCAACTACAGTCCAGAACGAAGTTAATTTGGAGTAGGCTAGTGTCTGTAGCGGCTTAATACAGTGTGTGTTCAAACTGGACTAGGTCCCGGGGTTTTTCTGCATTTGCGGTTTCCTCGTTAACAAAATTCTGGTGTCTGTGTTATTTCTTTTCCGCATTATATTTTGTTATATAATTGAAATATCACAGGTTGTGGTTGTTCAATCAATTAGAATATCCGACCTTTTGGTTGTTGATTTAAATTGATTGACTCTTGGATATTGGTCTTTGGTACCATCCAAGTTATCTCTCTAGTATTTGATAAAGACTCGCAGATTTCTATTTGCTTGAGTATATATCAAATCGAGAGATTGAGATATAAACCCTTTGATATACTTTTTATCTAGATTGAGTCTGACTGTCTAGTTGATTCTCTATAAAGTATATTGGAGTTTGCCCATAAATATTGGGTGTGGTTGTTATACCCCAACTTTTTCACATGAATCGAGCAATATTGCTCAAACGGGCAATATTTGCCCAAACGAGCAATATTCGCTTAAACTAGCAATATTTATTTTGCTCATCTGTCAACACTAAATTTATTAAACTAGCAAAGTACACGATCAACTGGGTTTAGAACTCATTGATTCAACTATCAACATTCGAGAATCATATTGATCCAGCAATCAATAAACTAATTTATATTTAATGTCTGGTCCTGCTAGCAACATTTTGCCAGACTGAGCAACATGGTTCGAATGGACGACCATCCAATATTCCTGATCCACTTTGTCATTCAATCATGATATACTATATCAAGGATGAGCATTATGTATAATTCAACAGTATCTTTGATTTCCTGTCGGATACTCGACATATCAAGATAAGTCCTTGATCGAGCAACCTCATCGGACGCTCAATCCAAATCATCAAAATATCATCATTGTCTCAACTGGTAAAATGATATATATATCACAATTTATCGAGACTCAATGTCTCTCCATCATTGTGTCCCAACAGACACCTTATACTAAATCCATGAGTCCCAGAGCATATCACATTCGTTCATTATGATCGACTCATCAAGGCTAAGACTCATTGTCTAGTCAAGTCAACAACTGACTTATCAAATACACGTCTGCCTTGCAGACTCCACATTCATGAGACATCAATCTCGTCACATGGGGGGATATTAATTAGGGTTTGGATCTGGTGGCATATGGCACGTATGTTCATCCACGATGAGAAATGTGAGTAAGTCGTGCAAACAGTTGAGGAAGTTAGCAAAGTAGTGGGTGGATAATCAACCAAGTCTCATCACGACCTGGAACTGGTTTAACCACGATTTCCCACTTTACCACTCTTTCACTCGAGCAACCGTCACACTTACTGGAGATCAATGTGTCTACATTCTAGCAATATAAATAAGTCTTTGAACTCATGATTAAAGAACAATCACAGATAGACAGGAATTATCACAAGAATTCTCATATGAATAATCCCTCTCAACTGAGCAGAATTCAAACTTATTCGAACCCAACATTTCATTTGCAGAAACCTACAACACATTCACGATCCTTGATCACCATTGATCTCACACATTTCTCATCTTCCCTCCTACAGATCGACCCTCTTCTTTCTTTGTGACCGAATTGACTCTGGAACAACCATTGTCTTGGTTTAGTCCGGAGTCCTACAGATTGATCTCTCGAACTCAAAGCACTCCCGTGCAGTGTATCTGTTTGAGGTTAAGCAATTTGCTCGTTCGAGGAGTCCTGTCCGCACGGTCGTCTCTTCACTTTCCTAAAAAACCAGCAAATCATTTTGCCCCATCAACATATTGGAGACCACAGTGGGAGATTAATATCTTGGTTGCAATCCCAATTCGTCAAAAATGGTTGACCTCAGGTCAGGTTCAGTTACTAATCCTAACCCAGATGGTGCTAGCACTAGCAATAATGGTGGTACTCCAGAAACTACTCCTGCTTCCGACAGTGCTGGTGATACCACTCTTCCTCAAACCAACATCGGAAACAATCCTCTCTTCAGCCGGTCTCCTGACGAAATCAGAGAAAATACGCCTACTATAGTTGACCTCATGAAGGTGCAAGAGACTCTTGCCAAAAATCAGATTGACATGGATGCAACACAGAGAGTCGTGTACTTATCTCAAAACTCTCACAGACAAGATGTCAGAGAATCAGGACCAATGCGGGTCGGAGAAAGGAAAAGCCAAAGAAACATCCCCGGGTGCTAATCCTGAAATATTTCCAATTCACGTACTAGATGATGATGAAGTCCGTAAGGTTGCAGATAACCCACCGTCAAAGGAACCAGCAAGTTTCATCACTCGTGAAAACCTAGAGCGCTTTTTCGAAGATCGAGGAAAAGGAAAGACATCATCTGTCCACCGTCACCAACCTCCATACCCTGCTGCTAAATAGAGAATTCCTCTTCCGAAGGGGTACACTTCTCCAACGTTTACACTCTATGATGGAACGGGAAATGCTCGGGAACATGTTTCTGGATTCCTCAAATCATTTGGTGAACATGGACACAATCATGTTGTTCGTCTAAAAGAATTTTCAAAATCCCTGATCGGACGAGCATACACCTGGTACAATAACATCGCACCATGAAGCATCACCAGTTGGGGAGAAATGATTAATGTTTTTTACCGGAAATACTTCTTCGTCTCGGAACAAGTTACTCTCTCTGATCCGGGAAGGATATTTCAGAAGAATAATGAACATCTGAATGACTATGTATAAAAATTCAGAGTCCAAGCTTTAGATTGACACGATTCAAATGTCACTGAACATCAACTTGTAGACTTGTGCATTAACGGAATGATCCCGGTCTATAGAGATTTATTGGAGAATCTTCGATCCCAGACTTTCTCAGAGCTTCATGAAGCAGCAAAACGGTCACCGACCACTGCTCTAGCCTTAATAGAAAGAGCGAAGTCTACAAAGATTGAGGAATCTCGTGGAACTCGCTACAGCCGACGCCTGGTCAACGAATTTCCAACCTTCCACAAACGTTGTTGCTGAGAGAAGCAAAAGGTAAGCCGAGGCTCCAAAGCACAAGCATGCTTCTCCAATCTCTCAGGCTCATCCAAAAGCGCAAAGAAAGGATAACCAATCCTGAGATGCACAAACCTCGACCCAACATCAACAAACTGGGAAATGATCAGAAAGATTCAAATCCCCTATCCCCATTGAAGAAGTGATCGAGTTACTAAAAGTCATGATTCAAGATGGTGCAATCAAATTTCCATTCACCGGGAGAGAGCCAACTGAAGAAGAAATGGAGAATCCCATGTATTTTCGCCTTAATAGGTCCATCAATCATCCAACAAGTGACTGCAATGTTTTGAAGCGCATATTCAAAGAGAATGTTGAGCTAGGATATATTCAACCTGGGACTGAAGGAGTACACATGACCCTCTCCCAATCAGGATCTTCACACTCTCTAAACAACCTGTCAAAGATGCAGTTCAATCCTTGGTCGAACATATATGTGAATTGCTCTACCTATCGAAGGAACAAAGGAAATACATGTTCACAATACTGAATCACATCATGTCAGGAATTCCATTCCGAAGATACTTCCTGAGCCTCCAGAGGTATACAAATAGATGCACGACTGGGGACTGCTTACCACAATCAATCTCAAAGGAAACGAATTTGGGAGAATGTTGATCGATGTTGGCACTGCTATCAACATTATTTCACTGAAAACCCTCAGAGCCGGAGGCATCACTCGACAAGAAGATACTGATGTTCCCATCCCAATCAGAGACCATGAAGGAACGCTCATAGATGTTTATGGCTACATCACTCTCAAAGTGAAAATAGGTTCTACCTGGATAGAAACCAAGTTTCACATAATCAGGAAGATCCAATACATGACATGATCCTCGGATGAGCGTGGACCCAGGCTAAAAAGATGTCTACTGACAAAACGCCTTTGGTTGCACATATTTCGAACGAAGAAAGTTTTGATCCAGAAGATTTGGCGGACGTTCTATCATCAGTAAATTTGGAGGATTTCAAAATTTGACGAGGTTGAAACAAGAACCTGCAAAAGATGCATAGACATTCATCAAGAGGTTCCGCACTCATGCAAGTCTCATTCCTCCCACGTCTATGTCATTTATTGGGGACTCAACTTTGCTAGCAACTCTGCTATTGCAAGACGTTATGAATGGGTAGCTTCGCCACATTAATATACTCACGAAGTGGTTGAAGCTGACACCTCTACGAATCGAGCATCTCACTGAGACATTCAATACTTAGATGATGTTCAAGCACGATCTTGGGTATTCCCCGTAATATTTACATGAGTGTCTATATGTGCCACAAAATCAGAAAGCTTTGATGTGTGCACAAGTGTGGAATCCCACCGCAAACGAAATGTTGAATTAATAGAAGACACTCGGGGACGAGACGATCAAGCCTAAGACATTCGATGCTTAACGGATATGACGCTTCAACGCTCAAGCATATAAAGTTTGGAGCATTTAGGATTTTCTTAACTTATCTGTTATTTTCAATTCCTCCAAAATATATGTAATACTTGCATTAAGTAATTGAATCCATCATACCAAAAGAAAATCCCTACAACTGTCAATCACCTACTTCTCCAAGGCCAGCTGAAAGTCAAAACCCTCTCATCTCTGAGTGATATACTCTTTAGAAGCCTTCAAATTGTAATCCCAATCAAAGAGTACACCTTTGATAATGGTGCCTCTAGCTTCAGCACAAACATCTCGACAATGGCACACTGATTCAGTACCAAGACGGTCAAAGTGTAATTGAACTAAAACCGTTAAGTCTTCACTATCTCCATGACAAGACTTCTGAAGCAGATGCAATATCATTCTTCTATGGATGGCACAAACTCTTTCAACATATATCTTTTGCTAAGCAGATGAACACTTCTGGGGTACACTGGGGACTTGATCTTATTGGATCTATGTCAATAAATGTTATTGCAACCTGATGTGATTCCATGAAACTTCATAAACGGGACCTCTCTACATCACAAACCCCTGCACGACTGAGGAACTTCCTCTCTTCACTGATCACATTGATAGACACATTTTTGTGTCTAAGTTGTCCTCAATTTTCTGTATTGTTAGTACTCGATTTTGTACTTATTATGATGTTTTATGTGTTTGTAGGTATTTTTTTGGAATAAAGATTTTTGGAAGAATCGGCTCGAAAAACTACTAAAGGCACCCGACTTTTGGATAAGGGCACCCCACTGGTTATTTGGCACCCATAGATTCGGATAAGGGGAACCTTCTTCCCCTTCATTTGAATTTCCAGTTTGGCGGGAAACTGTGTTCATCAATGGCAGAATTTAAGGTTCGCGTTTTGCGCAGGATAGAAGGAGACTCAATGGCTGAGAATTGTTGGAATGATGTGACTTATCTTAACAGGCCTGGTATGGATTATTTTTTCGGATATAATTGGCTAGATTCTCGCGTTGAAGAAATCAGGGTATCTCGGGTTTTGGTTAGTCCATTCCGAGTTCTGAGTGTGTGATCGAGAGATTTTCGTGTGACTCATACATGTTTGACCACTTCTGGATGATGACTGGATATGTTGGGAGTATTTTGGCACGAGAAAACAGCGTGAGGAGTTAAATCCGGGAAGAAAATATTCCCGAGAATATTTCTTTCACTCCCGAGTAATGAGGATTACATGAGAGTTATTGTAGTGATTTTCATGCTGCAGAGAGGTATAAATAGTGAAGGGATATGCCAGGAAGAGACAGGGAGTTTGGGAGAGGTACAGATCATCAACAGAGCGAGAAAATCAAGTTACAGAAAATTCTTCCGCTGCTGCTGCACCAGGAACACGAAGAACATAAGACGCACAAGCAACAATCGTATATAATACAGTATCAGTGACATTAAACATTTATCGTTCTCTGTAACAGTTCGATTTGTAATAAATATAATTGTTGATTGGTAATAAAATCAACTTTTGAGCGTGTTTCCAACATGATGAGAGGCTAAGTACCCGGTGACTGATACAATGGAGGAAACTATTCACTCATGCTTGATTGGTAATTTCTTTTTACAATTTCTTTAATTAATTATTTTATTTAATTCACATGGATCAACAAAAAGATAAAATTGGTTTTCTTAATTAGTTGTGAATCAATTTGATGTATTATGCTTAGAACTAATTCTTTAATAATTCATGCTTAGGGATTACAATTCAATATTTGGACACCTTATAGATTAATAAGTGATTAATGAGAAAAGAGATTAATAATAATTTCTGAAATATTATTGCAAACCAATCAACTTGAAGTAATAGTGGAACCCGGAGCCTTAGTCCATTTCTAAATCTTGAAATTTATTTTGAATTATGTTTCTTCTTTTTTTAGTATTAAAATTAAGTCTAGAATCTGCTTTCACAAGTCTGAACGAACCTATTACTACAACAACTTTGAAATCACATCAATTTTTGGTGCTGCCGACGCAGAATTAGCTTTAGGCTAGAATTTTTAGATTTATTTTTTTAGGTTTTCATTTTTTAGTTTTTTTTTATTTTGTTCTATTTTACGTTTCTTTGATATTTATCTTTGTGTTACAGGTTTGGAAATTGGACTGAAAAGAAATTGAACCAAAGACTTTGGTGACTAAAAGACTTGGAGTCAAAGCTAAAAGCTAAAAGAAAAGGAAAAGAAAGACAAAGATTTTTTTTTTTTTAGTTTTTTAGATTTTAGTTTTATTTTTCTTTTAATTTTTTTATATTTTCTTTAAATTTTATTTTTAGAAATTATATTAGGATATCTTTTATTTGTATTTTTATTTTATTTTGCACTTCCTATTTTTCGACATTGGACACTAGGACATTATTTTTATTTTTATTTTTAAACCCTAAGGAAGGGTAAAATTAAATATTAAATTGTTTGCAGAGAAGGACGGAAACTACGATATTGCCTCGGCCCCTCGGGTTCGCACACTGACATAGGAGTCGGTGGCCCGAGTCGACTTCAGCGGTTCATCCCACGTCTGGTATGGGAGGTAAGTTTTTTGAAATACCCGCGAATACCCTGTCAGTGGGTTTACAGTCTTCCTTCGTATGCATATATGTTGAGGAATTGAAAACAGTTTAATTTTAGTAAAGGGCAAGGACTAGCCATACAAGATAGGGATTCGGATTTCGTCACCGTTCTCTTCTTTCCCGCCTTAGGAAAACGATACCTAACGCTAACCCAAGCTTAAAATTTTGACTAGAACGAGACCTATAGGGTAACGAGCTTAATAGGAAAGTCGTTCGAAAAATATTGGTTGCTATTTTAAGCATACTTTGAAGTTCATGATGGTTAATGTAAGTTGAGAGTGCCGCCTTGTAACCCAAGTGAATATTTTTCCAGTGAGGCCTGGGTGTCAAAGCTCCATTGAGCTTCCCTTGTCTCTACTCAACTTACTTTAACTCAGATTGATTCCAGAGGGGTTTGCTTAAATTGTAATGAATTTTTTTTCGAAGGAATAAAAGCTGGTCTAGAAAACAATCTAAGTGGAGCCATCATGCTTTTTGTTTGCTAAAAATCAGTAGGTTTTCTATGGTGGAGTCATCCTTGAATGTGTTTGTTTAGAACTTCCATTTCTTTTAGGATTTTTCTTTTTAATTTTATTTTTTCTAGTGTATGCCCGAGGTCATTAAAAAGCGGGCTTGGAAAAGAGATACTCTAGGTCGTTTGATTAGTGAAAAACATAGTAGTTCTTCTTGTGAAGGCGGGGAGCTCGAAGATTCTTCTTTTGAGAGCCCTATTTTTTGGAAATTTCAGCTTTGAAAACTTGACACTTAGTGAAGGAAGTACTCCTAGTCCTCTGTTAGTGCCAGAAAGGGAAACTCTAAAAGCTTTGTTGAACCCAACTAGGACCTCTCGCTCGTCATGTATCAAGTTAGCTGAAACTGAGGCAAATTATGAACTGAAACCCGGGACCCTACAGATGCTCCCAATCTTTTTAGGGAAAGAAAATGAAAACCCCTATTTTCATGTTAGGGAATTCGAGGAAGTTTGTAGTACTATGATAATTAAAAACCTAGATGATGATGCTTTGAAACTTAGGTTATTCCCCTTTTCCCTAAGAGATAAAGCCAAATCTTGGCTATATAGTTTTCATCTGAGTCAATTGAAACCTATAAACAACTTAAATCTGTCTTTTTACAAAAGTTTTTCTCCAGGCACAAGACATCGTCTATTGAGATACAAATATGTACTTTTGCTCAACAAGAGGGATAATCTTTATATAGGTATTTGGAAAGGTTCAATGACTTAATAGCTCAATGTCCTCATCATCGTTTAAAAAATGTTAGGCTAGTTCAGATCTTCTAGGAGGGTTTAGATTATTCGACAACAACCATGGTTGACTCCTTACGCACAGGTGGGTTTGAGAATAAAACTGTTGATGAGGCGATGACATTTTTGAATGAAATTGCCGAAAAGAGCCAGCAATGAGAAAATAGTAAGGAACCTCAGAAAAAAATTCTTCTAAGTAGAGGAAATTTCAATAGGGTAGATGGACCTTATGAGTTAGATACTAAAATAGCATCCATATCCAAAAGTTTAGAATCCTTATAATTAGGTCATTCTAGTGGTAGTAGTGGTAGAATATAGCCTTTTTAGGAAGGCCATACTGTTGAAGAGCAAGCCAACGCTCTTTATAACAATACTAGATTTGATAACCAACAGAAGTTTGACCCATATTCAGAAACCTATAACCCTGGATGGAGAAACCATCCAAACCATTCTTTGTCCAAGGTCCATGATCAAGGTCAGTCTAGTAACCCTCAGTTTCCCCCAGGTTTTGGCTATACTAAGAATCCTTCAGCTCCGATGCAGTTTCAGAACCCTTCAGATAAGAAGATCACTAGCTTAGAAGAGACTCTCGCCTCGTTTATTAAAATCTCAAAAAATATCAACCAAGTGGTTGCACAAGGGATATAAGAAAGTAAAAATATAAGTTATGCTAACTCTCAGGCTATTTCCGAGTTAAAAAACCAGGTTAGTCAGATAAATGAGACTTTGAGAGAAAAAATGCAAGTTTCCTAGTCAGACACAACCTAATCCTAGAGGAATTCATGAAGTAGGTGGAAGACCGTCAGATCATGTGAATGCTATTAAAACCCTTAGGAGTGATAGACAACAAGGTTTATATGCCTGATAGTGAACATGTTGTAGTTCACCCTTCTGAGCCAGAAAATGAAGAGACTAATAGAGTCTCTAAAGATACCAATGAGGGTCATATTGATCCTGGATTTTGTTCCCAGAGCCCCATTTCTACAGCTGCTAGTTACAACTAATAGGGAGTCCACTTTTAATGATATATTGGAGGTTTTTAAGCAGGTTACTATCAACCTTCCATTATTAGATGCAATTAGGCAGATTCCTCCTTATGCAAAGTTCCTTAAGGACTTGTGTACGCGAAAGCGAAAGCTTAGTGTCCAAAAGAAATCCTTTCTAGCTAGGCACGTGAGTTATATTATTCAGAATACCATTACTCCTAAGTATAAAGACCCAGGGTCCCCTACCATTTCTTGCACAATAGGTAAATACCGTATTGAGAAAGCGTTGCTTGACTTAGGATCCAGTGTAAACTTACTCCCATACCATGTGTACCTTAAGCTAGGACTTGATGAGATGAAACCTACCCAGATGACACTTCAGTTAGATGATAGGTCCGTTAAAATTCCTCCTGGTGTGATGGAGGATGTTCTTATAGAGGTCGACAAGTTTATTTATCCACTGAATTTATTATCCTAGATACCCAACCTGTCCCTGACCCAGAGAACCAGATACCGGTAATTTTAGGTCGCCCGTTTTTAGCTACATCCAATGCGATCATCAACTGTTGAAATGGTATTATGAATTTGTCTTTTGGTAATATGACTATTGAGCTGAACATTTTTAATATTAGTAAGCTACCCTCTGAACTAGATGACTCGAGCATAGAAGAGGTAAACATGATAGGAACCTTAGTCGAGGAGTCATTACCAAACACTTTGTTAGAAGATTCATTAGAAAAATGCCTAGCTCACTTTGGGATTGATTTTGATGATGATAATGTGATTAATGAGGTGAATTCTTAGTTAGATTCAACCCCTTTGTTAGACACTGGCAATTGATGGAAACCTAATTTCGAACCACTACCAGTTCCTAAGTCTATCCTAGTTCCTTGTTTAGAAGAGCCTCCTAAGTTGGACCTTAAACCATTACCACATACCCTGAAGTATGTGTTTTCAGACCCATCTGAAACTTTACTTGTGATTGTAGCATCCGACTTAGATAGTGATCAGGAAATTAGGCTAGTAATCTTCCTTCAAAACAACAAGGAAGCTTTATGGTGGACCATAACAAATATTAAGGGTAAAAGTCCCACTATTTGTATGCATCAGATCTATTTAGAGAGTGACACCAAACCTTCTAGGGAGATGCAACATAGACTAAACCCTAATATGAAAGAAGGAGTTCCGACCGAGGTCCTTAAGTTGTTAGATGCAGGCATTTAAGACCCCCATTGGATTGTCACCATACCAACTTGTGTATGGAAAGGAATGTCACTTACCTGTTGAGTTAGAACATATAGCATATTGGGCTGTTAATCAGCTAAACTTTTCACTTGACAAGGCAGGAGCCCATAGGAAACTCCAGCTCAATGAGTTGGAAGAGATTCGTAGAGATGCATACGATAGTGCTAAGGAGTATAAGAACAAAATGAAATTTGTGCATGATAGAAATATTTTAAGAAAGTCATTTTCTCCAGGTCAAAAAGTTCTTATGTATGATACCCTCTTGCATCTTTTCCCTGGGAAGTTACTTTCTCGGTGGATGGGACCTTTTATTGTTCGCACTGTCTTTCCTCATGGAGCTTTTGAAATCGAGACACCAGATGGTAGTAGTTCTTAGAAGGTTAACGGTCAGATATTGAAACCATTTCCTAGAAGTGATGTTGAGGAAGTCCCTTTGGAGGACCCTGTTTACCCTTGATTGACCATCAAGGCGCTTTGTATGTTGTATATTATTTTCTTCCTTAATATCCTTAGAGGATTGTTACGCTTTACCCAGGTACTATCTTTCCGACTTCTTTCTTTACAGATTCCTCGTGTTTCTTTACTTTTTGGTATTGCTCTTTCATTCGAAATTGAGGACAATGTTAGATTTAAGTTTGGGGGCGGGGAAGAAAATTTTTGTTAGCTTTTAGTTGTGATAAATAAACTCCAAGAGCCTAGAAATTTATGTCGATTAAGGTTGGCACTAACCAATCTAAGTGGATGGAAGCATCTTGGTTGTAGGAGTTGAGGAACCAATATGAGTGGATGGAAACATCTAAATAGAGTATATTCATAAAAGCACAGAGCTCACGTGTTAGAAATAACATGGTAGTTTCGCCATATCTCGTTGAGTCCTTTTCACCTTCTGTTTTTATTTTTCTTTTCTTTTAAGTGATTTGGTGGGGAACAAGAATCAAGTTGTTACCGTTCCTATGGTGAAATAGAGTGATTGAGATACAAAAAAAAAAGAAAAAGAAATTGAGACCAGACCATCAGACCAACCGAAATAAATTCAATAAAGTCAACCACTGGTCCCCTTGTATATGCCAGTTGTGTTGATATTAGTCAGACCAGTATCTCAGTCCATTAGGATAGGTTCATCTTGGCAGAGGGAAGGGAAACACCGTTCATCTTAAAACTCATCTACGTTTTTCTCTATATCCATCTTCTTGATCTTTTCATGTGATTGGTTTGACTCCGGATATTGATGTTGAAAAATCGGGGGTCTAACAACACCACCCAATATTTCGCTTAGCAATCTGAACGGACAATCTCCGAAACACTCTACTAGAGAATCAACTAGACAGTCAGACTCAATCTAGAATATAGTGTCTCAAGGAGTTGATATCTCTATCTCTCAATATAATCTTACTCAAGCAAACTGCGAGTCTCGATTAAAGAGAGATAACTTGGATGGTACCAAAGACCAATGTCCAAGTGTTAATCAATGAAACCAGCAATCACAAGATTGGATCTCAAATTGATTAACAATGCACAACCTGTATTATTTCAATTATATAAACAAATATAATGCGGAAAAGAAATAACACAGACACGAGAAATTTTGTTAACGAGGAAACCGCAAATGCAGAAAAACCCCGGGACCTAGTCCAGATTAGATACACATTGTATTAAGCCGCTACAGACACTAGCCTACTCCAAACTAACTTCGGTCTGATCTATAATTGAACCCCTACCAGTCTCCCACTGATACAAGGTACAGTTGCACCCCTACGCCTCTGATCCCAGCAGGATACTACACACTTGATTCCCTTTGCTGATCTGACCCACAACAAAGAGTTGCTACGACCCAAAATCTTAGGCTTGATAATAAACAAATTTGTCTCACACAGACAAATCTATCAAAGGATAAACCTGTCTCCCACATATAAGCCCTAATTTATTGTTCAGTTTTTTTATATTTCTATCAAGGTATATTCAAGAAACCAATTGATAAATCCGGTCTTATATTCCCGAAGAACAACCTAGATATATCAATCACCTCTCAATACTCGATTCCTGAATACACAAGAAGAATACTGAGGATTCACGAACAGTGAGACGAAGATGTTCATGAATACTTTATCTTACCTATCGGAGAAACAAGTTCTCGAGCCAATCAGAAACATTTGTACTCTTAACGATAGATACGTAAGATCAGATCACCCAACTACGATAAAAGTAGTATCGGTCTGGCTTCACAATCCCAATGAAGTCTTTTAGTCGTTAATCCGAGTTTGAAGAAGAAACTCAAGGATTAATGGAGATCGACTCTAGCTTTGAAGAAAACTAGTATCACACAAGAAAGGTGTATGGGGATTAGTTTTTCTTCAACCTAGACGTCTCCTATTTATAGCCTTTCAAACCAGGGTTTTTACTTAAGAATTAAGCAAACAATATCAACCACTGATTTAGATCCAAGACAATATCTCTCAACCGTTAGATCGAAAGATAAAGCTTTTCAAACACACTCGTGTACGTTTTCCGAGTTTGTGAAAACCGGCCCAAAACATTCACATACATGTTGGTCCAATATAGCAACCCAAAAGGTAACCATATGAGCTTCACATATTAACTATGTTCCTCATTCGTCACAACTAGTCCACTTGACTCAAACGAACTAGTTAGAGAGACATTCAATTGCTATGAGATCTTATGTAACTACACAAGACACAATTGAACTCTAGATGATATCGATTCGATTAGAATCGGCTCAATGAACATTATAGCCACGGTTTGCATAAAGCATTCCTTAGTAATTTAATATTATGTTCAGAGCAAATCATCTTAGATTATAACCACTCAAGTTCACAAACAAGTTCGCGGACTTGAGCATTCGGCTTGAGTTTTCCAAAACTCAGCAGAAATTCTCGGTCGAGAACTTCCTCCAGTTCGCGGACTAGGTCTGCGGACTGAGTTCGCGGACTTGCGTCCCACAAACGAGTTTCAAAAATCCCAGCAAAAATTCTCGGGTTTGAGAACTTCCGACAGTTCGCGGACTGGGCAAGCCAATTCCACAATCCTACCGAACATACTTGCTCAAAAAAGTTCAAAGAACTTCGGATCAAAGGTTACGTAATCTACTCTCATTTCAATCATTGAGACTTTCTCTTAGAACGCTATCCCAACCGTTATTCACAGATTGTCTTCACGTTGGAGCAATTCTCAACTAGTGATTGAAAGATGAAGATAAACTTGGTTAAAGCGAAAAGATTTACCAACACATATACTTCGAGAAAAAGATAAGCATTGAATACTCAGCTAGAAATAGTGGTGTGCTTGATCTAGTCTATAAAGCATACGACTTTGTCTCATAAGAAGTAGGAGATAGAATAGATAGACTTATGAGTGACAGATAAGTTCAAGTCTTCACATACCTTTTTGTTGATGAAATTCCACGGTTCCTTGGTGTAGATCTTCGTCGTTGTCGTTGAATCGCCATGAAGTCCTTGATCTCACCTCCACTTTTCCTATCCTAGACCGAGACTTGCTAGTAGGCTAGATATCAAGACTATATAGTTTTGATCACTAACATTGACAAACATGCTTGATATAGCAACGCATGCGAGGTTGACCGAGCTATGATCTAACAATCTCCCCCTTTGTCAATTTTAGTGGAAAAACTATTAATACATATGGAATACAAAAAAGATAATCTTTAGTGGCTCCTATTCCATAGTCTAATCTTCAACATTCCTTGAAATCTTCGTCCTTTCCAAGTTCACCAATGATTCCAAAGGTTGTAAGTTCAGCATCATCGTTGTTGAAGATTCGTAGCACAATAACGAGAGAAATCGAGATTCTCAATCATTATTAACAGTGTCATAGTACTACTATGAATATCAAAGTCCAATTGTATCACGACTTTAACAATAGTATTATGGTGATATGTATCACTCCCCCTTAGTCGATACCTATCTCAATCATGGAAACCGCTCCCCCTTACACAATGATCCGAAAACCATATGTATTATGTAGTGTGAACTACAATATTTCTCCCCCTTTTTGTCAATAAAATTGGCAAAGGTAAAGAGCGGGTTCATAATGAAATTCCCACAAGAGACAATGCATAACCAAAAGAGAAGACACACATCATCTTAAATTTAGATGCAATCTTATAGCCGAAGCTAACAACATTCATCAAGGAGTTTTAAGATACAAGATAACCCCTATAAAATTCCACAGCCGCACTCCCCGCAAGATATTACCATTAAGCACAAGTTCAAAAGAACTCTCCCCCATTATATGTCATTCCCAAAAGAGAACAACAAAAGCAACCTTAATTTCAAAAGAAAAGAAGGATTTAATTGGACACCAAAAATCAAAAAGATGATCTTTTATATCCAAAATACAACCAAATTAACCACAAGTAAACTCATGATTAATTTAATTGTCAAGATCAATTAAATCAAAACCACAAAAGTGATCAATTTAATTGAGCGTGCTCAACACAAGTAAACTCACGGAGCAACGATCTACGACTGAGTTAATCATACAGAGATAACCAACTTAATCGTTCAAAGTACTCTACATAAGGAGAATCTTACGGAATACATGACTACAATAACCACAAGAGAGCATGATTACTATAGTCTTTCAAATACTCAACACAAGAAATTGTGGAATATTTGAGACATCAACTAGATTAACTACAAGAGAATTTATAATTAATCTAATTGGATAACCAACAATCAAATTAATCACCGAAGTAATCAATTTAATTTTAATGGGCTCAACATAAGAGATTATGGAACCCCGATTAAGGTATCAAAAGATTGACACACCTAACCGTACATGGACTCAACATAAGTAAGAAGAAAAGAAGACTTATGGAGTACAAAACTAAATAACCAAGCTAGTCAATTAGTTTAGTTCCATATGCTCAACATATAGCATCTCATGGAACAACCAACTAAACCAAGATTAATTGACTTAGTTGTAAGGTGCTCAATATAAGACACATAATGGAGCCTTCACGGTTTTTATACAATAACAATTAAGTTCAAAACTGTGGATACACAAGGATCAATTCTATCTTTGCATCACAAAGTGACATAATATATTTTATCCTTGCCAAAACAAACGACCATATCCTATTTTCCATCAAATACATGATTGCATAGGGTTTGCGTTTGTCAATGTCAAAAGTCGATTCGTTCCTTAACCATGAAACCGATCATGAACGACTTTACTTTTGACAAAAAATATGGGATCTTCAAGCTCACGGACGTAAACCATACATATCCCATAACAATATTGCAATAAAAGAAACCAAACATAATATTGCAATAACAATCATCCTCAAAATATTTCTAGAATTTTATAACCAAAACCTAAAAAATAATCATAAGAGAATGAAACAAACGATAGCAATGTGTAGTCACAATCTTGGTTATCAACACTAGTTATTCTTCATAAACAAAAAGAAGACTTCCTAGTTATTATAGAGCTTTCTCAAGATATCAACAGAAAATTCCTTCTGACTATTGAAAAATTCATTGATTATAGGATCATTCAGTTCCTCTAAGTCCTCAGAGATATCAGTTAACTCACTAAGTTCTCTTTTTTAGCATGCACAAGGTATTCTTGGTAAGAGACAACCTTTGTTCATAGTGAGTTATTTCTTTCTCAGAGGAAATGATTCGAGATTTCAAATCATTTCTCTTGTTGATGAAATCTTTCACCGTTTCTCTAAAAAGATTGTCAGCATGACAAACAGAAAGGAGAGAGTTAGAGGACGAACCATTTCTACAAACTGTAGACTTCTTCTTTGTCCTTGAGGTAGTAATTCCTTCGCACAGATATACGTTGACTGCTCTACTGCATTGTTTTTCGTCGTGCCTCTAGTTACAAGAGCCATGATAACGTATAGTAGAAAAGAAGAAGATGAGAGGATTTATAGGTGTCAAACCCTAATTTCTGACACAAGTTTCCTTTCTTTAAGGATCCATAATCAATAACATAATATTTTCTTATCAAACTTACATACTTGAGTAATCAAATGCAGAGCCTCATTCTCTCAAGATAAGTATGGGGATGCCGAGTCTCTGTACTCAGACAGAAATATGGTGAGCCAAATGCTCCCCTTGATCGTCAAGGTTTATTGCACAAACTGATTTCTTCCTTCTTCTGTGTTTGGAAGAGTTGGTTTTGCCTGATCCTTGATCATCCAGTTTCAATACACGCATGTCCTCTTGTAGTTTTGAAATTCTTTTGTTCTTTTACCTGAATCTCCAACAAGTATCTTGGACACGACTTTCACTTCCACAAAACGAACACCTGTTCAACCTTTTGTGTAACGTCGCTAAAATTTCTTATGGATTTTGAGCCGACCTTAGCCCATTTTCTTGTAAGCGCGTGCGATCCTGACCGGCATCCGATGCTTATAGCAATGGGAGTGCCTTGGACCAAGTATAGGTTTCTTAACTAAATGGTTATCCCATAGTAAAATTATTGTGCCTAATTATTAGGTGTTATGGAAATTGACGCATGAATGCCACGTAATGGACATGAGCAGCTAAGCCAGGGGATTTTGTCTACTATTTTTACAAAACCAAGTGATTTCAGAGAAAACAATTTTCTTATTTTCCTTTATCAGTCTACCATCTTTCTTTTCCCTCAATCCAGCTTCCACCACTAATTTCATTTCAAAATCATTTTGAGCAAAAGAATGATCATCGATTTCCAAAAGCAAATTTATGTTAGCTCAACCCACACTTCGCTTTTTGCTGAATTTGTGTTCGACAGAGGTAGGGGTTCTTTCCTTTTATTTCTTTCTTTCATAACTTTCCAAATTGTTTCTGCTTCGATTCAATGGTCTGGTTATACTAAACACCATTTAAATTTTTACTTCAAATCAATATCTTGATTATTTGGGAATTTTTTCTTAACCACAGGTTTGATAGATTTTGCTCGTAAACATTCTCCAAAGTACCATGCTTTTAACGATTTTGCATGAAAAGAATTTGGTTTGAAATCGTAGGCTTTATGCTTTTTAATTCTCGCATATTGTATTGCATGTGATTTCGAATGGAGTTTTGTAGAAATTAAGGTTTGTTTTCATATCCTTCTACCTGTTTGCTAAAATGATTCAAAGAGCTAGATGCTTAAATTTCAGTTTTTACCCAGTAAATGACAGAATTCGTTCTTAGATTTGAATATTGGTTGCGGCTTGAATTAGTGAACAGACTCATCTTGTTTTCGTTTTAAACATTACCACTTGATTTAGTTTTTTTATTAAATGGGTATTCAGAACTCCCATCAGGAGTAAAGTTTATGATTTGTGTTTTAAAATTTGAATAAGCTCTTGCATTATTAATTTAACTTCTGCCATAATCAAAATTGGGAATTTTCTATGAATTTTGCATTTTCTCCTCACCCTGTGACTTTAATATTTCAATTAAAAAATTTGTTTACGCCACTAGTTTGGTTCATTTCAATCCCTTTTTGCAACTAACTTGTAAAACATGCTGACAGTATAAGTTGGCCCCTTTGATTTGTGTTTTCATGGTTAATAAATTCCCTATTTGCTATTGAAGGTGTATGCATTTGGCAGGACTTCGCGAGATGTTTTTCTTATGTGTATTTCAGTAGCCTATAAGCCTTACTCCCTTGTGAAATGTTGTAATGTATATTGTGAGGTTTTCCTTCTTGTGAACAAGCCTAAATAGGAAACTAGCCGACTCTACTATAGGAATGTCAGGCCTTAATTGGCCCCCCACCTACGGGTGGCAACCCGGAAGACCGTTAGCTGTAACGGTAGCTGGTATCTGACTACCCTGACATCGGCGCTGGCCAAAAGAATAGTAGAGTAACCTAACGTGATTTACAGCTCTTCATCTTTTTATGAATTTAAATTGTGTAAGGCTTTTCATTTGGAATTATTTTAGCTGTTGTTCTTGTCCATTTATTTATGTGTTCCGCAAGAATTTACATTTTTCGCCGCTATAACTCCTACTGGGCATTGCTCACCCCGTTTTGTTTTGTTTTCCCCCACAGACTTGGAAGAGAGGTTACGGAAGTAAGCTTAGGAAGAGCTTATGGCTAGTAGTTGTGAGCAAAAGTTGGTATTTTGCTCGTATCTTTAATATGTATATCACGGGGCTACTGGTGTTGTTGGGTTCGTTTACATTTTTCACTTTTTTTTATCCTCTGTAAATATGGATGTCAATTGATCTTGTTTTAGTACTGTTTGTTCATTTCTTTTTTTGAACTATTACTTAAGGGTGCCATATGCAATATACTCATATACTGTCTGTTCATATACTCCTTTGCTCTTTGAGCTAAAACCCCCCACTCAGATAAGAGAATACGGTAGTGGCGTTTGAATTTTGGAAAGCATTTTGAATATTCTTTCTTTTGTTTTGAATTAACTGGGGATATTAGTTGCCATGTTGGCTAGGTTTGATACTTGTTATGTTTCAATTATGTGCAGTCCTTTTTACTTGTCAAATTATAGATCTTGTTTGTTGCGAGAAATGCTAGTAGAGTTTATAACGTTTTCTCTTTGGTTTTGTTCGAGGCAACGGACTAAAGGTTTTCATTTTAAATCTCAAACAAATTTCAGTACCGAATTTTTGTAAATTTTACTAGTATGTGACACTCTCTTTATGTATCTTTTGTATTTATGTATCATTTTATATTTCGAGTGACGCGACCGGGTTTTTAACCTTACTGGACGGGTTGAAACCCAGCCCGTTAGAAGGGTAAATTCTCCGATCCGTTACAGTTGGCATCAGAGCGACGTTCCGATTAACTTGGACTGTGAGTTTTGGACTTACTATTTTTCCGGTGTTGTGTGTTTATTTTATACATAAAATAAAATGATTTTGGTTTCTAAACTCTGAATATTTCCTTTTGGTTTTGTTTCTTGAATGTTTTACAACATTTATAGTTAAAAAATTAGCTTTATCGATTTCCATTGTTTCGGGGACTGGGAAAACCCTGTGATATACATACCATTAGGCGTGTTAGTAATGTACACTACTAACCAATTATAAATCTGACGCTCGTTCTGTTTTGAAGATATCTGCGGTGCTCGAAATATGTAGCTTTAAGCTCCGTACGTAATAAGAAGGATCAAGTCAAGAGTTTAGAAGGATCAAGTCAAGAGTTTAGAACGGTTTGAGAAATGTAGAACAGCTGGTAGGTTATGGGTTGAGTATTGTCGCCGTTAAGGATCTCATCCAGTACTGGTATAGACTTGAGGGGATTTAATAAATATGTGGGAAATGGCGAAACATTTAGTGGGACAGATGATTCTCTCGAAGCAGAGAGTGGTTGATAGGTATTGAGGATGAGTTGATTTTGTGAAAGTATCGGAAAGAAGAAGGTCAGGCTTGCAGTGAGGTAGGGGTTCTTTTCTCTTCAATTTCTTTTGAAAAATTGTGCTAATGAGTTTGAAATCGTACAAATTTCGTGTGTTTAATCTCTGCAATTTATCCATGATTATGATGCATGTTGTTCTTGGCTGTGTATATGAAACATTGAGGAATTTGATTTGTTTTTTTTGTTGTTGCAAAAGTTCTAAATTTTCAGTGTGATTTCAGCTAGAAAAATAAATAAATGGTGTTCTTATATATAGCCTATGACTTGTTTGATTAAATGCTTGAACGAATCTGTTTTCATGAGCCAATCAAATTGATTTTGAATTGTCAGTAGCTTGATTTCTTTCCTTGAGAAATCTCTAAATTGAGCATTTTTGAAAACCAGCAGATGGGTATTTGTTAGACTTATTAATCTTGAATCTTACTAATACTATTCACAAATTTTGGTTTGATCTGTACATGCACTTTGTTAAGTTTTGCAGCCATCCAAGTACTAGTTTTCAGTAAGTCAAGTTTGGTAATAAACTTTTGAACTAGCCTTTTCACTGTTGATTCTTAAAGTGAAAAAAATGAAGCTTTGTATTTGAAACTCCATTTACAGTCGGTAATTGAAACATTTTCTTTTTATTGATTTCCCTTGTTCTCACCATCTTGCAACTTAAGTGTACCTAACGTATTGTTGTTATTGTTGCTTAGTGGTATGTGTCGACCTTGTTCATTCATATCGTTGTAAAAAAAAAAAAGAAAAAAAAAGGAAAAAAAAGGAAAAAAAAAATCTGCTTACTTTGCTATCTTTGGCTCTTCATCTGATTTACAACCAAAATGAATTTTAAATGAATCTTCCATTAGAGACTCACGAAACTGAAATTTTCTGAACATGACCCTGCCGTCCTGTTTTATTGAATCTTTTCGAGACAGCTACATAACCCATTTCTTTTTATCATCATTTTTATCTTGAATAGGGATTTCTCAGCTTTCCATAGAGACCAAAGTTTCTGAATTCTATCACCCAATGATTTTTGTAAAATTTTTTGATTGGAGCCTGCCGAAACTGCAATTTTTTCTGGAAAACATGTTTCTGTCATGTTTTATTGAGACTTTTCGAAGCAGATATACAACTAGTTACTCTTGTTTATCACTTTTATGTTAAAGAAGGATTCCTTAGCTTTCCAACAAGACCATTTTTTCTAAATTCCATCGCCTAATGATTTTTGTGCGAATTTTCTATTGTAGACCATCGGAACTGAATTTTTATGCCTTGGATATTGTTTTCCATGACATCTTTTGTTTCCTGGACTGATTTTTATGCACCTACTTATATGCTAACTGAGTTTTAGTAGATAACAGGAATGAAAATTTTGATTAGCTTGGAAACAAGTTAGTCTTTGTTTTTCTCGGATACCTCGTACTGATTTGAAAGTATCTTAACATGAAGTTTTCCTCCTTGAATGTACTTGTCAACAAAGATGTATAGATTTGCTTGATTTTCAAGAAAAACTAGATGATTTCCTCTTGAACTTGTCAGAGTTTTTCTTTACATGCATTTTCCTCTTGGTTATACGTTTGATTGCCGTCACCTCACCTTTGTCTTTTGCTAGCAATGTGTTGTACTCATCTTGTGTGTGAATAAAGCACTTCCTCATATTTCAGTCCTGAGTTTAGAATCTCGTCTATATTCTCATATAATTTGAAAGAAAAAAAACACTTGTGCTTCAGAGAGATTTTCGTGGTACGTGA